>NW_012103587.1:2409822-2446440 GCF_000951045.1 Mandrillus leucophaeus
CTCCTGTCGGATGCCCCTCCTCCGTGGCTCCAGGTCTCAAGGGACTTCTGTGACACTATTTCTTCCCCTTGGCCCTTCCAACTCGGGATGGGAGCAGCTTTTTGTTGTTGCTCATCTGGAGTTCTTCAACATCCCTTATTATTTATCTTATTCATACGTGCACCTTTGCAACATTTACCTTCATCCAATTCTATTCCATTAAACCAGTGTAAGTGGAATCCTGGTTCCTGCTGGCATCACTGCAGATTTGCCAGGTTACAGTGCTCAAATTTCTCTGTGTAAACAGTGGACAGAAATGCCTGGACCTGCTAATCCCTTCTTGGCACTAAGCCCCTGCCGAGGGCACAGGGTAGAATGTATAGACCATTTCTGTGATATCACAAATGCACTGGGATTAGTACATTTGGAATGATGTTGAGGCTGGTAGGACATTGAGCATTCCTTTGGTGGTAGTTCATGAATATGTTTTGGTCTTTTAATATTAAGTTCCTTTTAAAAAATTCAGTACTTTACTGCAGTTGTTTAAAGGATATCTCTGAACATTTAATGTGCAAGGTGTTTGAGAGGCCATTAAAGGAGCTTAATTCATTGAGATTCGCTGAAGTTGTAACACAACACAATGTCATGTCCTCCTGGAATCGCATTGTCATCAACCCTGTGGGCTCTTCGCTTGGTTGAATCACAGTGGGATGCCAGCCATTTAGCTCCAGTTTTTGAAACAGAGAAAACTGGAAAATAGCCTCCCTGGATTTCAAAATAAGCTTATAAAATGGGGCTGAGAGATGTGTAATTCTAAGACTTTGTAATTTAGCGATTTCAGGGAGGTTTTATACTGGCATTCTGGTCCATTTTCTGGAAAGATTAGGCTACCAATGGAAGAAAGTACTAGGCTTTAAGAAAGGAGGTTCGCCTGGCACTTGATACAATTTATTGCTCTGTTTGGCTTTCCCCATACATCAGTTGAAATATGGTTAAATGCCAGTGTAAGTCACCACAGTTGAAATTACGAGGCAAGTAAAATAATGCCACTTGTGTATCATAAAATACCACATCTCTATCTCATGATAGGCTTTAATGCTCACACATTAGTATGCCAATTTTTGTTGTTGGTGCAAGCAGTAGAAGCTTAAATCAGCTTGACCAAATATTAGAGAGAATACTCAAGGACGGGGGCAACCCAGGAGGCAAATGCAGCATGTTGGCTAGACCTAGGGCCTGATGAGATGGAATCCTCCCGGTCACTCCCTGGCTTCGCCGGTTCTCTGGCCTTCATTCTCTGGCCTTCATTCTCAGGTGCTCTTTACGTGCTGGGAACTTACCTCCTGCTAGCTCAGAATCCCCTCCAGAAAGAGGTCAAGTGTTGAGTTTCCTCTACCCCCACTTCTTTCTGTGGGCCTTGCGAGGACCACTCTCTGTTAGTGCAAACTTTCTTTAGGCTGTGAACAGTATCATTGATTAGGTTTCAGTGCTTTTCACAACAGGCATATTCTAGTCATGCCTCCCTCATTAGCCTGATGGGACTTGCTGTTGCTCACATTTTTAAACCATGCATTTAGGCAGTCTTGTAGGTCTCTAACATGGTTGATGAAATGCACTGATTAATTTAGAGTTTTACCGGCTTCCTCTTTAAAGGATGGTTACCTTTATTTCAAATCTCCGGGAGAGGTGGGGTCCCCCTATTACCCAGCCTGGGCTGCCCTAAATCTGCTCTTCTCCAAGGAGACTAAAGCACTTTCCTCCCTCATTCACCTGCTGTTGACCTATATGGAAGCACTTGGCCAAGCAGTACTTTAAGTGTCTAGGTAAGAAGCACTTCAAATCTCAGCTCGGATGTTCTTCCCAAGTTGGAGAGTGATGCTCTCAATTATTTTCAACTGAAGGATGCCATTCGATGTTCTAGCAATCTGGGATTTTCCTGTCATGGCCTATGCTGAGTGTGGGGTTGGCAGTTTGAGGAATATTTCAGGCTGATTTCATTTAATGTGGTCTTGACAAGGTGTGGGGGCTTTCCTGTCTACATTATTTCATCCTTCCATGTTTCCATCCTTTATTCTAGGGGATTTATAAAAGTTCTGGACCATTGAAAAGTGAGTTGGATGGTGACTGAGCAGAGTCTTGAGCCACAGATACTTATTGTTCCTTTTGAACCCTCGGTAGGTGTTGACTGTGGACTGCCCAGACTGTTTTTATCCGTATCTCTTTGTTAAGTCATTCGGGCCCTCTCCTTCTGAACCAGGGGTTTCTTCCTCTCTTTACCTAAGCATAAATTGAGCTGCTTTATTACTTTAATTGATTTCTGAGATGTTACTGATCAAGCTAGGAGTTTGACTTTGTCTGAAAAACTCATTTATTGATGAAGCTTTAGGTAATCGTTTCGAGTAAGAGTTCCTGGTCAGCAGGTGGCCAGGAGTTGGGGTTGAGCAGCCGGTGGCTAACAGGAACATGCCTAAGGCAGGCACAACTGACAGGTGCGATGGTGAATAGGAGACCCATTTACATCTTAGCCATGCTTGATCATGAGTTGGCAAAGGACTCTGCTCATCGTTGTGAGTTTAGACAAAGCAACTACCATCCTGACTGTCATTGTTTACCATGCCAAAGGGGCAGAGAGCTCTGAAATTCTCCCACCAGCAATTAAATGATCAGTCCAGAGCAGACACACGCTGCTTTATTTACCACGCACTGGCCAACATTGATCACATGACCCTACAAGCCAGTGTGTTTTAAACTAGGGGCATCCTCTGGTTCTCTCAAGGTGTATATTTCTATGTCCTGGTCAGAATGCTGGGAGGATAATGAGAAGAACAGTAAAGGATGATTTAATTTACATAGGAATGCTGAGTTGATGGCTGTTTTTTTCTACTTAGCATTAGTAGCAATTGCACTGAATATGTGCAATAAACCACTGTGTGTATGTGGGTGGTGGGTGAGGGTGTGGAGAAAATCACACACAGTATCCTTTGCCGCCCCCTTCACTTGCAAATCAGTCAGTTAAGCAAATAGCTCTTGTTAGCTGGAGACATCTAACCATGTTGTTAGCATGTCTCAGAGATAATATTGACTTCCTAGCAGTGAAATGACTGTGAGTACATCATAGGACATCACAGTCCATGTGCCACGTCTTGTTAGTCTGTGTTTTATAAAGCAGCCAGGCTGGTCTCCTGGTGGAGGGACTCAGAAAACAGAACTCAGGAGACAGGTAAAGAGGATACCCCCTGATTCTAGTTGGCAAGACCAGCTTACACTCCAGGCTGCGGGGTCCTTGGAACACATTTATTTACTTTGAGATACTAGGGTCCTATGTGGCTTGTTCTAATGTCCTTACAGAGGACACTGGTTAACGGCGTCTCTGGAGGTGTCTTCCAAAGAGCTTCTGGCACAGCCTTCCGTTGGTTTCATTTCTAGTAAATCAGGTCTCCTGCCCAAAGGTCATGCAGGTTTCCTGGGGGTTATCTTTGGGGAAAGTGACCTGGACCTGTTGGCGATAAGTTTGGGAATGCTCAGTTAGCAAAATAATCTCTATAGGATTGCCTTTTGCTTTTCAGATTGCTTTTGAGTAAGTCCCACAACATTAAATGAGCTAATTCATTTGGGAGAAGCAAGGCCTGTACTAGGCCTTTGGTGTGGTTATCATGTTTAATTGAAATACCAGCTGCAAATAAGAAGCTCCTAAAGCTTACCAAAATCACAGACCATCCCCAAAGCATATCTGCTGTCTATGTAGACATTTGATCTTATATCTCTAGCTGACAGGCCCTAGTAAAGGCTAAAATTTTGGTAAGCTGTTGACCAAATTTAGCATTTTGGCCTTTCAGAAGAGGTTGGATTTGAGCAAGGCTGATTGAGTTGAGAGCCTCTTTGTTTGGTTCTCAAATAGGACTCACAAACACTTGTAAGTTTGTATATTCTTTTTTTTAAAATTTTTTTATTATTTATTTATTTACTTTTTTATTATTATACTTTAAGTTCTAGGGTACATGTGCATAACGTGCAGGTTTGTTACATATGTATACTTGTGCCATGTTGGTGTGCTGCACCCATCAACTTCTAAGCAGAATGTCTCAGCCTTTGATACAATTGGCGTTTCAGGCTGGGGGACTCTCTCGTGGGGAATCTCTACAAATCTCTGGGCATTGTAGGATGTCCAGCAGCCTCCTGGCTTCTACCCACTGGGTGCTGCTAGTAGGACCCTCCCCCATCCCCGGGGTGACAACTGAAAATGTCTGCAGACATTGCTAAATGTTCCCTGGGGGACAAAATTGGTGCCATTTGAGGACCACTAGTTTCAAAGTGTTTCAAGGAAGCTAGAGGGAGACAAGAAACATTCCCATTTGAGGACATGACAGTCTGAGGTACCTCTTGCAGAGGGCAAGGCATGGAAGGGTTTATTTGGAATGTTGTAACGATGGATAAAACCATGTGAAATGGAAGGGGAAGGATTTTGTAGGACATCAATCTAGAAATAGAAAAATACTGGGTACTATCAGTGAAGAGTAAGGTCTGAATGGCTTGAGGGGCTGTGAGGTTACGTGGATGTCCTAACCCCAGGTAGCAGGCTTAGGTCAACTTGGTTGCAGCAAATGAGGAGAGCAGACTTTTGTTCTATGGGGTCAAGCAAGAGACTAATAAATGGTGGGTCTCTGATCTCCCTTGTGCTATTGAGGTAGGATCCCCAATGCTTGTCCCTATCTTTCATGTACAAGTAGAGAGAGAGGCGTGTAGTAATTGGGAGGGCCTAAGGATAGGGCGGTTTTGAAGGAAGTCCTCAAAGAAACAGAAGACAGGCGAAGACAGTTCAGAGCAAGGGTTTTATGTCAGCTTTTGTCAGATCAAATAAAGGGAGAGCCAGTTCAGAAAAGTTAGGAATCCAGTCTCTTGTAAGGCTGAGAAATCCTTCAACTTTTCTTTTGGTAATTGGATGGGAAAGTTCACAAACAGCTTCCTATCTTTGAGAGAAAAGAGACTTTCCTTTTTGTGGAGAATTGTCAGATAAAATACAAGATACCCATGTAAATATGAATTTTAGATAAACGAAGAATAATATGTTAGTATACGTATGTTCCATGCAATACTGTTCTCTGTTCCATACAATATTTGGGACATACTTATATTAAAAATTATATGTTGTTTACTTGAAATTCAAAATTAACTGGGTATCCCATATATATTTTAATTTTAAGTTTCAAGGTACATGTGTGGAATGTGTGGGTTTGTTACATAGGTAAACATGTGCCATGGTGGTTTGCTGCACGTATCAACCCATCACCTAGGTATTAAGCCCAGCAAGCATCAGTTCTTTTTCCTGATGCTCTCCCTTCGCACCCCACCCCCTGACAGGCCCCAGTGTGTGTTGTTCCCCTCCCTGTGTCCATGTGTTCTCATTGTTTGGCTCCCACTTTGAAGTGAGAACAGGACATCTCATATTTTTAATTTTAAATTAAGTCCCTAATTTTGTGGGATGCCATGACTGAATAATGTACTGGGGTCTGACATTTTTGGGGCTCATCTTTGGAGATTTTGTGTCCCTTGTATGCTAATATTGACAGGTGGAGGGGACCAATTTTGCAGGACTCTCAGTCTGGAAAGCAGAACAGATTATTCATGTACTATATGGGCAGAGCACAGGTGGAGGTCTCTAAGGCTAAGTATTTGCAAGCTGTAAGAGCACACTTCTGCAAACCCTTGAGGAATAACTGTTCAGGTGTAGTATTGATTTTCCAGTTGCACGAAAATAGGGTACTGTCGTTCATTTTGTGGCTGTATGTGCACGTGTGTGTATGAGTATCTGCATGAGTGTGTGTGTGCACATGTGTGCACGAATGCGCTTGTGTGCACATGTGGAGCAAACTTACTACACTTTGGGATCTTTGCCCTTGCTGTTCCCCTTGCCTGCAACCCTGATCCTTGTCCTCTGCCACTGAAATCTCAGCTCTCAAATCTCTTCTCTTTGGAAAGTCCTCCGTTCACTACTTTATCTAAATGATCTCTCTCCCCATCACTTTATCCTGTTTTGTCTTCATCTCTGCGTCCGGTAGAATGGGCTATTTTATGATGTGATAACAAACCGCCCCCAAATCTCAATGGTTTAAAACTACAAAGGTTTATTTCTCACTCAAAATATGAGCTCTTCAGGGTTCAGCAGGAGGAATCTGACAACTGCAGTGCCTCAGAGGGCTGAAGGAGCACCTCATCTTGAAAGTTGCTGGTGGCTGTGGCAGAGGGAAACAGAGATTCATGCTAGTAGCTAAGTACGTATTCTGCACTGAAGGGAGACACAAAATGGGTTGGTTGAAACTAGTCACCTGGGCCTGCCCAATCCCGAGTGGCGCAGGTGTGCCGTCCTCTCGCGTGTTCAGAAAATGGGGAGCTGGAAGTATTTGGGAAAGGTCACTAATTATACCAAATTCATGATTGAATAGTTGCCTTCTCTATTTTTTATTTGCTTGTTAACTGTTTCTTTCCACTAGAATATAAACTCCAGAAGAGCTCACGGTTGATCCCAGTGCTGAGAACAGAGCTTGGCACAAAGTAGATGCTCAAAAATACTTCATTGAAAGTTTGAATGAATAGGTTATAATCCATAACTCGGAGACCCAGACAAAGAGTGTAAGCTTGTGAAACTCTGGTAGAATTAGGGGTTGAGAATGGACAACTCTGTGGCTCCAGCTTCTTTTTATGTTTCCTGACTTCTTTTTGATGTTCTGGGACTGTCCTAACTTTAAACATTCAGTTCCCATTAGAAGCGCACAGATCTCAGACCATGTGTTCTCACTCTGAGTTCAGCAGGTGCGGCCCCCAGACTCCTGGGATCTCTCATTAGGGTGCATTGGCTGTCCGACATCAGTGAGAGCAGATGAATTATTGCCTTAAGACAGAGAAGAGTTTTCAGAGAAACTAGCTCTGCAGGTGCTGACCTTGGAGGTTTAGATCTGAGAGAGGATTTACTCTTCACTTAGGTGTGAGGTGTGAGGCCTGAGCCTGGCCCCCTTCCCTCCCCGGGCTGTGCTTTGTCTCCTGGCACCCTGGGGGCCCTGTGGTGGTGGTGAGTGTACGGGAGACGTAGATATGATGTCAAAGGTCAGCTAGCCGGATGGTCATCACACAGCCACACAGCCTGTCATTAGTGCAGCCTGGCTCAGCCACCAGGTTTTTGCCTTTTCATCCTATTGTTTCAGGCCAATTAGTGGTCTTTTTTTCTCAGAGGGCCTGACATAGTGCCGACTCACAGCTGGATCTCCTCGTTATTTGAAATAGTTTTCATTTCCTGAGAACATACACCGGTGGACCCGTTTCTGAAAATAAGATTGATATGCAGTGAGCATTGGGCAAATTCAAGGAGGTGGTACCTGAATCCTGTGTGAACTCGATGTCCCTTTCCCTGGAATCCAGATAATCAGCTACTTGAGTCATGTACATGAGGCCACCTCCTGTCCTGGACCATCTTATTATATTTTTGCATCCTGCAACTGGGTAGATGAGCAGTCTTGTGAGATGAAAGGAAAGAATCCAGCTTCTTACCACCGTGTGCTATAATTGATGTATCAGTCTGGTTCACACTTGCTCCTTAGGCCCAAATTAGTTTCTCTTAATCAAAATATGGCAGGGTAAGAATGGGCTTAGTTCTGTGTAAAGAATTTCAGGAGTGCTTGAAGAGACAGGCAGCAAAGGAGAGGCTAGAGAAGTTACATGCACATAATTTTTTCTATTTGTAGTCGACTTAAGAGCTAATTTCTTTAGAGTAATTGGCCTATAAGAAAGATTTTGAGGCTGTTGTAATTAATACAATGGGCCAAGTCAGAGATGTGATGGAATCATTGGGTATTAATTAATTGGTGACAGGAGAATTTCTGTTTCCTGACGGAGAGCTCTTCACTTAGGGAGATTTACACACTTTGGGATTACAGGAGCCTGCAAATCCCTTCGATTGACTTTCTGCTTAGCTGACATTTATTGAAAATCTGCCAGGTGAGTGGAAGGTTACAAGAATTCTAATCTGATTGTTGACCCAGATGGTCTTCAGAGTGTCAATCTATTTGTGGGCTTCTCCCAACTCTGCTAATTTCAAGGTTAATGGGGTTAAAGATTCTGTTTGGATTTGTTTTTTTAATATCTCAAGATGTTTGTCTCTGTCTGTTTTCTTTCATTTTTTTCCTTTGCTCTGGTGGTGCTGAAATAATTCTTTGTGACTCAGAGGTGCCATGTGCTTTGGGAGTGACTGAATCAAAGGTAGTTACTTAGAGAAAGCTGGTTGTCATTTGTGATATTCCTTGGAAAAGTTGTCCTCATCTTTTACCTGTTACTGAATCCGTTGTAACAGCACCTGCCTGCAAAACAGTAGCACTGGTGATTCCTTGTCTAATAATGGTGGAGGAGATGCTACAATGCTAATATTCACACTGATGACAACTATAAACTCAGGAGAAAATGCAAAAAATAGCTGTTTAAAGGATGCAGAGTAACCAAAAGCAGCAGACACTTGGAATCAGGGAATGGCATTGGATGAGTTTCTCATTTTATGACTTAGACCCTGATGGAAGTACCCATGCAGGGTAGCTGAATTGCAGAAAGCTCAGTCTTACCAGCTTGAAGAACGAGAGGCAACGTTTGGGGCAACCACAACCACTGGAAAATGAAGGGAGAATGCTGGAAAAAAAGATCTAGAGAAAGAGAGGCCTCACATTCTGTATACAATCTCTGCCCAAATCTATGGCTAACCCTGGAACCACACATGCATTACGAAGACTCCAAGAAGCTCAGATTAACTGCGTATTTAATAAAAAAGTAACAACATGATTTTTCAGACATATATAACAGAATCCAGAGTCTCCACAATGCATTGTTCCACAGTGTCCAGGATGTGATCCAAAATTACTTGACATAAGAAGGAGCAAGAAAATGAGACTCACACACCAGAGGAAAAAAAAGCAGTAAGTGGGGACTTGTGCAAAGGTGACCCAGATAATGGAATTATCAGGCTATCAGGCTAGGATTATAAGATAGTTATTATTATAATATTATAGACATTAAAGAAAATATGCTCCTACTGAAAGGAAAGATATGAAATGGAGAAAAATAGAAACTACAAAAAGAATAAAGTCAAAGTTGTAGAACTGAAACATATAATATCTGAAATAAAAAAGTTTACTGGGGCTGGGCACGGGGGCTCATGTCTGCAATCCCAGCACTTTGGGAGGCCAAGGTGGGTGGATCACTTGAGGTTAGGAGTTTGAGACCAGCCTGGTCAATATGGTGAAACCCCGTCTCTACTAAAAATACAGAAATTAGCCGGGCTGGAAAAAAGAGTCAGTGAACTTTAAGACAGACCAATGGAACTTATTCAGCCTGAAGAACAATGAAGAAAAACATTGACAATGTTAATTAAAAGGTCCTCAGGGCCCTGTGTGACAATAGGAAGTTTTCTATGTGGAATCGAGTCCAAAAAGAAGAAAAAGGAAAAGGGACAGAAAAAATTGAAGAAGTAATGCTTATAAACTTTCCAATTTTGTGAAAGACCTATTCTTGTCATATGACCAAGCAAACTCATTTCTAGGTATTGGATTAAGATAAATGAAAACATATGTTCAAAAGAAGATATATATATATATATATTCATATATATATATATATATATATGAATGTTTATAGCAGCATATTCATTTTCAGTCTATCCAAGAAGTGGAAAGAACTCAAGTGTGCATTAACTGATGAATAGATAAACAAATTGTGAACATCTGTACAGCAGAATCCTACCCAGTTATGGAAAGGAGCTTGCTACTGATGGGCACACAAACATGGATTAACCATCAAAGCCTCATGTTAAATGAAAGAAGCCAGATACAGATTATATTCTGTGTGATTCCAATTTATATGAAATTCTAGAAATGGAAAAACTGGAGTGAGAGAAAGTAGATCAGTGGTTGTCAGAGTTGGGGAGTGTGGCAAGTGAGCTGTCTGAACAGGGTCCTGAGAGCAATTTTTCAGGGTGGTGGGAAGATCCTATATCTTGAGTGTGGTGATAGTTACATGACTATGCGTTTGTCAGAACTCATGGTATATTCTTAAAATAGGTGGATTTTATTCCGTGTAAATTATATTCCTATGTAACTCATGGCTCTTTCCATGGAACGCTCTTAAGTGGAATATAATTTTTGAAAAAAATACTTTATCAAAATACTTTATCAAATGCTAACCAGCTTAAGGCACAAAAAAGGATTGAGAGATAGAAGTCATCTCTGACATCAACATGATGAACATATAGCTTCAGTACACTTCTGGGTCTCATGCCAGCGTGAACTTGATAAGTTAAGGTATAACAGTTTGCAAGGACAGGGCTTGGGTCTTATATCTTTCTTGTATTCTAGTACTTCGTGTTTTAAGGTGTTCAATAAAGAGAAGATTGTTGCCCCAGAAGCACTGAGTGCCAAATAGTTAGGATTCAAATGTTATGTTTGTGTTTTTGAGATTCCAGTATATCATGGCTTTGCCATTCCAAACTTCTACAGGGCAGAGGAAAACTCCTTTGCAGGAAAATTGCCAAACAGGAATTTCCTCGTGCTCTTATGGGAGGTAATGCAGAAGCCCATAGATGAATATTGAAATTGGAAGAATGAGAGATGAGTGGTGCCTGTGTAGACCTAGTCAGGATTGGACATGAATGAGACCTCAGACACAAGGATGAAAACATTACAATCTAGGGAAGCCAAAGGGGTGTCATGTTGAAGTGTCTTTACTTTGAGGTTCACAGATTATGCGTGCATTAATTCACTCATTCATTCATTCATTCATTCATCCATCCATCCATCCATGATATGTTTATGGAGTGCCTACTATGGTACTTTCCTAGGCACTGGGGGGTAATATAGGGAAAATGCACAAAACCCTTGCCCTCACTGGGCTTACAATCTAGTGAACAGAAATAGCCCGAAGAAAGGTAAATAAATAAAATAGAGTATGTTTGATGGTGCTATTGAGAAATGGCAGGGAGGGTGATAGGGATCACCTCAGTGTAGGAGATGGGTCTTTCAGCAGGATCATCAAAGAAGACACCACTGAGGAGACAGCTGGTGAGTCTAGTCCTGAAGGCAAGGCCAAGGATGGTGTAGCTGTCATAGGGAGGAGTGGCCCAGGTAGAGGCATGAGCTAGTGCAAAGGCCCTAAGGCAGCAGCATGGCTGGAGCTGGGGGAACAGTAAAGGCGCCGTTGTGGCTCAGGCAGAGTGAGCAGGGAGAGAGTGGGGGACAAGTGTTTAGGGAGGTATCTGGCCATAGAGCTAAGGGGCCGGGTGTAGATTTTTGTAAGGACTTTGCCTTTTATGTGAGTGAGATGAGAATTCCTCAAGGTTTTGAAAGAATGTCTGACTTAAGTTCTAACAGAAGCACTGTGGCTGCTGGGTGGAGCGGAGAGAGTGTGGGAACGGTGGTGACAGTGGGCACAGAGAGATCAGGTAGCAGGTTATTGCAGTCGCCCCAGCAAGAGGTGAGGGTGACTTGGCCTACGGCAGAAGTAGTAGATGCAGTTAGAGTGAGGTATTTAAAAAATACATATTTTTAAGGTAGAACCAGCAGGCTTTCTGTACACATTACACATGCACTAATAAGGAAAGAGAAGAGTTAAGGACGACCAAGATTTTGACCAGAGTAACTGGAAGGATGGATGGAGTTGCCTTTAATGGGGAAGACCGCAATAAACTTCATGATCTTTGCACCTTCTGACTCCATCCCTTTGAGAGTAGTACATTCTCCTACTAAGTACAATCAAATATCTGCGGCCTTTACGTTTTGCTCTAGGTGACTGTGAGCACTCTTCTGATCTAGTGTTCTGATCTAGTGTTCTGCAGGAAGCTCATCTTGGGCCCGATCTTTGTAGGTCAGCCACGAACAAAGCCCTGGTCATCTCATTGTTACAGTCCCCTTAATAGGGAGCCCTGTGTAATCCTTTGTGCGGGATGCTGCTCCTGTACCTCAGCAGGGAAGACACCAGGTCTGGGAAAAAATTGGCACTGATCGCAGTTGCAGCTGCCAACTAGCCCCTGGTAACCAGAGTGGCCTTCAGGGCCCTGGACTTAGAGGAGCCCTCCATGGCCACCTGGGAAAATCTAGCTAACCAGCGTGCATACGGCATGACCTCAGGACCCTGGTCTCATTAGCAGATGCTTCCACTTGGTGAAGTCAACTTGCCTATTAGGCATGTGAAGGATCCCCACTTAATGAGGCCCTTCCCAATAGAGATGCAGAATAATCCTGTGCAACACGACAGGAGAAGGTTTCCACTCAGAAGTAGACTCTTTGAAAAGTAATTAGAGTTTTCTTTTCTTTTTTCTTTTTTTTTTTCTGAGACAGTCTCACTCTGTCACCCATCCTGGAGTGCAGTGGTGTGATCTTGGCTCACTGCAACCTCTGCCTGCCAGGTTCAAGCAATTCTCTTGCCTCAGCCTCCTGAGTAGCTGGGATTACAGGTGCGCGCCACCATGCCTGGCTAATTTTTATAGTTTTGGTAGAGACAGGGTTTCATTCACCATGTTGCCCAGGCTGGTCTTGAACTCCTGACCTCAAGTGAACCTCCCGCCTCGGTCTCTCAAAATGCTGGGATTACAGGCGTGAGCCACCACACCCAGCCAGTAATTAGAGTTTTCTGTGTGTGACTCTGATCTTCACTTTCCCCCTGTGGAAATATAACTGGCTCAGGGCTGGGGACCTGGTGGTCACTCAGTAAATGTGCATGTATGAATGCACAAATGTTACATTCAGTCTCTCTCCAACATGGACTGTGGCATCAGAGGTGTGGTGGGTCCTGGATGCTCCGCTTTGTAGCTGTGTAACCTGCCTGGGCCAGGGCTTCCTGGCACGCTAGTTATGGGTACTGTTCACCACTTCTCCTCTGGGTGTGCAGGAGGATTGCCCTTGCTGGCCCTGTGATCAGATTGGGCCTTGTGATTGGTCATCGCTTCCAGGCCAAGGCATTCCATAGTTAATGAGGAGAACAACCAGGCCTCTCTTTTCCCTTTGGGCTGGAGATCAAATGTTCTAGATGCAGAACAGAGTGTATAATGTGCACGTTTGTGTAAAAATGGGGCAGAGTATTACACTTTTTCATGCCTGTAGGTGCATCAAATATCTCTGCAGGACTAATAAGGAAAAGAGTAACTTGGGTTGGCTATGGGGAGTGGATTTGGGAGTCTGGAGAGGTAGCAGTGGAAGGAAGACTGTTCTCTTCTTTTATACTTTTTGAATTTTACATCCTAGGAATGGATTATCTATTCAAAAGTTAACATCATGTTATGAATCAAAATCAGACCCCCAGTTCCACTCTGAGGCAAAGCCGCGAACGTTTGCCCCAGGAGCCAGACGACAGTAACAAGATTCGGTCCTGCATCCTCCGTGCCTGGAGTCTGGAGTCTGTCGTCTGATTTCTTATGTCCGTCAGCATGGGTTTGCCTCTTCTCTTTAAGGAGACCTGAATAGAAATGGTTTTCACTGAGAAATCCATTGTCCATTTTTTATGTAACAAGCGTTTTCCTCCAGGTTGGTAATAGAAAGAAACAGAGACGATTCTGAAAAGTTGTATTTAAGAACCTGGTGTAAGATGATTTCTGAGCCATCATTTGCTGGAAGGGTTTTGGAATGTTGTCAGAAAGATAGAGGCAGTGGGAAAAAAAAATGTGGCAATTGTCTTAGCTGTCTCTGGGCTTGTCACGGTGATACTGATAAAATCAGATAAACTGGAAGTAAGGGTGAGCTGTTAGTGTGAGAAATCGTCGTGGGTTTGGCAGCCGAGAAAGTGGAGGTGCCTCAAGTGTTTGCTCATTATCAAGATTTATTGTTTTCAGCTCTGGGAAAATGTTGGTAAGCAAAAATAAGGCCACTCATGCCAGTCTGCAAAGTACTTTACAAATTTTAAAAAGAGAAAAATAAGAAGACTTTAACACCCTTTTCCTGTGTTTGGGAAGTGGAGCAATGGGTTGGCCGACTTATTATGTGCTGACTTAGGAGTCAGATGGAGAGGTTTTGGAATATTTACAATGGAAAAATATATTTGAAATTTAAACAAAAGCAGAAGAAACCAAACAAGACAGAGTTGAAGATGGTGATCTTCTATGTTTATGTAAAATGTTTCTTGATTAGAGAAATGTATAGAAAATAATATAACAAACACTCATTCACCTACCCCCAACTTTATTAACTCTTGCTATTTGGCTTTATTCGCTTCAAATTTTAAAAGAAATATATTTTACAGATATAATTGGAACCCTCAGTACCTCTTGTTGAAAATTATTTCTCTCCCTTCTCTGAGGTAGGCATTATCATTACCATGCATGTTTTTTGCAGTTTTTAATATAAACTATAGAAAGAATTATTGCATATCTTTCTAGTTTTTATAAAAAGTATTATACCATTCATATACTTGTGCAACTTGATTTTTACTCTCATTTCCTTCTATTTAAAAACAATTGAGGTATAATGAACATGCCATGTAATTCATCTTTTCAAAGTGAACAATTCAGTCATTTTTAGTATATTCATAAAGTCATGGAATCATCGCGTTATGTAATTTCAGAATATTTTTGTCACCCCCAAAGAAACTGTACCCAGTAGCGGTCACTTCCCATTCCCCCACTTAACCCAGTCCTTGGCAACCATGATTCTGCTTTTTGTCTTTATGGATTTGCCTACTGTGGACATTTCGTATCAATAGAGTCATACATTATATGGTCTTTTGTGACTGGCTTCTTTCACTTAGCATAATGCTTTTAAGGTTCATTTGTATTGCAGCATTTATCAGTAATTCTTTTTATGGCAAAATAATATTCTATTGTATAGAAATACCACATTTTGTTTATCTATTCATTGCTTGATAGAAAATTGGGTTGTTTTCACCTTTTGGGGGGAATGAACTATAAGGATATGTAGGTGTTTCATGGAACCCAAGAAAAGCATTGTAGTGGGTTCCAGGAACTGCAACCAGGAAGTACAAATTTACCAGAAACTCTGGAAATATTTATTCTAACTTCTACCCTGTCCTTTTCACTCTGATCTCTTTTTTCAGTTCTTAGTCCGCTTGGTAGAAGAGATCACTGCACAGCTGGTTAGAGTTCACATCTCTGCTTGAAAAAGCATCCCAGGCTGGGCGCAGTGGCTCACACCTGTAATCCCAGCACTTTGGGCGGCCGAGGCGGGTGGATCACGAGGTCAGGAGATCACGGCCATCCTGGCTAACACGGTGAAACCCCGTCTCTACTAAAAATACAAAAAAATTAGCCGGGCATGGTAGCAGGTGCCTGTGGTCCCAGTACTTGGGAGGCTAAGGCAGGAGAATGGCGTGAACCCAGGAGGTGGAGCTTGCAGTGAGTTGAGATCGCGCCACTGCACTCCAGCCTGGGTGACAGAGCGAGACTCTGTCTCAAAATGAGAAAAAAAAAAAAAAAAAAAAGAAAGAAAAAGCATCCCAAATTCCAAATTTCCTAGCTGGAAATCACGTTCCTAGGAAGTGTCCCTCATCCAGTTGAGGTGAGGGTTCACCACCAAGTCCAGCCCATGGCTAGAGATTGGGTCTCACAAGGTCACGCCATGTCCTGCACTATGGACAAGGGTGAGAGTGGAAATAGGTACGTGAATTCTCAGGAGAATGAGGAATTATTGCTGAACTGGAAGCACAGTGCAAAAGGTGTCTACTAGAGAGCTCAAAACCAAGTGTGTTTTCTCAGAGATCCCAAATGTCCGCAGGGACTTGGGGGACGTAATAAGTGAGTAGAGTGGCTCGGGCCTATTGAAAAGTTTCAACCCCAATAAAGGGGACAGTGTTCTGCCCCAGCTGGTTACTACCACATGGGAATGTGGAATAGTGTGCCTAACTTTCTCCAGAGAAGCCAGAATTACTATTTGTGGGGGTATAGATTCTCCATATTTAAAAATATTGCCAGCTGATTGAAATTTTGTAAAACATGATGGGGGGATGGTTAAGTAACGTATGTCTCTGGCTGTGGGCAGCTCAGTCATAGGAAGCTGCAACCTCGGATTTCTATTTAATTTTCCCCATCGGCCAGAAATGCCATAAAGGAACCCAGTTTCCTAGAGTATGCCCGGTTGGCACAGTCCTAGATTTTTTTTTAAAAGTTCTATACAGCAATTTGATGATGGGAAGTCAGAAAATCTAACCAATAATGAGAGAATGTTTTGAGTCCTAAAAGATAAGTCCCTGATTTAGACTAGTGGCCCTTAAATATTTTTAACCTCTGGACTTTTGACTGCCAACCGCTGCCTGACTAGTCTTTTCAGAGCATACTCAGAAGAAGCAGAACTGCCCTTGACAAAACGGAAATGAGGAGGTGGTGCCTGGATTCTGTGAAACTGCAGGAGACGGTTTGTTTATGCCCCATTCTGAGAGCCAGCCATTAGTTCCTGATGAAAAAAAGGTTGAATGAGAGGCAGGGAGATGAACTAAAGACCGCTGGTCTGTTGAAGGGATCCCTAAGCAGGAATGTGCTCTCCTCTCCAGGACACCAGTGCTGGTGGGGACTCAGGGAGTGGGAAGGATGTCAGGACGGGAAACAGGGGTGATAGGGGACCCCACGCAGTGGGGCTGTGGCAGCTGCCTGTTGTGCAAACCCAGTGCTCAAAGCTCAGCCCCAGCCCAGCCTCCCTGGGAGCCTTCCGTGGCCTGCCCGCCTATGCAGGTCTGTCTCCTCCAGTCACCTGCAGCTCAGAGACTCTGCTGTACTCAGCACGTGCTCTTCTGAGACCTGCTCAAACTGTGTTTAACACTCATTCATTCATTCAACAGATGTTTAATGAGCATCTCCTAGGTCCCAGACAGCCTTCTAAGTGTGGGGGATACATTCGTGAACAAAGCAGGCACTCACATGCTTGTATGTGCATGTGCGTGTGTGCGTGTTTGAGAGAGAGTGAGAGAATCAACATTATCAATAAATAACAATATGTTGGAAGATAAAAGCCATGGAAAAGCTAGAGCTGGACAAGGGGATTGGAATCGTGGAGATGAGAATGGAATTTTAAGTGGGGTGGTCAGAGGAGGCTTCACTGAGCTGGCAGCATTGAAGCAAAGGCTTGAAGGATGCTCTTTTTTATTGAGCACCTTGTGTTCATGCTGATGATTTGGGATACAGTTTTCCTATGATTTTTTTTTAGCTTAAAATAGACTTATTCATTCAACAAACACTTGAGGATCTGCTTGGCTTCTACTTGCCCTTCAGTTCTCAGCTCAGGTGTCAGCTTCTTACTCCAGAATGCCCTTCCATTGTCTCTTGTTGTAATTTATATTCTATTTTGAAATTTAAGGTGACCATTTTAAAATTGTATTTTTAAAAAATTTTTAAAATTTGAAGAATTTTGTTTAATTCTTAAAGCAATTTTAATTCTTCTATTTTGTGTTCATGATAGCATTTGTCTTTACGAGGTCTTTTATTTTCCTGTTTCTCTTTTGTCTACTAATGAATCTGAGTGCCCAACACACCAGGGGGGTGCCAAATAAATGTTAGTGAATAATGTGCCAGGAACTGTAGTGACTATGGTGTTATAATAGGTTTTGGCCTTTGAGGAACTTACTGTGGTCAGTAGTGAAGACAGACGTGTCTTCTCTAAGCAGAGTATACAGACAGACTTACGGCCTGGAAGGAGAATACGGCTCAAGTGTCTGCTGGCTGGTCGCTTCTTGTCTCTCAGAATGCAAATGCCACGTGCCCCCCCACCCCAGAGTGTTACAGGATATCCTATTGGGTCTTCTAAGTATGTTCAAAGAATTAAACAAATACTCATTGAACTCCTACAGTTTTTCAGGTGCTGTGTCAGCTCTACAGTCAGGGCAGCAACAATACAGGCACATCTGTGTCCTCATGGAGGTCACGGTCAAGAGGAGGAGTCAGAGGTCCCTGTCTCCCATTGTATTTCCTGAGAGGCACCAGCAAATCCTATCCTGGGACATTTGTTCAATGTAATCATCACTCAGTGTTTACCTTGCTTTTTGGTCATCTTAAAAATTAATGCCTAGAAAAAGTCTCATAAGAAAAACCAGAGACCCGAGACGAGAGACAGCTTCTCTTGTCCCAGTTTTAGAATTCCCATGTGGGGAAAGTGTTGCCGTCTCTGCCTGGTAGCTCAGAACCATCCAGACGTTTGCAAAAAATAATCGATGTAAATGACACAACTTGCTGGAGAACAGTTGAGCTTTCGAACTGGCCCACTCTTCGTTACTTCTTCCTCCCTCCCACCTTTCTGATCCCTCCTTCCCTTCCCTGGTCCTGTGAAGCAGTCACTCTTGTGATCATGAGCAATGCACTGAGAAACAGCCGAATGTGGTCCTGGGGACACGCTGCTGGCTTGGGTGTCCCGTCTCTCTCTGTTGCCCCATGGCTCCTCCTCCTCTTCTTGACTGGCACGGCTGAGCTGCAGCCACACTGTGCACTAAAGGGTGCCTCAGCCTGTCCTCTGGGGTCCCAGGACTCCAGAGAGGAGGCTCAGCTTGTATGGAAGGGGAGGTTTCATGGCAAACAGGGGCATCTGGGAGGCAAGTCCTTTTGGAAGGAAGGTTTGTGCGCCAGCTTGAGGGAGAAACAGTCAAGCAGTGTGGCCACTCCACGGCGGATTCCTCCTGACAGGCAGACACACACACACACACACACACACGTTTGCACATTCTCTCCTACACTCACACATACAGACACACACAAACACATGCTCACACGTTCTCTCTCCCACACTCATGCAGACACACTCACACACCCACTCATGCAGACACACTTACACAAACACACACAGACACACTCACACAAACACGTTTGCACATTCTCTCCTACACTCACACGTACACACACGTTCACACGTTCTCTCTCCCACACTCACACATGCAGGTACACTCACATGCAGACACACTCACACACACGCAGACACACTCAAACACACGCAGACACACACAAACACGTTCACACAGTCTCCCATACACACAGGCAGGCACACTCACACAAACACACATACACGCAGACACTCAAACACACATTCACACATCTCTCTCCCACACACAGACACAAACACATGCAGACACACACACACGTTGACACATTCTCTCTCCCACACTCACGCATTCTCTGTCATGCACACACACACATTCACACATTCACTCACACACACAAATTATCTCATACACACACATTCACATGTTCTCTCACAGAAATGCACATTCTGTCACACTCATAAACATACATTGACACATTCACACCCCTTCACACATTCTCACACACGCAACACATTCACATGTTCTCACACAACACATATTCACACGTTCTCTCACACAACACGTTCACACATTATCTCTTTCACATCCACACAAATACGCATGCTATCAACACATACACATTCACACACAAATTCTCTCACGTGTTCCCTCACACAAACACACATTCACACACACATACACAGACACATTCACACCCCTTCACACATCCTGTCACACACACATTCATTCATGCATTGTCTCCCACACTCACACACACATTCCCTCTCATACTCACACAACATATATTCACACATTCTCTCACACAACACATTTACACATTATCTCTTCCACATTCACACAAATACACATTGTATCACACACACATATTCACACATTCTCTCACACACACATCCACACGTTCTCCCTCTCACACAGACACACTCATAGACACATTCTCATGCACACATTTACGCACACACGCACATATCCTATTTCTGTCTCACACACAGAGCTACACATCCTGTCACGCTGGGACACACTTACACATGCACACATTCTCCTTCTCCCACACTCCTATGCACTCCCACACACTCCCATACCCCCATGTTCACGTATTCTCTGTCTCACATACACTCTCACATGTACTATCACACCACACACACTATTGCACTGTCACACTATCGCACTCTCATACACAGTAACACACACACACTATCACACTAACACATACTATCACACACACAATCGCACTCACACCCACACACAAACACAATCGCATTCTCACACACACACTATCACACACACTAACACACTCACACTCACACTCACACACACACACTATTGCACTCTCACACTCACAATCACACTCATACACACACTCACACACACTCACACTATCACACACATACACTATCACACACACTAACACTCACACACAAACACACACTATTGCACTCACACACAATCACACTCATACACACACACACACACTATCACACACATACACTATCACACACACACTAACACACACACACAAACACTATCGCACTCTCATACACACTCACACACTCACACTATCACACACACTAACACACTCACACTCACACAAACACACACTATCGCACTCTCACACTCACACACACTATCGCACTCTCACGTGCATCCTTTCCCACTGCAGGAAACATTGCCTAATGAATGTCTCGTGGCTGAAATGCTGATCCTGATTCCTGAAAGGCGGTTGTAATTATTAAGCTGAGAATCATGAAACACTTCTTGATATTTGAAAGGCTTATCAAGACTAGATTAAGAACAGGTCAAATTAACAATTATGAACTAATTTTTGTAGAAATGGGATCATTAGCAAGTATGCCCATTACCTAAAAGTATAAGACCTCTTTCCTCTGAATTGAGAGAAATGACTTTTAAAAAAACCTTTACATAAAAGTGACTCTGCCTTAATTTTTATTCCATTCATTGCTGGACTCGGGCAGGTTCCTGCAGCTGGTCCAGCTCACAGGCTGGGAAGTCAGAGAGGAACACGACGTGCCCACAGTCAGAGGGGCTGACCCTGTCATGCAGACCCTACCCACTTTGCCCAAAGACTGGCCACTTCTCTTTCTTTACCCCAGGACTAGAAAGTTGATTTTTCAGGATGAAATGGCTGGTGACAGAGCTCATTTCTCCTCTCACTGGATCTTCGCTTCCCTGGCATTAGCTTCTCTGTGGTCTACGGAATGCTAAGAACCCGGGAGGTATTGAAAACAGCTCCCTAGTTCTGGTTACAAAGCACAGTGCAGCCCAAAGAGAAGTTGAAAATTTGATCTGACAGGACCAAGCATCTCGTATAGGAGGTGACTTAACAGATGGATTCGTGGAGAATTTCTGTGACCAGTAAAGAGAAATTAGGCTGGAATATGGTGGATGGAAAGTGGCAGGGGCACAGGGAGGTGACTCTATCTGAAAACTGAGCTAAAAACTCAGCTTTTCATCTCTGCTCTCTTTGCCTTTCACTAAAGATACCCAGGTAACTAGGGGTCCCCTGGTGCAGAAGGGGGTCCCATGTGTGCACACTTTCAGTCCCCTCATGAGTTCAGAAACTCCTATTCAACACACATTTTCTTGCAAAACAACTTGTACCAATAGATACATGAAGATTTATAGATCCCAAGTACCTACATGCAGCTTAGGCTCAGCTGGGACCGGGACCACCTGGCTATGTTTGCCCATGGGAGCCCCTAAACTTTTCCACAGCTGTGTGTATCCTATGATTTTGAGATCATCACAGCATGAGTTCATAGTACTGGACGGTACATGAAGTGAGTACACACCCACTCCCTCATTCATTCCATCCTCATAATTCTGCTGAAAGTAGAAAGACCAATATTATTGTTATTTACTAATTTTTCACGTGAGGAAGCTGATGGTGGAAGGGGCATAAATGACTTTCCCAGGGTGCAAAGCAGGTCAGCAGTTGTCTATCTGCCCTGTGCAACATGTCACCACGGGCCACTTGTGGCTGGTGAACATTTGAAATTAGGATACTGTGACTGAATAACTGAATTTAAATTTGATTTATTCTTTTTATTTTTTTTTGTTGAGACAGAGTCTCGCTCTGTTGCCCAGGCTGGAGTGCAGTGGCCGGATCTCAGCTCACTGCAAGCTCCGCCTCCTGGGTTCACGCCATTCTCCTGCCTCAGCCTCCCGAGTAGCTGGGACTACAGGCGCCCGCCACCTCGCCCGGCTAGTTTTTTTTGTATTTTTTTAGTAGAGACGGGATTTCACCGTGTTACCCAGGATGGTCTCGATCTCCTGACCTCGTGATCCACTCGCCTCGGCCTCCCAAAGTGCTGGGATTACAGGCTTGAGCCACTGCGCCCGGCCTGATTTATTCTTAAATTATTTTAATTTGAATGTAAATAGCCATTTGTGGCTGGTGGCCACCATATTGGGCACTATGGTGTCAGAGAGTTCCTTAAAATCTTGGCTAAATGGGAAAAAGGTTGCCTATGACCAATTCTATATGGAGTCCAATGTGGTTTCCCTTTGGGTAGAATTTCTTACCAGTCAGGTCAGTGTGGTTTAGTTTTGTCAGTGCCGTGGCCATATTCCAATGTTCCTCTGGTACCTCTTGGCACATACAAGGAAGCAGATGTGGTTTCCCTACCACTGTTCTTATAGGAGTCCCAGTGCCGAGGAGCTGTCCATGGTAGGAGAGTCCATTAGACAAGCAGCAGGCAGCAGGTTCTTTTTCAAAACTCCTCACAGGTTGTGAGTTTGGGAGCCCAGACTGCAGACCTTGCCTAGGCCCCCAGAGGCAGGAAGGAGACTTCTCAGCCTACGTTGGTCCTGCGAGGCCTATTGGCAGAGAAGGAGCAGCTGGTGTGTGTGGCTCAGGCCTGAGCGGAGCTTGTGGATCAGCTGCTGTGCCATCGCCTTCCTTGGATCTGGGTGGAGCTGGATTCATGGGGATGGAAACAGGCTGATGGATCAGGGTCATTCACAATCCTGTGCTGCACGGCTTTCTGTTTTAACTCTGTTCAGTGACTTCTTGTCAATGCGATAGCCTGCAATTTACAAGTCCATGCCAATAACAAGGGGCTCCCTGCATATACAAATACTAAGAATCACTAAATACTAAATACTAAAGAATTTGCCAACTTTTTAGCCCCCTGCCACCTCCAAACACACATATGATGTTGTCATTCCATGAATTAAGGCAGGTGGGATTTTCTTACATTACTTCTAATCCCATTTGGTGAAATGAGAAATCCAGTATAGTACCTTCTTACATTGCTCATAGTTTATGTATTAAACCACATAGTGTGTGAAGTTCTTTATCACTCTTAGTCTCCTGATGCTTCCACACACCCATGAGGCCCCCACTATTCTCCACAAATTCTAAAGCTTGGAGAGTTTTAACAACTGGTCTACAGACCCCAGCTAAGTAGAAGCAGGAATAGTCAAGGTCTAGGGTGCGCTTTGTGATTGGAGGAGCAGTGAAGCTACATGAAATGGCTTGGAGGCCTTTCTTGAGTATGGAGCTTGGATTATGGCATGCCCGTGCCTGGGCTGGGGAAGGAGAGCTGTGCCTGGTGTCCGCAGAAGTGAAATGCTGGCCGAGTTACTCATCCAGTGAAAGACAGCCTGCTTTCTGCAACACGGAGCCCTAGAGACGGATCGTCAGCCCATTCTGAGGTGTGGGCTGCTGATGGGCCTCTGTGAATGAGGCTCCAACAACACTGCCATGTGACTTGTTGAACTTGGCAGTCATTCTTTTGGTTGACAAATAAGAATGTGGCAATTTATTACATTCTTGACATTCTGCTGAGTCTGAGGTTTTAAATGGAACCTTGATATGTGTTTGTTTTCCAGGGTAAATGGATCCTTCTATGAGATCTTGCAAGTGGACTTTGGAATTGATAACAGCAGTGACCTGGCTGGGGCCCAGCAGATTACCTGGCAGGTGGAGTACCCGATTGAGGACTCCATGAGTGAGCTGGTCGTCTCCGAGATCTTCGTCAGCCAGACAACCTTTGTGGGCATCGTCCCACTCGCCATGGTGAGGAATCGGGGGGCTTCAGAGAAAGTGTCACGAAGAAGTTTTCTTTAAACATGATGCACTGTATAATCTGTTATTTCCCGTATACCTGATACACTGTTTAAACAAAGAAAATATACTTAAATTGCATTTGATCAACCTGCTTTTCATAATGGTTCCTTGGGAACTATTTAGGGTCTACTGTGTAAATCCCTTTTCATTTGTGGATATTGAGGAACTGTTTTCTGGGGAGCCCTTATTCTTTATTTTCTCAATCTGCATGCATATCAGGAACTGAGTGCTGCACTGAGTGAAAATAGTTTTGTTGAAATGCATCAGGGTTACCTGGTGGGAACAGTGGCCCTGTATGCCAAGTATCTGACCCCTTGTCAATTGGCTTTGCCCTGAAGGTTCCAAGGTAACTTACGGATTGGAAAACTCTAAAATACAGATGGACTGAAAGAGTCTTGCTGGGAACTGACCACTTTATGCTGGGTAGAGTCCCAGAGTCCACAGAACTGCCTGTGTTTCTGCTTCACTGGCCTGGAGGTGATTGGATTTCTTCCTCTGAGCTTGGTTGAAGTTATGTTCATAGTCAAGCTCAGGGGCTACCTCTGAGATCAGGGTCACAGGTGAGATTCCAGAGCCTAAATTCCAGAGATTCCACGGAGACAGAAAGTCCATGGGTACCACCTACTTAATACCCTTTTCCACACTGGAAATGTTCAACCATTTTCTGCACTGCTTTGACTTTCCTTTCTGGTACCAAAGTGTGGGATCCATGTCCAGATACTCTAGAAAAATCTGTGGGTGCTTTTGATCATTCATCATGCAAGTTAAACAACAAAGTTGAGACTCCTTTGAACCCTACATCTTACAATTAATTCTGCCGTCCCTGAATCTCGAGTGTCTCAAGTGTGTTGAGTGTGTCGCTCTGCTGGGAACACACTCTCCCTATGTTTCCCACGTCCGGGTCCTTTTCCCCAACTCAACTGTTTATGGAGCCACGTTCTATGACCTTGTTGGCTAAAACTGTCCCTCCCTCCCCTGCCAGCTCATCACCCTCTACCTGTCATCATCCTGTTTTATCCTCTTCCTAGACATTATCACTGGTTGATATTTAGGGTTCATTTTCTGCTTCCTCCCCAGAAGGTGGGGACTCATGACAGTAGGATTATCCTGGTCAGTTCTGTCCACATCATTCCCCCCTGCACCTAGCACAATGGCTGGCACAGTTAATTGTTGACTGAATGAATGGATCTGTGCTTTAGTCCAAGCTTCCAGGATGATTTAGTTTTTGAAGATTAGACTGACGGAGATCATTCCTGTGATCACTGACCCACATTGTGGTTTGAGGGCAGCCATGTCTAGTTGGGGAAGTAACTGTTAAGGAATGGAGATGGATGGTTGTCGGTTTTAAGATGGAATGAAGCTGTATCCCTTGTGCCTGGGAACTTATCTATAAATTCTCCAGCTCAGCTGGATCAGGCTGAGGTTGGGGAATCTCTACTCAAAGTCCTTACCACTTTGCTCTATGCTTTATCTGTAGCACTCCATTCACAGTGGGTTTGGAAGCTACCATCGCTGCCACCTCCTCTACCTCCACCTTCTCTTTCCTCCTTCTCTTCCTCTTTCTTCACTTCCCTTCCTTCTCCTTCTCTTTCTCCTTCTCCTTCTTCTTCTTTTTCTCCTCCTTCCTCTTCCCTTCCCCTTCTCCTTTTCCTTATTCCAAGGCAAGTTATGGAAAGATCAGTGGCAATTAATGCTGGACCACCACTGCATGAAGTAAGGGAACTAGGGTACACAGATACACAATGTACAAAACATGGGCTCACTATTGTCAGACGAGAAGCAGAAATCCCTCTGTAGTTAAAACAGAGCAGCTTTAAATGCAAGGACTTAAGTACACAGGGAACGAAACAGATGAGAAGCAGACGTAGAACAGAGGAGAGCCAGGCACTGTAGTAAGAGTGAGAATCTGCTCCTACCCCCAGGCCAGAGGGTGAGGGTGGTGGGGGTCTTACCAGAGCCCAGGACCTGGGGGTCACTGCTGCAGCTAGAATCACATTTGAGCAGCCTGGTTAGGGCTGGAGTGTGGGAGAGATTCAACTGTTGCAAAGGATATACCTGAGGCAGGGCTGGGAGTGGGGTGAGGAATTACCTGGCTCCTGCCTCCACCCTCCTGCCAGATCCTGCAAAGTCTTTCACTTAATCTCATCCTGCTGGCTGAGGCATAAGCTTAGGAAGCAGCATCTTCAGGGGTCAACACTACTGTGATCCAGAACTGATCAGAGGAAGGCCAGGGACTGGATCTGAGGGTGACAGCCTCCAGCCGGTGCCATTATCTTGCTGGTTTTATTACATGCTGACTCCTGTGAACCAAATCCAGCCTGTCCCTCAGAAGCTTGCATATTCAGAACGTGGCCAAGCCAAGTCTCGTTCCTCTCAGGTCTCCTTTTGGCTTCCTCGGCCCAGAATGCTCCACTACGGCTGATATCTTGTCACTTTTCACTCGAAGGTCAACTTGTGGAGAGGCCTCTCCTGGTTACATGGCTAAATTAGTCTCCCCCTTTCTATTTTCACTGATTTGTCCTTGTCTCATGCAGATCCCATCACTGTCTGTGATCCACGCTTATTTATATGAGTGTTTGTGTCCTGTCTGTCTCAGTCTAGGTCCAGCCATAAGAAAGAATGTGAACCCAGAAAGTTTAACATAGAGAATTGTTAACTATCACAGAGGACTGGGATAGTGAGGGATTGGTTAGTTAGAAGTGGAGAGAACTCTAAAGAATATAGGAATGACAGATATGGGGAGCAGCTACTAGCCTGAGGGCTGAACTATAATGCTCAAAGAAGAGGTTTCCCCTGCCCATGCCCTGGAAGCAACATTTCTCGAGAGGTTGTGGTCACAGCTCACTGAATCCAGACAAGTTGCTGATGTAGCACTCGGGTAGAGCTTGATAGAAATCTGTCCGCTGCAGTGCTCGGGACAGCTGTTCACAAGGGTGATGCACTTGCTACCAAACTATTGAAGGTGGACGTTGGGGAAAGCTGCCAGCTCTGAGGGGCTGCTGGCCACCATGCACTGCAGGAGTGGGACACCAAGAAAGCCACCAATGCTGGAGTAGGTCCATGCATGGCAGGAGCTGCAGAGAGAGGGCCTCAGCATCAGAAAGCCAACCCTTTCCTCCCAAACTGTCTCTCCAGCATGCTCTACTGACAAAGCCTAACATTGTGCCCATTGGAAAAGCAAAAATATTGAAATAGGGCTCAGATCTATTTTCACAGAACAGGTAATGAGGGGTGAACTTGGAGCTGAGAGGCCATGAATCGATAATCAGCATACTGCAGGTCCTCCCCACTGGATTTCAAGCTCCCTGATGGGAGGGGCCATGTTTGTTTTGCTTGCCGGATGTTTCTTCAGCATGGTGCCAAGTATATAGTATTTGCTCAGCAAATGAATGAATGGTTATGTCTACCATCATAGCCTGAGTCCATTGGCTAGAGAGCTCTTGCTTGCTGTATTATTAATTTTCCTGTGCTGCTCTCACAAATTACCATAAACTCAATGACCTTAAAAACCTACAGATTTATTCTCTTAGAGTTCTGGAGGTCAGAAGTCCTAAGTAGGTTCCCTGGGCTAAAGCAAAGTTGTCAGTAGGGCTGGTTCCTTCTGGAAGCTCTAGGGGAGAATTTTTTCTGTCCCATTTCCAGCTTCTAGAGTCTGCCAACTTTCCTTGGCTCATGGGTCCACCTGACTCTCATCTCTGCTTCCATCATTGTATCACCTTCTCTGACTTTCCTGCTTTCTCTTCACTTTTAAGGACCTTTGTGATGACATGGGGCCCACCCAGATAATTCAGGATATTCTCCCCATCTCAAGATCCCTAACTTAATCACACTTGGAAAGATTCCTTTTTTTTTTTTTTAATTTTTTTTTAATTATTATTGTACTTTAAGTTCTAGGGTACATGTGCATAACGTGCAGGTTTGTTACATATGTATACTTGTGCCATGTTGCTGTGCTGCACCCATCAACTCGTCAGCACCCATCAACTCGTCATTTACATCAGGTATAACTCCCAATGCAATCCCTCCCCCCTCCCCCCTCCCCATGATAGGCCCCGGTGTGTGATGTTCCCCTTCCCGAGTCCAAGTGATCTCATTGTTCAGTTCCCACCTACGAGTGAGAACATGCGGTGTTTGGTTTTCTGTTCTTGTGATAGTTTGCTGAGAATGATGGTTTCCAGCTGCATCCATGTCCCTACAAAGGACACAGACTCATCCTTTTTTATGGCTGCATAGTATTCCATGGTGTATATGTGCCACATTTGGCCATGCCAAGTAACGTATTCACAGGTTCTGGGATTAGGACGTGGACATCTCTGGAGGAGGCTGTTATTTTCCTAGCACACTTGCTTATGCAGGATTCCAGCTCTCTCTAGTTGGAGCTTCCTCAAGTTGGGTGCTCAGGGCTCTCCATCCCTCCTCCCATGATCTGCTCTGTCGTTGTGCTGTAGCCCCAGGCTGCTGCCTGCACCAGGTTATAGTTGGTGCCTCCCAGGCTGCTGCCTTGGGAGCTTTTTTGGCCTCCATGTCACTCTGGCACCTCTGACAGCTCCAAGCTCCTAGGGATACTACTCTCCTCACCGGGGATGCACTTTCCTTGTGCTTGGCTCTTCCAGAGGACCCCAGAGCAGAGCTTCCAGAGCACCAAGGAATATGAGTCTCTTAGGCATCCCCATCCACAGGGGGGATGTGGACAACCAAGGGACAGGGGCTGGGTGGGCTCTGGTCATAGTTCCACATCACTGTCCTCTAATCCTGGGACTGGGAGGAGAAGACCACGAAGTCAAAGCCCAGCTGGCCTGTCATTCTCCACGTAGCCTCAGGCTGGCCACCTAACCTCCCTTTAGTTGCTCATGTGTGAGTTTCCAAGTGAGAGTACCTCTTCTCTCTACTTCACAGTGGTGTCAGATGGATAAAATGAGCCATAAAGAATATGAACATGCTTAAACTATCAAGGCAAATATAAAAGTCGCGTATGTAGAGGGAAAGTGTCCCAGAGAGGGCACCAGATCAGATTCAGCTGGCGTGTGGGCTTAACAATCCTCTCTAACCAGCCAGTTTCATTATCCTATTGATTTGCCTGGGAAAATTTCAATTATGATTACCTTCGAGGTAGGTGGCAGTGAGACATTTTAGTCAAGAGTGAGGGCTATTGGGTCAACCTGCCTAGTTTGAAATTTGAGCTCCAGTGCTTACTAGGTTCAAGATACTGGGCAAGTCACTCAATCTTTCTGAAGCTCCACTTCATCTGTAAACTGTAAGAATCACATTGCCTGCCTGATAGTTTTGTGAGGATTAAATTATATACTAAGGTAAAGTGTTTGCCCACTGGCCTGGCATACTGCATGCACTCAATAATGTTGAACTGTTATAATTTTCATCATTGTCATTGTGTTATCTAGCCATCTGTAGGTATAGTTGTCAAAGTTTGGGAGAAGGTAAAACAAGTTCAACCTCAGGTTGGATGGTGGTGGATTCTCCTGTTGGAGAAAAGGAGGTGGAAAGGAGTCTGATTTGCTGAGTCAGACACAGCCAAAGGGTTTAGGGTGGGCACATTATGGGTGCAGAGAGAGAGAGAGAATCACAGAGGGTCTGGAAGCTCATGGAGGGCTCCTACTGTTTGGGAGAGTCAGGGAAGAAAGGGGAGGAAGGAATGTGCTATCTAATTCTTGAAGGTGAATGGACATTAGCCAGGTGGAAAGAAGGAAGGGTGTTCCAGGCAGATGGAACGATGTGTGTGATGAGCAGGAGCAAGAACATGGGAGTTTATGGGGCTGCAGGTGGCTTGGGGCTGGTGTTTGGGCCAAGGGGAGATGATAAGGGGAACAGAGAAGGGGGCAGCAGAACACTCTAGTAGGCTTGCATACTATGCTAGGATGTCTGATCTTTGTTCTGGAGTTATCCTTTATTCATTGGTTTGGATCATTTATTGTGGATCACAAAGAATGTATGAATCCACAAGTATTCATCGAAGTTCTGTATGTTGTGATTTGAATGTGTCCTCTCCAAAATTCACGAGGAAACTCAATCCCTCTTGTGGTGGTATTACCAGGTGAGGCCTTTTGGGAAGTGATTAGCCATGAGGGCTCTGCCCTCACAAAGGGATGGCTTCCTTATAAAAGGGCTGGAGGAAGCCGGCTTAGGCCCCCGTGCCTGCCCCTTCCGCCATGCGAGGACATGGTGTTTCATCCTCCCTGGAAGGTGCAGCAACAAGGTGCCATCTTGGAAGCAGAGACGAGATCTTCAGCAGACGCTGACCCTGCCAGGGCCTTAGTCTTGGCCTTCCAGCATCCAGAACTGTGAGGAAGTAAATTTCTGTCCTTTATAAATGACCCAATCTCAGGCATTTTGTTGTAGCCGCACAGAAGAAGGACCTGTGGTATACTCGGCGAGTGGGGTGGTGGCCAGTGGTGTTCTCTTAGCCAGTGGCCACTCCTGCTTCCTGCTTCCTCCCCAGGCTTCTTGCTAAAAGGGCCTTGGTTATGATCTTTGCCCTCTGAGTGGCCACATCCTTTGGTCCACTGGGTAAGGTTGGTCTCCTCCACAGTCCCAGGGTGGCATCTGGATTGGCCTAAGCCATCACGGTTTGTTCATCCCCTTCCCTTGTGATTATTGCACCCAGGGGGATGTTGCCTAGTTGGGCGAGGGGTCTGGAAAAATAATAACTTGTTGTTAAAAAGGAATGAAGCACAGGGCCATTCCTGCTTTTTGTCCTGAGCGTGACTGTGTAAGGAGCGGGAGGTGTCACTGTGAGAGGAGCTGCACACACTCTGGGGCAGCAGAGCAGAGAGAGGGTGGGAGGCTGTGTCCTCGCCAGTGTCACAGGCTGCCCAGCTATGCCGTTACCAGCCTCCCTCCTCCAGGCCTCCTGCCTCGTGACACAGTAAACCTGCCCAATGTAAATCCCCTCTGGCTAGTGCTTGGCTGCATCTTGGAGGGTTTCAACTGAAGACTCTTCTTAGCCTCCCATCACCTTCCTAGGCCTGCTGGGCTCCTCGCCCAGGGGTCATCACTATCAGGAAGGGAGGGGCAGGGATGCCATCCACCGTGCCATCCCTCATTTCTCCCTGGAGAGGAGACTCATTCCTACAGGCCCCAGTTGGCCACAGACCTTCCTTCCCATTGGTTAAAACTGGGTGGCATACACAGATGCTGGGAGAATGAGGGTCTGGCCTTGTAATCTCACCTGTGACAGCCATGGAGTGGGCAGTTGAAGCATCTGCACTCATGGAATAGCCCACCCAGTGCTCTAAGAAGGTGCTGCTGTCCTGGGATTCAACCCCAGGCTTATGATTTAGGACTTTGCTGCCACAGGTGTGTGATCCTGGATTGTGTTGGTTGCTGTTGACCTTTTGGGTAGCAAGTCAGTCTCTACTTCACGAAGATAAATATGCAGCTTTTGGGAGAATGCCTGATAGGAAGTGGGAGGGACTCAGTCATGGACACCAGGGTGGAGCTGATGCAGTAGCCAAGCAGGCAGACTGGCAGAGGGAGGCGGCTATGATGAGGTGCTCACTTATTCATTCTTCCTTCCTTCCATTCATCCAGCCATCCACCCGTCCAACCACCCATCCACCCTTCCATCCACCCATTCACCCTTCCATCCACCCATTTACCCTTCCATCCACCCATCCACCACCCTTCTATCCACCCATTTACCTTTCCAACTACCCATCCACCCTTATATCCACCCATTTATCCTTCCATCTACCCATCCACCCTTCCATCCACCCATCCACCCTTCCAGCCACCCATCCACCCATCCACGCATCCATCCTTCCATCCACCCATCCACCCTTCCATCCACCCATCCACCCTTCCAACCACCCATCCACCCATTCACCCTTCCATCCACCCATCCACCCTTCCAACCACCCATCCACCCATCCACCCTTCCATCCACTCATCCACCCTTCTATCCACCCATCCACCCTTCCAACCACCCATCCACCCATCCACCCTTCCATCCACCCATCCACCCTTCTATCCACCCATCCACCCTTCCATCTACATATCTACCTTTCCATCCACCCATCCAACCCAGCCACCCATCTATTCAAACAGGAACAGCGAACATTTACTTAGCAGCACTATATGCTGGGTTCATAATTTTTTAGTGAATGAAAAGAGAGAAAATGGAATGGATAGAAGTTTTGGAGCTGAAATTATTAGACCCTGGAAACCATTTGTATCTAAGATTTCCATTTCTAGCAGAGCAGCACAGATGGTCAACAGCTTCAAAAACCCCGTCTTGAAAAGGGGTGTCTAAGGAGAGGGATGCTGCCACCCAGGGTGACAGCGGTGCTTCCTGCATTATCTTCCACATCTGTGTCATCCTTTTGCCCCCTCTCCATGGCTAAGAAATGCTAACAAATGTGTTTGTTTCTTTTTTTTTTCCTCTAAAGGCACAGATTTTCCTTTTTCCTTCAACGGTGTCTCTTCTTTAGGTTTTCTGCCCAATTACTGAGCTTTGAGCTTAGAGATTTATTTCCGTGGGTGGCTTGGTGTTGAGGGCTACAGTCCACCCTTCAACGACTATTCTTAAAACTGAAAAGCCCAGCTCTGCACATGCAGATAAAAAAACACATTATCTTTCAAAAAGATCGGAATAAAAAAATGAGCACACTTGTGAGTTTCTAGGCAACTGGGCACATGGGCTCAGCACAGGCTACAGCGAGAGATCATCAGATTCCTTTTTAGTCGTCTTGGCCTGAAACCTTACAACAAGGCCTGGACACAAATACTTCTTTATTCCAGACAGCGTTTGTATGCCTCTTCTGTGCCGAGCACTGTTCTAGTGAATGGCGATGAATAAGGCAGACAAGACCTCAGCTCTCATGCTGTCATGCTAGGGGAGGGGACTGATGAATGCAAGAAACATAAACAGTTGACCTTTGAACAATGCAGGCATTAGGGGCACTGACCCCTCCACAGTCAAAAATCTCAGTATAACTTTTGACTGACTGGAAACTTAACTACTAATAGACTACTGTTGACTAGAAGCCTTACTGACAACATGGTTAATCAACACATGTTTTGCACGTTATATGTGCTAGATATCAGCGGTCCCCAACCTCTTTTGGCACCAGGGATTGGCTTCATGGAAAACATTTTTTCCATGGACCAGGATGGGGGGATGGTTTCAGGGTGATTCAGGTGTATTACATTGTGTACTTTATTTCTATTATTATTATTTCTGTTATTATTCTCCCACTCTTTCTTCCTTCCTCCCCCTCCTCCTTCTCCTTTCTTCTTGCTTCTCCTTCGTTCTTCCTTCTCCTTCTTCTGTCTTCCTTCCTCCTTCTTCCTTTTCCTCCTTATTATTTCTTCTTCCTCCTCCTTCCTCCTCCTCCTTCTTTTGAGATAAGGTCTCACTGTGTTGCCCAGGTTGGAGTGCAGTGGCACAATCACAGCTCACTGCAGCCTCGATCTCCCAGGCTCAAATGATCCTCCTGCCTTAGCCTCCCAAGTAGCTGGGACCACAGGCATGCTACTATCCCTGGTTAATTTTTTATTTTTATTTTTATTTTGTAGAGACAAGATTCACCATGTTGCCCAGGCTGGTCTCAAACTCCTGGGCTCAACCAATCCTTCCACTTCAGCCTCCAAAATTGTTAGGATTACAGGCGTGAACCACTGTGCCCAGTCTGAAACTTATTAAGTACCCAGGAGGCCTTTTATTTTCTTCAAATGATTCTGCTTGGTGGCCCCAAAGGCCAACAGGGAACTTGACTCTTGCAAAGCTCCCCTTCCTGTCAAGAGAGTCTTTCTCTTCCTTCCCACCTCTGTGTGTCCTGTGCTCACTCGCTTTGCTGGTTGCTGGGATTCAGACGGGGGCAGCCTCTGTCTGTGGAGTCTCCAGCACTGAGTAGGGGTGCTTTACCCCAAGGAAGGGCCAGCAGGTGCCACATGGGCCCTTGGGGTCTGTCCCAGCTTTGGGAAGCCATAAGTAGGAGGGCATTTTAGAAAGGTTCGAAGGCTTCTGGAGCAGTCTGTGTCTTGTCTTTCATCTTTTGTTTAGTGCAAAACTTTAAAAATCTAAACAGGGTTTGAATACATCTTCCTAAAACGTCATAGACAAGTGCCTGTTGGCTGCTTTCTAATTCCTACTGCCTCGCCCAAATTAATGATTGTGTATCATTTTATTTCTTTTAGTCAGAACATTGTCTTTCTGTGTATCTACATTCTCATACGTATGTGGGGCTGCAGGAGTTGGAGGCTGCAGTGAGCCGTGATTGTGCTGCTACACTCCAGCCTGGGCCACAGAGCGAGACCCTGTCTGTAACAAAACAAACAAATGGATATGGGGCTGCAGGAAATCCATGGTACGGTTTTGTGTGTGGTTGTGTTTTAAAACAAATCGCATTATGTTGAGTGTAATATTCTTTACAGTCAGCAACATGCTTTAGAGGTTTTTTGTGCTAATATGAATAGAGCTTAATTATTTTCTAAAAACTCTCATGTTCTGCAGTAGGTTATTCCATAGTTTTTTTTTTTTTTTTTTTAAACCTATTTCCCTATTGATGAATATTTAGGTTACTTCTATTTCTTTTCTCTTCTCCTCTCTGTCTCTTTCCCTCTCTCTCTCTCCTCCATTCCCCCACCCCCAACTAGGATGCATCCTGTAAAGCTCCATCTGGTTTGGGGGTGGGAAGTGGGTTTTATATCATGTGCCAAATGGTCGTCTGCTGGAGCGCTATGTTAGGCAGGAAAAAGGATGCCAATCAGTAAACAATGTCTGTTTTGGGTGCTATATTAGTTTTCTAGGGCTGCAGTACCAAATTACCACAAACTGGGTGGCTTAAAACAATAGGAATTTCTTTCCTCACAGCTCTGAAGGCCAGAAGTCTGAAATCAAGGTGCTAGCAGGGAGGTGCTCCCTCTGACGCCTCCAGGGGAGACGCCTTCCCTGCCTCTTCCAGCTTCCGCTGGCTCCAGGCATTCCTTAGCCTGTGGCCACCTTGCACTCATCTCTCCCTTTGTCATCACATGAGCTGTGTGTGTGTGTGTCTGTGTCTCTGTGTCCTCCCCTCATAAGGACACCAGTCATTTCTTTGAGGGCTCACTCTAATCCAGTATGACCTCATTTAAACTAATGACATGTGCAAAAATTCTATTTCCAAATCAGGTCATATTCTGAGGTTGTCAGTGAATGTGAATTTTGGGGGGACACTTGCTCTCTATAGGTATAGGAGGCAGGGAGTGCTACATGGGTGCCATTGACCACTTAGATCTAGGGCAGCACAGTCAGTGCACCGTCCGCGTGTGCAGTGAGAACTGGCGTTCCAAATAATGACTCTGCCAGGCTGTTATATCTCCAGCCATTCACTCAGCTACACAATACTCACACTCAGTCGTGTTGACTGGACTGCTAATCAGGACAGGAAGAACTTTTACTGTCTTTGAATGTTATTTTCCTTTTTCTTTTTTTTATTTTCCTTTTTCCTGTTTCTTTTTTTGTTTGTTTTGTTTTGCGCTGCCACTCAGGCTGGAGTGCAGTGGTGTGCTCATAGCTCACTGCAGCTTTAACCTCCAGGGCTCAATTGATCTTCCCACTTCAGGTTCCTGAGAAGCTGGGACTGTTGGCACATGCCACAACAGCTGGCTGATTTTTATGTATTTGTTTGTAGAGACAAAGTCTCACTGTGTTGCCCAGGCTATTCTCCAACTGCTGGGCTCAAATGATCCTCCCACTTTGACCTTCCAAAGTGCTGGGATTACAGGAGTGAGACACTGTGTCTGGCCTGAGAGTTATTTTTGTGGCACCCTGACGTCATAGCCTACCTAGAAGGTCTGTGTTTCTCCCTCTTCCCACAAAACCCCACGTTTGTGAGTATAATTACTGTTGAGGAAGACACACAACATTTGGCAGTTGGTATCTAGAATAGACTGAAGGTGTCTGTCTCTTAGGTTCTCTTCTATACCAGAATGAGCAAGGTGTTCTGTAAACAGCCGTAACCTCAGTTATATACGCACCATTTCCCCTGATTGATCCTACCCTCTCACAGCTGAAAGGAGCAATTTTAAATTGTCAGGGAGAATGCCTGTCCACTGAGTACACTTTACCAATGGCCACAAGTAACCGTCTTTGTCGGCTGAGCTGAAAGCCATGTGCTTTGTAAATGCCGCCGTAGTACTTGGTGCAGAGTGGGCACCCCATTGTGGCATTCCTGGCTCTGCAAGCCAACTACCTACACTGTTATTCCAGCACGTGGTGCCAGGGAGACCATTTAGTAAACCCATCGCCACAGTGGCCCCATAACTGGATTTAGCTGTTACGCCATTTCCTAACTTACATTAAAAACATAACAATATTAAAGGATGGCTCTTGGAGAGTGAACTGGAGTCAGCTCAGTGGAAAGGAAGGGAAAAGCCCATTAAGATGTTTGGTTCAGCTGACCTGCCTCTATTTGGGAAAACCTTTGCTGATGTATAATTTCTGAAGGTGAAAGGGAAAAATAGACCCAGCTAAGCAAGTTCAGGAGGGAAATGGGTGGTTGTCAGTCAGAGCAACAAAGTAGTGGAATTCCGGGTGCTTCAACGGCAGGGATGAGACATGACAAATGTTTAAAGACTCCGTCAATATCATTAATATTTATGACCTGTCTTACAAGGATGGCTGTCGTGCAGCGCATCCGTCAGAGACTCCTGCCCTGGAATTATCCTGCTTGTCAGATGAGCCCGGAATCCCCAGATTGAGAGTGATTATGCAAGGGATTTTATAGTCCTATTTTACATCCCCTTAAAGGTAGTAAAATAATCAGGAAGCTGTATTCTTTTTTTTTTTTTTT
>NW_012103587.1:2448050-2449819 GCF_000951045.1 Mandrillus leucophaeus
TAAGTGCTAAGTCCTTCGTTTTACTTACATTTAAGAGAAGACAAATAATTTAATATGAAGTTTCTGAACTTCAAAAAACCATTAATCACTACAAGAAATACTGTTTTTTGTTTGTTTGTTTATTTGTTTTTGTAACGGAGTCTCGCTCTATCGCCCAGGCTGGAGTGCAATGGCGCGATCTCGGCTCACTGCAAGCTCCACCTCCCGGGTTCACGCCATTTTCCTGCCTCAGCCTCCCGAGTAGCTGGGACTACAGGCGTCCGCCACCACGCCCGGCTAATTTTTTGTATTTTTAGTAGAGACGAGGTTTCACCGTGTTACCCAGGATGGTCTCGATCTCCTGACCTTGTGATCCACCCGCCTCGGCCTCCCAAAGTGCTGGGATTACAGGCGTGAGCCACCGTGCTCGGCCGAAATACTGGTTTTTAAAAATCACCTTGCTGACTGGGCACGGTGGCTCATGCCTGTAATGCCAACACTTTGGGAGGCTGAGGCCGGGGGATCGCTTGCGTCCAAGAATTTGAGACCGGCCTGGGAAACGTAGTGAGACCCCTGTCTCTACAAACATTTAAAAATTAGCCATGCATGGTGACACATGCCGGTAATCCCAGCTACTCGAGAGGCTGAGGTGGGAGGATTTGCTTGCACTCAGGAGGTCGAGGCTGCAGTGAGCCATGATCATGCCATTGCACTCCAGCTTGGGTGACAAAGCGAAACCTTGTCTCAAACTTCCCACCCCACAACCAAAACCAAACCAAACCCAAACAACAACAGCAACAACAAAATGGTAAGCAAAAATCATCTTACTATGATTAAGGGGAAAAGGTTTATGGTAAAAACAAGTCAGTGATTAGAGTCCTTATTTTTTTATCATTACTATTATTACCATCACCACCACCATTACAGTCACATGCACTCTTTCAATTTTTATTATTACTATTACTTCCATCACTACCACCAGTACAGTTACATCCACTCTTTCAGATGCTACAATTTAATTTTAGCATAGAACCTGAAGCTATCCAATATGGTAGCCATTAGCTTCACGTGGCTATTAAAATTAAATTTAATATTAAATAAAATTAAAAGTTCAGTTTCTCAGTTGCACTTGCCATATTTCAAGTGCTCAGCGGCCACATGAAGCTAGTGGTTTCCACATTTGGCAGCACAGATATAGAACCTTCCAGCAGTGATCTGTTGGACAGTGCTGCTGTCAATTGATTCTCTTCCCTGACAGATGAATAAACAGCACCGTGAGACGTCTGCCTAGGTATTTATTAATTGTATGTAGCCTATATACCTAATATATGCATTTACACTAAGTTTTATCACATTTATATTTCCTTGTAGAACCCAGTGCTTCTACTTAATATTAATTTGTTGTTCAAATTCTGTCATAGGCATCCCTACTCACTTCATCTGTTACCACCATTGTTCTGGAAAAGACTGGTCTCTTCTGTCACTGATGGCCCCTTTGTGTGGAGAGTTTTTGATTTTTTCATTCTGTTAGTCTGATTTTAATGAGATCCTGAGGGGGGAAAAGATGAATCAAGTTTCCAGCCCACTGTGTTTAACTGGGAGTCCCACAGGGCTTGGTAACCTGTGAAATGCTGCTGAGACTTAAAGAGTTGTTTGCCAGTCATTCCTCCCACACCTTGACTGAGGGCCTGTGTGCCAGCACCAGGCTGAGAGCCAGCACCTGTTGAGGGAGGCTCAGTTCTTGCCATCATGGATTTCAGGAAAGGTTTTTTTTTTTTTTTTTTTTTTTT
>NW_012103587.1:2450759-2465864 GCF_000951045.1 Mandrillus leucophaeus
AGCTTGCAGTGAGCTGAGATCCGGCCACTGCACTCCAGACTGGGCGACAGAGCAAGACTCCGTCTCAAAAAAAAAAAAAGAAAAAGAAAGAAAAAAAAAAAGAATGAAGGACAGGGTGTCAGGTCTTTGCTCTGTAAGGTGTGGCTGAATCTGCACACAGTTTCCTTGCAAGGTGGCGACAGACTGCTGCACAGAGTGGTTGCATGTCAGAGTTAAACAGAGGCTGCTGTCCTTAAGAGGCACCATCTCCCAGGGACGATGCCATTCATCTGAATTTCCCAAACATAAAGCATCAGGAAGCTTCAGTAGGAAGCAACACTGGCTGGCAGGTTCTGTTGGCTCCAGGGGTGATCATTCTGTTTTTTGTATCATAAACCTCCTGAGGGGCCACGGAGTCTGCTGGCAGACAGCTAGGACTCAAATCCAGGACTTCCACGAACTCGCTCTCCAACACTGCACCATCCACTCAATTCAGGTGCATCTTGTCTGTAATATGGCGTCAATGATGGTGCCCACCTCACACATTGTTTGTGAGGGTTAAACAAGTTAATATAAGTAAGTATTTAAAACATTGCCTGGCACATGGTAGATATTCAGTAAATGTTGTTTATTCATCATTATCTAAAGATACCTTCTTTACCAGATGAATCATTTGAAAATAACCAAATCATGCTGTGGGCAAAACCTTATATCCATTGTGGTAGGCAGAATAATGGCCCTCCAAAGGTGCCCACATGTGAATTCCTAGAACCCGTGGATATGTTTCCTTACATGGCAAATACGGCTTTGCATCTGTCATTAGGTTAAGGATGTGAACTGGGGCAATTATCCTGAAAAAATACCAGTAAATAAATATGCATGCCATGCCTTTAAAACCTAGCTAAGAAATACGATAAATATGATATTACCAATAGGAGACTTATTGTTTACTCTTTTTGAGGTTTAAAAAAATCAGAGTGTATCTGATTTGGATGGAAACATTATTGATCATCTAATTAACGGGATATATGTCCAGCTGTCCCTGGTATCCTTGAGGGATGGATCCCAGGACACCCCCATGTATACCAAAATCTGGGCATACTCAAGTCCCAAAATAGACCCTGGGGGACCCACATATACAAAGAGTCGGCCTTCCTCATGCACAGGCTTTGCATCCTGCAAATCCATGTGTAAGTGTCCCGGCACAGTCCAAACCCATGTTATTCAAGGGTCAACTGTATTACCCTTCAAAAACTATTTAAGCATTAAAAAAATTCCCATAAAACACTGCACTAGGATAAATTTCCAAAAGCAAAACAAACCAACACACGAAACACAAATGCTTTCGAAGACTCCAGGCAGCAGAAAGACACATTAAAGCCACCTGCTGGCACCTCTTCTGTGCTACTTCTACTGTTCCAGGGGCCTTCCTGGGAACTTTGGGTGCCTTTTGTTGGTCTGTGGCCTTCCAAGTCACCTGGGGTGGACATCTGTTCTTGACAGTGGCTGCAGTGAGGGGCATCACTGGGAGAGGAAGGAGGACGTGTGTTCGAGAGATATTGATTGATGCCATTCCTGGCTGTTTCCTCATGACAGAGGCAGAGGCAGGCAGAGGTAGCAGCTGAGTCAGCTTCTTCCTGGATGGGGACGGCAGGTCCTGTTCTTGTCTCGGCCAGGCTGAGCAGGGAAATCTAGGAGGTGGCATATCAGGGACCACAGATGGCAAAGCTCCTCTAAAGCACAGAGTTGGGAGCACTGGGTCCTAGAGCCAGGCCAACCTGGCTTCAAATTTCTGCTCTGCCATTTATTGGCTGTGGGACCTGGGGCACCTCCCTGGGCGTCCGTGAGCCTCGGTGTCTCCACCTGCAACACGGGGATGACAGCACCTCCCCAGAGGGCACTGGACTCCAGAGTCCACACACTCATCCACCACCCCCAGACTCCGCAGATCTCCACACTGCGCCCATCCCCAGCCAGGCCTGCTTCCCCCACGTGCACGCTTGGCTCCTGTTGGCGTCAGCATCGCCATCCCCATCTCAAGTCTCCATCCGTTGTGCTTCGGCAGCTGAAAGCTCACAGAGTGTATCTGATTTAGATGGAAACATTGTTGATCATCTAACTAAGGTGACCCTCCAAGGGAAACTGAGGCATGGGGTGACTCTTCCCAGGTTATTTATATTGTTCTTACTCTGCTTCAGAGAGAGTTTATTTATGACATCCAGCTGGGGGCACTGAACTGACCTAAGAATTCACATCTCCCAGGTCCCAGCTTTCTGTGATGAGGAACAGCCATGTGAGGAGTTCGGGTCAGGGTTAGGGTGCAGATAACTCTGGTCTCTGTTGGGCTGCCATCACTGATTTTAGGGATAGTGCTGTTGGCTGTCACATCTCAGACAAGACACACAGACCTTCCTCAGCGGCACACCAGCAAGCACATCTCAAGTGATCAGTTATTAGACAGTCACTTGGTTAGGGACCCCTTCCATTTTCTTTTTTTTTTCTTTTTCTTTTTTTTTTTTTTGAGACGGAGTCTCGCTCTGCCGCCCAGGCTGGAGTGCAATGGCCGGATCTCAGCTCACTGCAAGCTCCGCCTCCCGGGTTCACGCCATTCTCCTGCCTCAGCCTCCCAAGTAGCTGGGACTACAGGCACCCGCCACCACGCCCGGCTAGTTTTTTGTGTTTTTTAGTAGAGACGGGGTTTCACCGTGTTAGCCAGGATGGTCTCGATCTCCTGACCTCGTGATCCACCCGTCTTGGCCTCCCAAAGTGCTGGGATTACAGGCATGAGCCACCGCGCCCGGCCTTCCATTTTCACCAGGAATTCATTCTTGTTCTGTTGCCAATCAATTAAACTTTCTATTCCTCATCTGTGGGCTGAATGCTTAATGATTCTGATGTGAGTCCAAGTTCAAAGGGCATTATTTGTAACTCTGAGAACAAGCCTCTTATTCAGTGGAATTCCTGTTAATTAACTCTGCCAGAGGCATTCATTTTCGAAAACCTAATTTTTAAAGGGTTTACTAAGATTTTGGTAATTCCAGGGTTCAGGAGGTTCTTCAAGTCCCATTCTTGGTGTTAACAGAACCTTCCACCAGTCTTTCCTATATCAGCAAATGGCACCATCATCACCCTGTTGCTCGGAATAAAAATATAGGAGTTACCTCGGCTGCCTCTCCATTTTCAAGCATCATATTCAGCCCATCAGTAAGTCCTAGGATCTGTAATCTCCAAAATATATCCAGAGTTCAGCCACTCACTCCGTCTCCACTACCAGCACCCGAGCCCAGCCACCACCATCTCCTGCCAAACTGCCTGTCCTGGCCTCCTGTCTGGTCTCCCTGTTCCACTCCCGTGTCATTGTCATCTGTTCTCCACACCACAGCCAGGCCCTCTATTTAATTAATTAAACAAATTGTATGAGTCTGCTGATGAAAATCTCTGTTGGCTTCCCATTGCAATGTGAATGACGCCATGACACACACATTCTTAAGTGGCCAAAAGAAGTCTGTGTGCTTTCTCTTGCCCACCCTCTTCCCTCACTTCTCATCCCTTTCCTATACTTTCTGGCCATGCTGGCCTCCTTTCTTTTCTGGAATGGGCCAATCTTGTTCTCACTGCAAGGCCTTGGAATACATCCTTCTCTCTGACAGGCTCTCTCTGACCCCAAGAGCAGCTCCATCTTCTCCCCGTCCAGGTCTTAGGTCAGGCATGTTCCCGTTGACGAGGTAATGGTACTGTCTCTCAGTGACCTGTTATGACACCCATCTGGTTTCTTTCCTTCACAGAATAAGCACTCTCCAAAATCCTCTGGTGAGACATGTGTTTGGCAACTTATGAGCTCTCTCTTCCTGGGAATGTAAGCTTTGTGAGGGCAGGCCCTTGTTCATCTCCACAATTCTTTGATGAGTCGTTGGGTCTCATTTTGAGTGAACGTTGACATGCAGTCATTCATAATATTCCCCTGTTATGTTTTTGATATGTCTAGACTCTCTACTGATGTTACCCTTCTTATTCTGGCATTGATTCTTCTTTCTTTTGTTCCTGATCAGTCTGGCTAGAGTTTTATCAATTTTAATAATCTCAAATAATCAATTTTTGATTTCATAGATTTTACATTATATTTTCATATTTCATTAACTTTTGCTCTCATATTTGTGATTTCTTTTTGTCTGCTTACTTTGGTTTTAATTTTCTTTTTTCTAGTATATTAAGGTGAAAGCAGAGGTCACTGATGTAGACTTTTCTCTTTCTTTAGTGCTATAAATTTTCCCCTAAATTCTCCTATGTTGTATTTTCATTTTTCATCCAGTTCACAATGTTCTCTAATTTTGCTTTTGATTTTTTCTTTGGTCCATAAGTTTTAGAAACGTGTTATAGATTTTCCAATGGGGGGCATTTTCTAGATATCTTTCTATTACTGATTTCTAACATTTATCCCATTGTGACTGAGAACATACTTTGTATGACTTAATTCCTTTTATATTTATTAAGACTTGCTTTATGGTGTAGAGATAATCTCTCTTGATAAATGCTCCGTGCACACTGAGAAATGTATTCTGCTGTTGTCGAGTGGATTATTCTATAAGTGTCAGTTGGTCAAGGTAGTTGATTGTTTCATTCAAGTCTGTTAAGTTCTTGCTGATTCTTTTCCCACTTTTTGATATCAATTATTGAGAGGGGGTTTTGACATATCCTACTATTATTGGAGATTTTTCTGTTTTTTTTTTTTTGGTAGTTCTATCAGATTTTGCTCTATCCATTTTGAAGCTCTGTTATTAGATATATAAAATTTAAGATGGTAATATTATATTGATTAATTGAACTTTATATCACAATGAGACTAACTTCTTTGTCCATGGTAATATTATGTGCTATGGAATCTACTTTATCTGATACTAATCTAGCCGCTGTGGCTATCCAGTCCCTAATCCAGACTTTTCAGGACCTCTACAGTGACTATTCAAGTCCACAGTATCTCTTGTCTGGTTTGTGGTGTAATCTCTCCTGGTTCTACCCTGGCTCACTACAGTCTGTTCTCCACACAGCAGCCAGACCTATCATGTCTAACCTCTGATCCATGGTTCCACTGTCATCTTCTTTCACTCAGGAGAACATTGGAAATCCTTATCATGACCTAGTAGACCTCACTGGATCTGGCCCCAGCCACCTTTCTGACCTCACCTCCTAATCACTCTCTGTCTCCCTGATATCTCCCCTCCAGCCGTATTGGCCTTGTTTCTGTTTCTCAGATGTGCCGTACACGGTCTTGCCGTAGGGCCTTTACACTTCCTGTTCCCTCTGCCTGGGCTTCTCTTCCTTCAGATGTCTACAAGACTCATGCTTTCAGTTCAATCCAGTCTCTGCTTAAATATCACCTGGTAAGAGAGGCCTTCCCTGATCACCCTGGAGAGAATGACCAACTCCTGTTGTGCTGCTTAAGTTTTCTTGCTTTGTTTTTCTTCATAATAATCATTGTCACGACACATTTTGCTATATCTTTTGCACCTGGAACAGCACCTGACACATATAGAAAGTCCTCGGAACAGCACCTGACACATATAGAAAGTCCTCAACAAATATTTGTGACTGAGCAGGAAACCTGAGTTTCAGAAGGAGCCAGGTAGCCTCTTATGTGGGAGCTAGGGCTTGACCCTGGCACCCTGATTCTGTCTGTCCTGACACTGTCTCTTCTGATATAGCCTCTTGAGGTTTTGCATCATTGGACAGATGTTCATTAAAACAGCCTTCTCTCTCATGTATTTCTTGGCACACAGGATGTGACTGCATGGGCCTTGAAAAATGAGAGGTTGGAGTGTCAAATAAATATGGAAGAAATCTAATTAAATAAAGGTAGGTAGATTTCATTACCACAGGACTTCTTAGAGCCTTTAATATGCCAAAGTGCTTTATAAATGTTACCCTAAAAGGCTAGAGTGTTCAGCATTCCTCAGCTTCCATAGTGCTCTCCTGTCTAAATGACTCCATCAAATCAAGGGAGGAGACACAGACAGATGCAACCCTGCAAGTCCACCGAGACCTGGTGTTTTAACGAAGTGAGCGCCTGCTTCCTCAAAGTGCAGAGACCTCACCAAAGGTGGTGCAGAGCCACTCTCGGAAACGTAAAATCATGTATGAGTTAGAAAAGTTAGCATGAATTTGATTTGCTCTTTGACCCGTACGTTAATGCATACCTTTAACCCAGAGAGAAAACAGAGCTTGCGTCCATGTTGCTGCTCAACAATGTCTTTCTTCAAGGGTCTGGTAGGGTAGAGGTCAGGATTGTTGGAGGAAAATAATGTCTTTAGATGGTAGATTTTTTTTCCCTGAATTTTTTACCGTGGTAAAATATAACAAAACTTACTATCATCACCATTTTCAAGTGTACAGGTCAGTGTTACTAAATATATTCATACTGTTATGCAGCCGTCACTACCATCCATCTCCAGGACTGTTTTCATCTTACAAAACTCAAACCCTGTACCCATTCAACACTAACTCCCTATTCCCCTTTCCTCTCAGCCCCTGGCACCCACTGTGGTGCTTTCTGTCTCTGTGATTTTCCTCATATAGGTAGATTCATATAGTATTTATTATTTTGTCGCTGGCTTACTTTACATAGCATGTTGTCCTCAAGGCTCATCCATGTAGCATGTGTCAGAATTTCCTTCCTTTTGAAGATTGAATACTATTCCATTATATGTGAATAGACCACATCTTGCTTATCCATTCATTCATCTGTTGATGGACACTTGGGTTGCTACCATGTTATAGCTACTATGAATAACACTGCTGTGAACATGGGTGTTCAAATATCTCTTCAAAGCCTTGCCTTCTGTTCTTTTGAGTGTATTGGAAAGCAGGCTTTTAATTATTTTGGTGTCTTATTATACAGGGTGCTAGACGAGCATCAGCAATGCGGCCGCTGTTGGACTGTGTGATGTCCTCCATTCTGATGATGCTGTTTGCTTTCTCAGGAAATGAGAAGTGCACATTTCATATCTAGGAAGATGATCCTAGAATATGACCCTTATTCAGTCACTTATTTCAGTTTCATGTAACAGAAAGTCTAATAGTCCAGGGATACTTGGGATTTCAGAAACAGCTGAATCCAGGGACCCATATGTGTCTTTATTAATTTCTTTCTTTTTTTTTTTATATGATCTGATTTTTATTCAGATTTGTAAGTCATTCACATCAAATTAAAATTCCTATGGGCCCTTTAAAATACCTTGAATTAAAGTTTATGATTTAATAACTAAAGGGTACAGAGGGAATGTGAACTTACTTTCTTAATCTTCAGTGAAATGGAAATTTCCAGAAGCTTCACAGCTTCTCCAAATTAACATTTCCTCTGTGTAGCAGACAGGGTGGTGATGGGGGGAGGATCCAGGTCTGTGAACCAAAATACCTGCATTTCAGTAGGCTTTACTGAAAGTGAGTTAGTACAAAGAAAAGAACTAGAATACTTGGTCACTGGCCTTAAAGGACTTAGAAAACCAGAGGACAGACAGAAGGGAAAAGGGGGAAAAATTAAATGTGTAAAAGGCTGGTAGTTTTAAGAAAGTCACAGTGAATACAAACTCCTGTACCAGCACAATGTCCAATTCTAGGGAAAAGATCTTCTTCTGTCCTTTCCCTCCTCCTTGTTTCCTTCCTTCCCTCCTCCTCCTTTCTCTCTTTATTTTCCCCCTCCCCAACATCCCTTTATCAATGAATCTATATTACTGAGCAGGCATTAATTAAACTTCTCTTGGTCCCAGAAGTGTGGGAAGTGCCATCTATTCTTTTTTTTCTTTTTTCTTTTTTTTTGTTGTTGTTTTTGTTTTTTTATTTTTTATTTTTTATTATTATTTTTTAAATTTATTTATTATTATTATACTTTAAGTTGTAGGGTACATGTGCATAACGTGCAGGTTTGTTACATATGTATACTTGTGCCATGTTGGACGAGTTTGTGTCCTTTGTAGGGACATGGATGCAGCTGGAAACCATCATTCTTAGCAAACTATCACAAGAACAGAAAACCAAACACCACATGTTCTCACTCATAGGTGGGAACTGAACAATGAGATCACTTGGACTCAGGAAGGGGAACATCACACACCGGGGCCTATCATGGGGAGGGGGGAGGGGGGAGGGATTGCATTGGGAGTTATACCTGATGTAAATGACGAGTTGATGGGTCTTTATTGATTTCTAGGCTCTACTTTTCTCAGAAGTCCAGACAGTCTCTGTCAATGTGGTGACCCCTATCATACTTATAGCTTAGAAATTCAGTTATATGATAATGCAGTCATCCCTCCCTATCCCCAGGTTCTGCATTTGTGGATTCAATCAACTATGAATGGAAAATATTAGAAAACTTAACAATAAAAACCAATACAACAATAAACAACAATACAGCAATAAACAATAATACAAATTGAAAAAATCCAATGTGGTCTAACAACTATTTACATATAATTTACATTGTTTTAGTCTTATAAGTAATCTAGAGATGACTTAAACTACACAGCAGGATATGAATAGGTATATGAAAATACTGTATCATTTTATGTAAGAGATTTCAGCATCCTTCAAGTTCTGGATCCTGGAGCCAATCTTATGCAGATACCTGGGGATGAGTGTAGTGCTTTTTAAATACCTTCTGCATATGGCTAGCCAGTTGTCCCAGCACCATTTGTTAAATAGGGAATCCTTTCCCCATTGCTTGTTTTTGTCTTACACCAGTCAGAATGGCGATTATTAAGAAGATTATAAACATCAGATGCTGCCGAGGTTGCAGAGAAATAGGAATGCTTTTACACTGTTTGTGGGAATGTCAATTAGTTCAACCATTGTAGAAGACAGTGTGGTGATTTCTCAAAGGTTTAGACCCAGAAATACCATTTGACCCAGCAATCCCATTACTGGGTATATACCCGAAGGAATATAAACCATTCTATTATAAAGATACATGCATGCTTATGTTCACTGCAGAACTATTCGCAATAGCAAAGATATGGAATCAACCCAAATGCCCATCAATGATAGACTGATAGACTGGATTAAAAAAAACTGTGTACGTATACACCATGGAATACTATACAGCCATAAAAACGGAAGGAGATCATGTTCTTTGCAGGGACATGGATGAAGCTGGAAGCCATTATCCTCAGCAAACTAAGACAGAAACAGAAAACCAAACTCTGCATGTTCTCACTCATAGGTGGAAGTTGAACAGTGAGAACACATGGACACAGGGAGGGGAATAACAGACACTGGGCCCTGTTGCAGGAGGGTGGGGGATAGGGAGAGCATCAGGAAAAATAGCTAATGCATGCCAGGCTTAAGATGATGGGTTGATAGGTGCAGCAAACCACCATGGCACACATTTACCTATGTAACAAACCTGCACATCCTGCACATGTACCCTGGAACTTAAAAAAAACTTTCAAGTATAGTCGCAGATTTAAATTTCATATTTTAACTTGGAATAATCACTGTGTCCAGCGAGATGAAAGAGGCTTATTAGGTGGCCTGGGTCAGGTTCTTCATCCATGGAACTGTGGGATGGGTTCAGCTCCCAGCTCTCCATATGCCACATTCACTTAAGGTCTAGAAAAAGAGGCTTCCTCCAAGAGATACTAATGAAGTTGCTGATATCAGAAGAGGGGAAGATGGGTAAAGGGTTGACCCCAAAAAACAGATGTTCATGATAAGCTCCCAATTCTCTGTATTTCAGACTTTATTCCACTCATCTCTATGCCATCTTCTACACCTGTCCAGCAGTCAATGCATGATGGCAAGAAGCCAATGGGATCAGAGTAAAGTGAGCGAAGGGGAGAGTGGTAGGGCTGAGGTCAGAGGAGCAGTGGGTGTAGAGTGTGGGCAGATTATGCAGGGCCAACAAAGTGACCCTGAATGAATGAATGACTTTGCAGACATCTTGGTATTGCTGTGAATATGAAATAATACAGTAAGTGCTGAATATCTAGCAATATTCTTGTCTTTCCAGAAAACAATAGTAATCAAAGCCATCAAACTGGGTAAGCAGAACTTATCTTTTAATTGATTACTCCTATGGGTCAATGGCTGTGTGATTTACAGAATATAAACTGTAGGCTTGTTTCGTGGGAGAGAGAGATTACCTAATACTGAGTAAGCGTGACCTCCAGGGCTGTGGGGGCAACCATAATCACAAAGGAAGGAGGCTCAATGTTAATGGAAATCAAGTGACCCCAGGCTGCTGAACTGGGTCAAGGACTACACATGCGGCTTGCTCTCCAAGGTTAATGTTTGTATAAATAAAGCGAGTCAGAGACTGCTGAATGCTGTGCTTGCTGCCTGTAAATTAGTTAAGCCTTATAGGAACTCTTTGCAGTTTGTGGCTGCAATAAACCTTTCTGGTATTCTCTACAGTAGGAAGGGCCACACAAACGATAGGTCATTTAGGATACATCCTTAGAATAGGACAGGTGGTCATGAAGGCGCAGATTGCTCTGCATTTCCCAGCCAGAACACACCAGTGTGGATGTCCACTGTCCTCACCTGCTCAAGATGAATTCTGTCTTCTTCTAGTCATGGCACCACGATATTCCTTTGGGGAAATACCTTTCTCTGCCACACAGACATGAGATTTGGTGCCGACACGGTCCTGTTTTAGCTGACCAGCATATTGCCTCTCCCTGACCACTGTGTGTCACTGTGTACAGTGTGACTGTGATTAAGATGGTTCAACAATAATCAGTCCTTGGTCCTTTGCTGGAACGCTTGAAGGGGCTTCCAGCTGCCATCTTGCCCCCATGAAGGGAGAGACTGCCTAGGAGTGAAATCCTCAAAAATGAAGAAGAGACAAGAGATAATGAGAACAGATTCCTGGTGGGTTCTTTGAATCCCTGGATCCAGACATACCCAAGCTACATTTGGAATTTTCACTTGCAGGAGTCCGTGGGTGACTTTTTTGATTAAGCCAATAAATGTTAAGTTTCCTTCGCTTGTAGTTCAAAGAGTTCTGGCTTCTAAAGCCTTCAGGAGATTGGGAAAAGTGTATATGTATATATTTTTGGTAGAAGCTTTTGTAAGGCATAACTTATATATAATACAATTAACCCTTCTTAAGTATATCATTCTGGGAATTTTAGCAAATGAATGCAATTGTGTAATCACCACTACAATAAAGAAACAGAACATACCCATCACTTCCCAAGTTCCCACATGTATATAATATACATATATATTTGCCATAAATTTCCATCCCCAATCCCAGCCCTAGGCAAGTTTGTCTTTCTTTTCTTTTCTTTTCTTTTGAGATGGAGTCTCACTCTGTTGCCCAGGCTGAAGTGCAGTAGCGCTATCTCAGCTCCCTGCAAGCTCCGCCTCCTGGGTTCATGCCATTCTCCTGCCTCAGCCTACCAAGTAGCTGGGACTACAGGTGCCCGCCACCACACCGGGCTAATTTTTTGTATTTTTAGTAGAGACGGGGTTTCACCGTGTTAGCCAGGGTGGTCTCAATCTCCTGACCTCGTGATCTGCCCGTCTCAGCCTCCCAAAGTGCTGGGATTACAGGCTTGAGCCACTGCGCCCGGCCCTTCTGAGGATTTTTGTCTTTTGTTGTTGTTGTTCTGGTAGGTAGTTAACTTGTCTAGACTTAAACTGCAAAATTTGCCTCCCTAGTTTTGCTGCTTTTTAAGCCTGGCTCTTTGCAGGTTTCCCTTGATCCTGAGTAGTTTAGTGTGAAAACAAGACTTTGGCAGAGTTTAGACTCAGATTCAGGGAATTATCCTTTCTGTGGTCCCCAGGCTTTCAGGGTCCCTACATGTCCCCCAGATTCCCAGTTTCTCTCAAGTCCTGGTTTCTGGTCTCTGTCACTTCAAGCTTATACGCCTTCTGTGCCTGGCAGGTTACAGGATACAACAGCTGGTCTTCTCTGATGCAGTTTCAGTCTCTTGTGAGTAAACTCTTGTCAAGGTCCTGCCTGCTGTTGGTTGTTTCCCAGTGGGTCCAAAAACTTATTATTTTTAAAAATAATTATGCTTAGTTTTATAATTACTGTTAGTGGGAGGAATAATCCAGGCACTTCATGCTGCCATGAACGGAAGTCCCCAGAGAGGAGAGGTTCACGACTTAAGAAAGCATCTAACAAAACCTCAACATGTAGCTTGGTGAGGAACTGAAGCCCCAAAGGGCCTTCCCCAGGGTTACTCAGTATGAGGCAGGATGGGTTCAGCTCAGGAATTCTCATCCCCGGGCCAGTGGTCCCTGGCTCCAGGTGCCCAGCAGTGTTTCTAGACCCTGATGTCCAGGAATGCCAAAGAACAGCCAACTCTGTGATCTGTCTGCCTGCTGCCCCGTGGGCAGCCCTGAGTTAGCACATGGCCAAGAAGCAATATTTAAAGGAAACTGAGCTATGCTTTCCTGCTGCTTTTGAAATTCCTTTTTATCTGGTATTTTCTGGATGATTCCTGGTATTGGGAGCCCTTCAAGAATGAGTTACTGTCTATATACTTTTAGCTCCTCCTCTGAGCCCACTATGTCTCCTGGGGCCACAGAGAAGGGAAGGCAGAGAGGTCTGTCCCCACCAAAGGCTCCAGCAATCCCAACTGTCTATGTGGAGTGAATGGGGCACACCTGGAAAAAGAGCTCTGGAGGGTCTTGCCTGGCAATTGAGTGCTCTGGGCTGATAATCACACATGTCACTTCTTTTCACAACTCATTGGTGGTAAGTCATAGGCCTCCCCTTCCCAAGCCATTGGAGGGGTCAGGAAATACCTCCTATCATGTTGCAGATGCGGGCAGGTATCTTGGACTATTTGGTTGCCAAAAATTAATACTAATGAATATAATGATGACCACAACTCTACTTTTTTTATTAAAAAATGATTGAGTCTACTAAGTTGATTTCCTGACCCATTAATAGATTGTGACTCACAGTTTGAAAAACATACCCTATGAGAAAGTGACTTTAAGCTAAGGATTGAAGGGTGAGAAGACAGTCCCTGGTATGAAAAGTGTGGGAAGGCTGAGAGGGAAGACTCAGAGTGTTCCAGGAACAGGTGCAAAGCTGCTGGTCTGGATGTCAAGAGTCCAGGGGACATGGTAAAGATGAGGGCAGAGATGCTGGTAGCCTTGCAGGGCCATAGAAGGGAGGGAATGCTTTTCTATGAATGTGGGAAGTCACGGGAGGGTTTGAGCAGAGGAGCTGACGTGATTTATGTTTGAGAAATTATCTGTAAGTCTGGCTGCTGTGTGGGAAATGGGCTGAGGGTTACAAGATTGGAGGTTTTTGCAAAGGTCCAGGCAAGACACGATGGTGGCTTATGCTAGGAAGGAGGCGTAGGGTTATTAAAAAGTGGAAGTACATAGGCCCTTTTTGATGGGGAGCCCCTGAGCCAGTTTCCTGTGTTACCCTGTGAGAAAATAACTTGGGAGTTCTGGGTTGCATCATGAATTAGCAATGAAGTTTTGATACTTAGCCATATTTACTGTCATCAGAGATTCTCTCTAAAGTTGCCTTTAGCAATGGGAAATGATTGGTTCCAAGGAAGTTTCTAAGAATAAATGATTTGATATAAGCCACATCTGAAAATGTCACTTCATAGGCCAGACTTTGTCAGCTGTCATGATGTATTGTTTATCATAGTGGAGATACATTATGCTTGTGATAACAAGCAGTGTGTTGAAACAGCTGCTAAGCATTTATCAGGTTAATCTCCATTATTAATGAAGAAGGCTAATGACTTTCAGTGAGTCTACCTCCTCGGCTCTGCTGAACCCACCCACGCTCTGAGGTCTCTAGAAAACAGCCTCTCTTTCAGATCCTGCTGTGTGAGCTAAGGAGATCTTTGAGAAGTTGCTAATTCATGGCATCATAGGTAGGAGGTAATGGTGCTTGTTCCCGCTCTATTGAAGAAAGAAGGTGGAAAACATGCACACAGTTCCCTCCTTGAAAATGAATTTCAGGTCCCTGTGCTCACTGGGAACACAGCACAAAGCATTTTATAATCTTTCAGGCTTACTCAGTCACCACTCTCTTGATTTAAAGAACTCATGGGAAACACATATGATGGAAGCTCTTAAGAGTACTGGCCTGAGAGACAACTTTTATTTCTTGTTTTATCCCTACTTTGTTGTGTGATGTTAAGCACATTACTTAACTTCTGTTTTCATTTCCTCCCCTGAAAGTTTACATTCTGTAGAAATTAAGAGTTGTAACCCTTTATCAAGCCTTTCAATAATGTTAGTTGTTTACTGATCACAGATTTTGAACACCCAGTAGAGAGAAAAAATTGACACTAGACATCGTGCTGTGAGGTGTGATGGTACTCTGTGCGCAGATGCTCTTGAACCTTCTAGAATGAGCACATGCCAGTTGTCATTTTGTTGTTGGTCATCTCCTACACCATCCTTCTCTCCGTGCTTTGTGGTCTTGGAGCTGGACCCTGTAAACATTTCTCCTTTGTCAGCTGGTGCAATACTGGGCCTTTCCAGCAGAGGATGCTGGAGGGACAGTGTGAGGCACATCAGGGTGAGGCACATCAGAGGCTTTTCCTCCTGATTTTGGTATCTTCTTCTTTTTGTTCCTGCCGCACAGCTCCCAGAGCCTGCAAGGACCATCCATTGAGTGTGACTCTGCTTACCAGCTGAGGACCAGCTCTGGCTCAAGACACCCAGCACACTTCCCCACCATCCCGTGGGCTGCAGCCACACCCACTCATGAGGGCTGAACCTCAGGCTAGGGGCGGGCACCCCTTCTGTTTGTTCCTTGGGTACTCTCCCTCAGCTCTAGAGGTGGTAGCTGCTCCTTCCATGGGCTATTTCTGTATTTTTTTTTTAAATTTTACTTTAAGTTCTAGGGTGCATGTGCACAACGTACAGGTTTGTTACATATGTATACATGTGCTATGTTGGTGTGCTGCACCCATTAACTCGTCATTTACATTAGGTATATCTCCTAATGCTATCCCTCCCCCTACCCCCCTCCCCACAAAAGGCCCTGGTATGTGATGTTCCCCTTCCTGTGTCCAAGTGATCTCGTTGTTCAATTCCCACCTATGAGTGAAAACATGCGGTATTTGGTTTTCTGTTCTTGCGATAGTTTGCTGAGAATGATGGTTTCCAGCTGCATCCATGTCCCTACAAAGGACA
>NW_012103587.1:2466315-2469917 GCF_000951045.1 Mandrillus leucophaeus
TGCTTTTGGTGTTTTAGTCATGAAGTCCTTGCCCATGCCTATGTCCTGAATGGTATTACCTAGGTTTTCTTCTAGGGTTTTCATGGTTTTAGGTCTTAGTTTTCCATCTTTTATTAGTTAGTAATTCTTATTTTGAAAATTTCCTGATCAAATTACTGCATTTCTGTGCAGTTACTGGTGTGGTTTCTGTCTCCTGGCTGGACTCTGACTGATACATTAGCATAGATAGTTAGGTACTAACATACATATTAACATAGCCCTAAAGGGATATTAATTTTCCCATTACCAATTTATATTTTTCTTTCTGTTTAAACAAATTTCCCCAGGACACTTTCAGACTACTTTTTGGTGAATGAAAGAATATTCTTCTTTAGGCTGATTAGGGTATTACATATATCTAAGAGTAACAGCACAGCATTTCTTTTAAAAACTCTTGGTAATTTAGGCTGGTTGTTCTTCTTCCCTAGTGGCCTTTAGAATAACTAGGGAAGCTAGTTTATTTATTTATTTTTTTTGAGATGGAGTTCCCCTTTTGTTGCCCAGGTTGGAGTGCAATGGTGCGATCATGGCTCACTGCAACCTCCACGTCCCGGCTTCAAGTGATTCTTCTCTCTCAGCCTCCCAAGTAGCTGGGATTACAGGCATGTGCCAGCATGCCCAGGTAATTTTTGTATTTTTAGTAGACACAGAATTTCACCATGTTGGCCAGGCTGGTCTTAAACTCCTGACCTCAGGTGATCTGCCTGCCTCGGCATCCCAAAGGGATTACAGCCATGAGCCACCATGCCTGGCCCAGGAGCTGGTTTAACATGTGTATTCTTGGGCCTCGTTGCCAGATGTTGAGTTACTCTGGCTTAATTCATCATTAAATGGCTTTTCTGTATATATTTTTCATACTTAATTCTTACAACAATCCTGTTAGGAGCCTTAACTTCATTTTACTGGTTGGTGGCTTGGAGAAGTACCTTGTAGACGGATCAGGGGCAAGTGTGACAGAAATTAAGCTCTGGGCTTTTGACCCCAGATCCTATTTCCTTTCCATTAAATTCTACTTTCTAGCTCTAGCATACATTAAAACCCCCTTTTCTGTTTCTTTTGTACCAATGCTGCAGAAATTGAGGCTAATAATTTCATTTTTCAAAATTTTTTTCTTAGTCTAGAAAATCTGTGAAACATAGACATTCATAAGGAAGAATAAAATAAAAATAATCTATTGCCTAGAGACAAGTTTTGACACATCTATTTCTGGTTTATTTTCTCCACATCTATCTTTTTTTTTTTTTTTTTTTAAAACAAGATGATGCTCATTTTAACCTTTTAACCTTTTGCTGTTTTCATTTTTATCGTTGTATTGGTTGCTACTTTTGTATAATAAAATACCCTCAAGTTCAGTGGCTTGGAGCAACAGTCTTTTACTTTCTGTTATGCAAGGGCTGGTCACTTGGGGACAGTTGAGCCAGCAGGGTTCATCTGGGGTGGCTCAGCTGGGGAACTTCTATGCCATGGGTCTCATTCTTCTTCCAGGATCAGGGATCTAGCCTGGCACATTATTTTCATGGTCCTGGTGGCAACACAAGAGGAGGAGAAGCAGAAACACATGTGATCTGTTATGGTCTAGGCTGAGGACAGTCTCTTCTGCCTATTTGCCATGAGATGACAAATGGTTTCTTTTTACATCTCTTACCACAGCCTCCTCCATGCAAAGAAAAAATAACCTCTCAATTCCTCCTGAGTTTCTCTCAATAATAGCTCCTACCGTTGTGCATTATATATGAGCACTCAAGCTCATTTAAAACACCATCTGATAAAATAACCTATATAATTTTCTTCACGGATGAAAATGAGGAAAAAATAATGATTATGTTATTAGATCGTGGCCCTGTGTTTGTAGCTGGCTCTAAGCGCCTAAGGAAAATGTTAAATAGCTTGTGCCTCCCACAGGATTGCAAATGAGAAAGAGAACCAAGCTTCTGTTAATATAGGGTTAATATAGGCTAATGGGTTCCTGAAGGTGTATTGGTCACTGCCAGTGGCTGCACATTTTCTAGGCAGAGACAGAGGGGCAGTGGCCTGGGGTCTGAGGCATTGGAAGGGCAGGAGCAGAGCTGCCTTAGCCTTGTTCTGTTGTCTAACCATGTAATGGGGGCACCATGATTTGGAGCTGTCATCTAGACAAAGCAGAGTCCCTAATCCCCAGAGAGTCACTGTAGGATGCAGTCCCATTAAAAGAAACCCAAAAGTCCCCTTGCAAAAGCTACCTCATCACACTCCTGGGCCCCTCCCATGCCTTCCTCGACCAGAAGGGGCTCCTTTCCTTTTGTCTAGCTTTTCCAGAATGTCACTGTTTGATTTCTCTATAAGATTTGTTGTATCAGCTTTTTGCATGATGGTTTGACCCTATGATGTGGATAACTTTCTACATCTGTAGCTTCATTGTGTAATATTTTATTCGAAATCCATTTTTGTGGTTTTAGCATCTGTAATGTGTCAGTAGATGAAGCCACTCTGGAATACATGGGGAATGACAGACATGTCCTGCGCTGGGAGTCAGGAGAGCAGCACAGGGCCATCTGGCCTGGCTGCAGTAGGATCAGCTTCTGTTCTCGTTGAGTGGCCTCCCAGCCTAAGCATGTCTAAACACACTTGGGACTGCTGAGTAAGGTTGTGTAGGTTGCACACTCCTCATGGCATGTTTAAGGCAATTTTATTCACATTCTAGATGTTGTAGATTTAGGATTTTACTAGGACAGTTGTACAGCACATGGCAAGAAGGTGCCTTGTACCCAAATTGGTATATTATGACAATTTTGTGAGGGATGGAAGAGGGATCATTTTCTAATTTGCATGGGTTATTTAGGGACTAATAGCTTTTCTGTACTGAATACCCTTTAGGGAATGTACTACTTCCTGCAGTGGCCCAGAACAGTCATTCATTCAACAGCATTTAATGAATGTTAAATGAGCACCTAGTAGATGCCAGTCCCAGGGCTGGGCTGCAGGACGCAACGGAGAGGAAAAGGAACAAAGAGCCTCGTCCTTGTGATCTGACAGGGAAGGCTAATGTGAAGCAACCAGTAACGTACTTGATGATGTGATTGTGGTTGTGGCAAGTGTGCTACCAGCCCTGTCTGGGGTGTTAGGAGAGCACAGAGTGGGGTTATGAGCAGATCTGCTGGGGCTCTGGGGAGGCTCTGAATTTCGATGAGGATTATGGCACTGGAAGTTGGATAGTTCACGTTGGGTGGGGTCTGCAGAAGGAAAGTCGTGAAGACTGAGTGTAGTGGAGACTCATCCCAGAAGCTATGATGAGTTTACACAGTGCATGAGCTTTGTGTTAAATGAAACTGAATCACACAGGGAGAATATTTTAATTCTCTTTCAACATTTCTGATTAGGTCAAGAACAGATTCTACTGTTTTTAACAGCTTTCTAATTTGCTAATCTCCCTTCGTAATAGAGAATAACAAGTCCTTTTCCAAAGCCTTGGACAGGCAACAGTATCCAAATGCCATTTAATACTGTTGCTTTAAGTACAGGTGGCCCTCGCTTTGCATGGTAGTGTGGGGCCATGAAAATGACTGTGCAAGCTCAAACTGTTCAAT
>NW_012103587.1:2470637-2473884 GCF_000951045.1 Mandrillus leucophaeus
GGCTTTTCTCTGCACTGGCAGACTGTCATACTCTTTTATAATGTTGAACCAACCTCCAACATTTTGTCCTTTGCACTTTGAATGCTGTGAAATATCTCCAAGAATCCCTTTAATGTGAGGTTTCTTGGCTGGTGTCACATCCTCTGGGACTTTTCTTCCTCTCGGTTACAACCACTTTTCTCATTTATGTTGCTGAGTTCACTGTCCTCACATTCTCTTGGCTGCATGTCTATAGTTCCCTGAACGGTGGGAGTGCCAACATTTCCTCAGTCAGCTATTTCTTCCACGACTCCATTTACAGTTAATTTTAATGTTACTTTCACCATTTAATTTTACTTTATATGTCTTTGCTGCACTTTCATCTTTGTTGGTGAGTTTCATCTTTTGATTATCAATTTTTCAGTGTATGTCAGGTGGTTTTATCACTGGGGGACCAGGAGGCAACACAATGATATACTTTGCTGTCTGTGTGTGAATTGAATAATGGATGCACGACAACCAGTCACCAAGAGAATGTGAAATGATGGATGTGACTGGTCGCTCATCATGATGTGCATCTGTTATTTATGTGGTGATTTGTGGGCTGAAGGGCTAGCAATGAGGTTTGTACTTTATGTGCTTACAGTTAAGGAAACTTGGAAACTGAAAATTGAACTGTTTTGTTGGGGGGTTGATGTTACTTAACCATCTTGTGGTAATTGAAATTCATGCATATTGGAACCTTGCAAAGTGAGGGCTGCCCCAGGATGTAAACTTTAAATAGGTATATTTTATTGGTTGCAAATTAAACCTCATTGAAGTTAATATAAAAACAAGTGATGTAATATTTTGGTTGAACGCAGGAGGATGTTAAAATGTGGCCCAGGATATCAGCAATAATAAGATTCTTGAGAATCAAGCTGGAAAAAAAATAAAGAGTGCACAGTATTGAAACTGTTTCCTTTCAGGTTTAGAGAAAGGAAAGAAAAACAAAAATAAATACCCAGTACAGTCTTTCAGAGAGGTTAAGTGTAGGAATAATATCAGCTGAGATAAAGCATAAGAGTCATTTCACAGACCCTTACCCTAACTGAGATGTGGAGTTTGCATAAGAAACAGAAAGTAAGACAGTTTCTCCTTTGATGTTTATATATTTAAAACAAGGAATGCTTTTGAGAATACGTATGTGTATTTTGCAGGGGGTGTTAAAATGGATGGGGAACCCAAGGGTAAGATAAGCTGTCATGCAAATCTGAAAATCAGAGAGATCTACAAAAATAACAGCAACCTGCTGTCTTCGGTGGCTGCTGTCAAAATGCACATCTGTATCTTTGGAGAAGAGGTCTAACACATGTTCTAGTTCATTAAAGAAATCCTATTTTAACTTGGAATAAAAAGCTACCAATTCAGAAATTCTGTTCGAGCCATCAGAATTGGTGTCAGTTGTTGCTCATATCTTACAGTGTTTTCCTGTACCTTCTTTTTGCCACTCATCTCCTCAGTTAACTGATTTTTCATGTTCTTTATCTTTTGTTGCATTTCACAGAATGCTACTGTCCAATTGGTCCCAAGTTCTTTTATCCTGACCTGAACTTCACAAAGCCTGTAACTAGTCTATATCATTTATAAATGCTTCTGGCTGCACGTCAAAGCCTATGATTAGAACCCACTGTTTCTGCCCTTGTTCTGAGAAAGAGGGCAAACAAACTAAACATAGTTCATGGGAAGAGCTAAGAGAACAAATATATCAGTAGACCAATTTCAGATGGTGGTATGTGATTGGAAGAAAAAACTGGGGGATGTGGAAGAGTGTCTTCCACTTGAAGAGTGTGCTAAGAATATAAGAATTATCCCATTTTTAGATCATAAAGTTGAGTCTTTGAGAAAACCAGTTCTGTATGAATAGGAGCTCAAACTAGTTGGAGTTTATATTCCCATGTGACAAGATATCTGGAGATTGTTTCAGCAGCTGTATAGCGTCAGGGCCAGCTTCCCCGAGATTTTTTTGGCCTTTGCCTCAGATGTGTAGCCTCATGGTAAAAATTAGCTATTGTCACTATAGACATTACATCTCTGTTCTTTTTTTTTTTTTTTTTTTTGAGACGGAGTCTCGCTCTGTCGCTGAGGCTGGAATGCAGTGGCACAATCTTGGCTCATTGCAATCTCCACCTCCTGGGTTCATGCCATTCTCTTGCCTCAGCCTCCCGAGTAGCTGGGACTACAGACACCCGCCACCACGCCCAGCTAACTTTTTGTATTTTTAGTAGAGACGGAGTTTCACCGTGTTAGCCAGGACATCTCTGTTCTTGACTGGAAGAAAGACGAAGGAACAAGAACGCTCTCTTTAACAATATTTGACTTAAGTGCCTTGTATGTGGCAGGTTCTTAGAACGGTGCCTGGCACAAAGCACTTTGTTACCATATACACACTTACTCCCATATTTAGACATGTTTATCTTTATATGCATGCTAATATATATACATATGTTCATATACATATATGTATATATAGTTATTTTTGTATGTTTCCAACCGTTTACCTACTTTCTAAGTAGCCTCCCTTGCACTTATTACCCAGAGTTGAACTACATGCCGGCCCCTGGATGTATCCTTTACCTGGGAGACTGGGGTCTCCGTGACCAATTTACCCCAAACATGATTCACCTCTTGGGGTTGCTATAGGGGTCTGCCTTCCCTGAGATCAGGGGCTTCCTGCAATCTGAACGAATGGGTTCTGATAGCATGGAAAGGGGAATGGATGCTGGATGTATAGCATCTATTACATATCATCTGGGTCAATTATCTTACCTATCTTATCAATCTATCTTATCTATCTATCATCACTTATCTATCTACTCTCTATATTAAGATGCCAATCCAACTGTGCTTTTGTTTAGTAGGATGCATTTAAGGAAGGACTGGACACCTTGCTTCAGGATAGCTTAAATTCATTCATTTATTCAATGGATATTTACTGAGCTCCTATTATGTGCCAGGAACTAAGGATACTGCAGAGATCAACAAATAGCTAAGTAAATAAGATAATCTCAGAGACTGATTAGTGGTGTTAAGCGGAGAAAACAGGGTGATGGTTTAGACAGTGACTGGCTGAGTGGCTAATTTAGGTTGTTGGTCAAAGGAGACAGTCTTTTCTTACGGGATGATGTTTGAGTAGATGCTGAGGGGCACCTGGCTTAAGAAGGGCTGGAGATGGTTAGAATTAGAGGATTACTGGAAAGAGGAAGGGTCACTGATAAAAGGCTCTCCT
>NW_012103587.1:2473934-2520585 GCF_000951045.1 Mandrillus leucophaeus
AATAAAAAGCTACCAATTCAGAAATTCTGTTCGAGCCATCAGAATTGGTGTCAGTTGTTGCTCATATCTTACAGTGTTTTCCTGTACCTTCTTTTTGCCACTCATCTCCTCAGTTAACTGATTTTTCATGTTCTTTATCTTTTGTTGCATTTCACAGAATGCTACTGTCCAATTGGTCCCAAGTTCTTTTATCCTGACCTGAACTTCACAAAGCCTGTAACTAGTCTATATCATTTATAAATGCTTCTGGCTGCACGTCAAAGCCTATGATTAGAACCCACTGTTTCTGCCCTTGTTCTGAGAAAGAGGGCAAACAAACTAAACATAGTTCATGGGAAGAGCTAAGAGAACAAATATATCAGTAGACCAATTTCAGATGGTGGTATGTGATTGGAAGAAAAAACTGGGGGATGTGGAAGAGTGTCTTCCACTTGAAGAGTGTGCTAAGAATATAAGAATTATCCCATTTTTAGATCATAAAGTTGAGTCTTTGAGAAAACCAGTTCTGTATGAATAGGAGCTCAAACTAGTTGGAGTTTATATTCCCATGTGACAAGATATCTGGAGATTGTTTCAGCAGCTGTATAGCGTCAGGGCCAGCTTCCCCGAGATTTTTTTGGCCTTTGCCTCAGATGTGTAGCCTCATGGTAAAAATTAGCTATTGTCACTATAGACATTACATCTCTGTTCTTTTTTTTTTTTTTTTTTTTGAGACGGAGTCTCGCTCTGTCGCTGAGGCTGGAATGCAGTGGCACAATCTTGGCTCATTGCAATCTCCACCTCCTGGGTTCATGCCATTCTCTTGCCTCAGCCTCCCGAGTAGCTGGGACTACAGACACCCGCCACCACGCCCAGCTAACTTTTTGTATTTTTAGTAGAGACGGAGTTTCACCGTGTTAGCCAGGACATCTCTGTTCTTGACTGGAAGAAAGACGAAGGAACAAGAACGCTCTCTTTAACAATATTTGACTTAAGTGCCTTGTATGTGGCAGGTTCTTAGAACGGTGCCTGGCACAAAGCACTTTGTTACCATATACACACTTACTCCCATATTTAGACATGTTTATCTTTATATGCATGCTAATATATATACATATGTTCATATACATATATGTATATATAGTTATTTTTGTATGTTTCCAACCGTTTACCTACTTTCTAAGTAGCCTCCCTTGCACTTATTACCCAGAGTTGAACTACATGCCGGCCCCTGGATGTATCCTTTACCTGGGAGACTGGGGTCTCCGTGACCAATTTACCCCAAACATGATTCACCTCTTGGGGTTGCTATAGGGGTCTGCCTTCCCTGAGATCAGGGGCTTCCTGCAATCTGAACGAATGGGTTCTGATAGCATGGAAAGGGGAATGGATGCTGGATGTATAGCATCTATTACATATCATCTGGGTCAATTATCTTACCTATCTTATCAATCTATCTTATCTATCTATCATCACTTATCTATCTACTCTCTATATTAAGATGCCAATCCAACTGTGCTTTTGTTTAGTAGGATGCATTTAAGGAAGGACTGGACACCTTGCTTCAGGATAGCTTAAATTCATTCATTTATTCAATGGATATTTACTGAGCTCCTATTATGTGCCAGGAACTAAGGATACTGCAGAGATCAACAAATAGCTAAGTAAATAAGATAATCTCAGAGACTGATTAGTGGTGTTAAGCGGAGAAAACAGGGTGATGGTTTAGACAGTGACTGGCTGAGTGGCTAATTTAGGTTGTTGGTCAAAGGAGACAGTCTTTTCTTACGGGATGATGTTTGAGTAGATGCTGAGGGGCACCTGGCTTAAGAAGGGCTGGAGATGGTTAGAATTAGAGGATTACTGGAAAGAGGAAGGGTCACTGATAAAAGGCTCTCCTGTGAGTAGCTTGAAGGGCAGACGTATTCTGTGGACTCTGGTTTGTGAGATAACCAGGACTGTTCATGAGCAGGGTGACTTTCAGACAATTGATTTTACCTGGTATCAGGATCCAATCATCCATCCTTCCTTTCCTTTCAAGAGGAAAGGCACAGGAAGACAGGCTGAATGTATCCTCTTGGTGCCTTTCTCAGTGCTCTGAAGTTGGCGTCAGAGGTTATCACAGGATGAGTGAATCTGCTAGGTGACTTGGGAGATTGTCTTTGATGTCTGTTTGCTCGGCCCTGCCACCTGTAACTCAGTGGCCAGTGTGTTCTCTTCTCCCACCTAGGGAAGGGATAGACAGTTCTGCTTTGGAGAACTTACAGGTTTCTTAGGTGAACTCTACTGTAAAGTTGTAAAAATTTGACCCAAGGCAGAATTCACATTGACATCATCAATATAATGATTTGGGGAGAAACATGGGCAGGAGCATCTTTGTTCAATGTCTGGAGAATTCTCTATGATCTATGGCTAATCTGAATTCATGGTATAGGTGAATTCCTTAAATTTAGACTTTTGTGGAAGTGAAAATGCAAGATACATATACCAAATAACTAGGAAACCTTTATATCACTTGACAATGTAGACTTTATTCATTGATTTGACAAAGTGCTTCAAAAATTGACTGAAGTACTTACAGAAACAGTACTTAGGAGAGCCAGAACTTTCTTGTATCAAAGAACATCAGCATTAGAAACAAATATTGTTAGTTCCAAGGCATTATAGATCAAGAAGATGAGTCTAATCAATTGATGTATTAATTAAGCTATCAATTGGTCCACCCACTCATCCACCAATCCTTTCTCCAGCAACCACGGTTTTTAGCCATGTTCTAAGGCAGAGGGCAAATGAACTTGACAAACAAGGTTCCTGTCTCACCAACCTCCCCTATAGAAGGAGCTAAGACAACAAATATATTACTAGGTTAATTTGAGATGATGGTATATGATTGGAAGTAAAACAGGGTGATGTGGCTTACAGTATCAGGTTTTTGGAGAATGTACTAAGAATATAAGTAAAATTAATCCTGTTTTTAGATGATAAAGTTGAGTCTTTGAGAAAATCAGTTCCTTATGCAAGTCCACTCAGTTAGTAGAAGGCCCAGGATTCCAGATCAAGAAAGACTGGCCCAAGAAGGAGGATGGCTTGAGGCCAGGAGCTCAAGACCAGCCTGGATAACATGGTGAGACCCCCTCTCTACAAAACATTTAAAAATTAGCCGGGTGTGGTGGCTCACACCTGTAGTCCTACCACTCAGGAGCTGACGTGAGAGGACTGCTTGAACCCAGGAAGTCGAGGCTGCAATGAGCCATGCTTGTGCCACTGTGTTCCAGCCTGGGTGACGGAGTGAGACCTCGTCTCCCCTTCCCCCACAGAAAAAGACCCAAGTTCTTCCCTTTATCACAAAACCATACTGCAGGTACAGGGTCTGAAAACAACTCTTACTGAGATAAGTAATAAGAAAAATAGCCCAGGAGAAATATTTACTGAGAATAGAGAAGATGCAAGTTCTTGCCCTGGGAAGATTTTGTAATCTTGAGCCAGCCAGATGCCCTCCTGGCCTCAGCTTCCTCCTCTGTGTGATGGAGATGCTGGGACCTTCCCTCCTGACCTCCCGGAGATGCTGTGACCCTCTTGACATGAAGGTGGTGTGAACGGCATGGTGGCTGTGGAAGCTGAGTTTCCATTACTTTCAGGGTAGGGAGGAGAGTGGCAGGTGTAATTAGGAGAGGAAATTGCTAGAGTCAATTATGCAGACTGGGCTCCGGCTCTGCCATGCGCAGGAAGGCTGGCTTCTTCTCTGATGGAGACACACGTCCTGAGTGACAGCTCCACATTAAATGAGGTGGTGGCTGAATTCAGCCCGTTCTTGTTCACAGGTCCACCTGGAAATGAGATGAGACAGGAACCTGTGGGCAGCTCCACATGTGAGAAAGAAGCCACTGGAAAGGACTGGGAACCCATGGCCCTAAGTTTGAATCCAATGCTGCCAGCCTCTTTGGGCTCCCACTTCTTGATGCAAAGAAGTCACTCCCAAGCCAGAGGCTGCTGCCAGCATCAGACCCGGTGTCCACCAAGGGCTTGAGGTCACCGAGGCTGTGCTTTCCCAGCTACAGAACGCCCCATCTGATTGGTCCAGCTGCAGTCATATGCTGGAACATGAACCAATAACTGGGGCCCAAGTAATGCCAGGTGCTGATTGGCTGCTGGCCTGGGTCACCAAAAGCACCTTGGGAGCTCCAGGTGGGCTCAACTCCAGACTGAAGTGGTCCCAGTCAGGTCAGGGCTGACCTGGACCCAAAAGAGAGCAGATCTGGGGCCAGTGTTTATCTGACCTTAGGTGTCTGGCAGAGTTGGTGTATATCATCCTGAAATAATAAGTCATTCTGTCCTGTTCTCAAAAGAAAACATTTACATGGCCAACAAACATATGAAAAAAACGCTCTTCATCACTGGTCATTAAAGAAATGGAAAGAAAAACTACAATAAGATAGCATCTCACACCAGTTAGAATGGTGATCATTAAAAAGTCAGGAAACAACAGATGCTGGAGAGGATGTGGAGAAATAGGAAAGCTTTTACACTGTTGGTGGGAGTGTAAATTAGTTCAACCATTGTGGAAGACAGTGTGGCAATTCCTCAAGGATCTAGAACTAGAAATACAAATTGACCCAGTGATCCCATTACTGGGTATATACCCAAATGATTATAAATCATTCTACTGTAAAGACACATGCACACGTATGTTTATTGCGGCACTACTCACAATAGCAAAGACTTGGAACCAACCCAAATGTCCACAAATGATAGACTGGATAAAGAAAATGTGGCACATATACACCATGGCACATACACACCCATAAAAAAGGATGAGTTCATGTGTTTTGCAGGGACATGGATGAATCTGGAAACCATCATTCTCAGCAAACTAACACAGGAACAGAAAACCAAACACTGCATGTTCTCACTCATAAGTGGGAGTTGAACAATGAGAATACGTGGACATAGAGAGGGGAACATCACACACTGGGGCCTGTCAGGGGGTGGGGGGCTAGGGGAGGGATAGCGTTAGGAGATATACCTAATGTAGATGATGAGTTGATGGCTGCAGCAAATCACCATGGCACGTGTATACCTTTGTAACAAACCTGCACGTTCTGCACATGTATCCCAGTACTTAAAGAATAATAAAAAAAAATTTAAGAAAAGAAATACATTTCTTAAATAATAAGACCTGAAAGTCAAAATTGCTCCTTGATCAATGGGATGCTGAATGGATGTTGTGTTAGCAGGCATGAAAACAATCTCCTTATATCTCCATCTGAGCTCTTAAGTGACTGTGTGTTATCAATAAACAGTAATATTTTTAAAGGATTTTTTTTTCCCTGAGCAGTAGGTCTCAACTGTGTGCTTGAAATGTTCAGTAAACCGTGCTATAAACAGAGGCACTATCATCCAGGTTTTGTTGTTCCATTTATAGAGTACAGGTAAAGTAGATTTAGCATCATTCTTAAGGGCCCTAGGATTTGGGGAATGGTAAATGAGTACTGGCTTCAACTTGAAGTCACCAGCAGCATTAAACAAGAGAGTCAGCCTATCCTGTGAAGCTTTGAAGCCAGGCATTGACTTCTCTCTAGCGATGAAAGTCCTAGATGGTATCTTCTTCCAATATAAGAAGATGGAACTGTTTCATCTACATGGAAGATCTGTTATTTATGTATAGCCATCTTCATCAAAGATCTTAAGTAGCTCTTCTGAATAACTTGCTACAGCTTCTCCATCACCACTCACTGCTTCACCTTGTACTTTTATGTTATGAAGACAGTTTCTTGACTTAAGCCTTATGAACCAACCTCCGACAGCCTCCAGCTTTTCTTCTGCAGCTTCCTCGCCTCTCTAAGCTGTCATAGAATTGAAGAGAGATAGGGCCTTGGAATTAGGCTTTGGCTGAAGGGAATATTGGCTGAAGGGAATATTCAAACTTCTATCCAGACCACTAACATTTTCTCTACATAAGAGAATATGGGGGAATAAGGCTCTTTTGCTTTCTTACCATTTGTGTGTACACCGGAGTTAACACTTCTGATTTCCTTCAAACACTTTTCCTTGGCATTCACAACTTGGCTGTTTGGTGCCAAAGGCCTCTCTTTTGGCCTCTCTGCTTTTGACATGCATTCCTCATGAAGCCTAATCATTTCTAGCTTTTGATTCAAAGTGAGAGATGTGGGACTCTTCCTTTCACTTAAACACTTACAGGCCATTGTAGGTGATACGGTTTGGCCGTGTCCCCACCCAAATCTCATCTTGAACTGTAGCTCCCATAATTCCCACATGCTGTGGGAGAGATCTGGTGGGAGATAATTGAAAGACTACCCCATACTATTCTCATGGCAGTGAATAAGTCTCATGAGATCTGATGGTTTTATAAGGGGAAACCCCTTTCGCTTGGTTCTCATTTTCCCTCTTTGCCGGATGCCATGTAAGACATGCCTTTCACCTCTGCCATGGTCGTGAGGTCTCTCCAGCCACATGGAATTGTGAGTTTCTCTATAAATTACCCAGTCTTGGGTATGTCTTTATCAGCAGCATGATACCAGACTAATATGTTAGGGTTACTAACAGACTTAGTTTCAATATTGCATGTCTTGTCTCAGGGAATAGGGAGGCCAAAGGAGAGGGAGAGAGACAGGGAAATGACTGGTCAGTGGAGCAGTCAGAACACACACACTGTTTGTTAAATTCGCATCTCACATAGGCATCGTTTGTGGCACCCTCAAAACAATTACAATAGGAACATCAAAGATCAGTGATCACAGATTACCATAACACATATAATCATAATCATAATCATAATAAAAGTTTGAAATAATTTTGGGAATTACCAAAATGTGACAGAGACTCTGAGCACATGCTGCTGGAAAAATGGTGCTGATAGACTTGCTCGATGAAGAGTTGCCACAAACCTTCAATTTGTAAAGAACACAGTATCTGGCTGGCTGCGGTGGCTCAAGCCTGTAATTTCAGCACTTTGGGAGGCCGAGGTGGGCGGATCACGAGCTCAAGAGATCAAGACCATCCTGGCTAACATGGTGAAACCCCGTCTCCGCTAAAAATACAAAAATCAGCTGGGCGTGCTGGCAGGCGCCTGTAGTCCCAGCTACTCAGGAGGCTGAGGCAGGAGAATTGCTTGAATCCGGGAGGCAGAGGTTGCGTGAGCTGAGGTTGCACCACTGCACTCCAGCCTGGTGTCAGAGCGAGACTCTGGCTTAAAAAAAAAAAAAAAAAAGAACACAGTATCTGTGAGGGGCAATAAAGTGAAGCCAAGTGAGGGGTTCCCATAGTCCCTTTGAAAAGTGAATAAGAATCCTGAGAAGAGGTCATCCTGCATTTACGGTGGTGCCTAAATCCAATAATTGATGTTCTTATCAGAAAAAAGGAGAGAGGGCTTAAGACACACAGACAAAGGAGCGATACAGAGAAGAAGGCCATATGAAGATGCAGGCACCTCGAGATGAAAGTTGTGCTACCAGAAGCCAAGGAATTCCTGGAGCCACCAGAAGCTGAAAGAGGCAAGAGAGGTTTCTTCCCTAGAGCCTTCAGAGGAAGTGTGACCCTGCTGACACCCTGATTTCAGACTTCTGGCCTGCAAAACTGTGAGAGAATAAATTTCTGTTGTTTTAAGCCACAAGTTTGCAGTCATTTGTTAAGGCATCCCTGGGAAACTAATACAAGCCCACTCACATGTTTAAAGACTTAGGCAAAGAAAGGGTATGGCTAGATTTGATATAATACAGCTGTGAAGACAAAAATAGATTTGCAGCCGCAGCTTCATTAATTTGAGTCCTGAAACACTATTCGTGAGAGCGAGGGCGACACAGTAGTTACTTTGAATGACAATAAAATAGCAAACTGCTTATTTTACATATTAATCAATGCTTATGTATATTAAGGAAAAGATGTTGAGTAATTTATCACACAGATTGGAAGAATGGCTTCAATACTGACATAACACATTTGCTCTTGGTGCGTTCAAGGTGCAAAAATACAGAATAGGATGTAATTTTCATAGAGTTCTGCTTCTTGCTTCCTCCTTTCAGCGTTTTCTTGAGATAGAAATTATAAGATGCACTGAGTGGAAAAAGGGTTGTTTTCTGTTCGGTTTTCTCAGAAGGACGTGCAGCCTTCTCTTCTGTCCATAACACAGATTGTTCGTGAAAGCTTCTTAATTAGACAACCTCTTCTGTGGTGAGTTTTGTATTTAAGGGGAATAGGATAGGCCTGTATTTAAGGGGAATAGGATAGGCCAATAGGATTGAAGGGCTTAAAACTATTTGGATCTTTTCTTTTCAAGGATGTGACCTCTTGTTTTTTCTTACTCCTAATTCACCAGCACTTACCACTTTCCTCAGTGGGTTCTATAATATGTTGGTCTTTACTACTTTGTTCAAGCATTCTTCATATTCCTAGACTTGTGCTAGAACCCAGGCATTCAAAAGCACATACATAAACATATCTGAGAGATAGCCATGCAAACCCTGCTAGCATATGCTAAGAGGGGGCGTTTACAGAGTGTTATGGGGCATATTTGAGGAAGTGGTTGATTCTGACTGTGAAACAATGTTGCGTGGGAGGCGTGAAGGATGAATAGGGGTTTTCCATGAAAAACTGAGGTGGGAGGAGGAGGAATACAACCAATAACTAATCATTTTTTGAGCATGTTCTGCGGGGCCAGGCATTGTTCCAAGTGTTTTAAGTGCATTGCCTTAATTAATACTCCTGACTTCTTGAGGTATGGGTGCAGTTGTGATCACCTTTGACAGACAAGAAAAGTGAGTCAGAGGGAACTTAAATGACTTTCTGAAGTGACAGAGCAGGATTTGCACCTGTGCCTTTGCCCCCACCCCAAGTCCAGCTGAAACAGCAGAGTTCCCCGACCCCCCTCGAAGGATGTGTGACAACATCGTGGCTTGTCTGTTGAGCTGCTATGCATTCTCAAACCCCTTATGGGAGGCAGAACACGCATACGGGCAGGTGCAGGAGCTGGGGCAAGTGCATCTGGGATCCGGACCCACAACAGCGTCCAGGGGTGGGACCTGAGCCTCCTGAAGCCCAAGTGTGCATGTGCTATAGCTCTTTTAGCCTTGCTGTCTGTGATGGCTTAAGTGTTAACCAGCTCAGTGTCCTCTTGGTACCCAGGTCCTTGTCCAGCATTCAGGAAGAATCAGGTCACACAGGAACCTGAAGGATGCATGTGAGGGTTTTATTGAGTGGTGGAAGTGGCTCTCAGCAGGATGGATGGGGACCTGGAAGGGGGATGGAGTGGGAAGATGATCTTCCTGTGGAGTTTGGCTGTCCAGTGGCCGATGTCCTCTCCGACCGCCCCTAGCTGAACTCCTCTAGGCACACAGACACTCCTTTTCTTTTCTCTGCTGCACCATTCTGCTATTCTCCTCTTCTGTTCATCTCTTCCTGGAGCCAGGGGTTTGGGGTTTACATGGGTACAGGAGGGCATGGAAGGCCAAAAGGCAACTTTTGGTTGTGAAAAAAAGAATGCCTCTTCTTCTTTAGGGCCATGGGTTTCCAGGCTTGAGGTGGGGGGCACTTTGCCAGGGAACTGCCCTCTTCTACCCAGTTTCCTGTTCCTGTTGGTATCACAGCCATGAGCCATTGCACCACATTGTTGCCCTTCTAGGCAGCAGGAGTGCTGTGAGGAAGGTTTGAAACCCATGGCTAGTTAGGGAAATTGTGTAAGTTTTATCTACCCCAAAATAATATATGCTACTTACCAGTTCTGCACCATGAGAAAATGACCAAAACCTTTAGTACCTCTGTGTCTTCACTAAATAGGATTAGTGGTAGACCACACATTGGTAAATGAACTTACACAGATTCCCTTCTCCTTCACTTCCCTTTCGTTGCCTCTGAACAAATATTTATTGAATTGAAGATATTGGGAGTATAGTACTGGACAATTGGAAAATGAGGTCTAATTTCTTACTCTGTTTCCTGAGTTGTAGTTTACAGTAGAATTCACCCATTTTTCAGTGTGTGTTGTATGAATAGTTACATCACCACTAACCACACGATTAAAGTAAGGAATGTCTCTATCATCCCCTAAATTCCTTCTTATCTCATTGAAGACAGTCCTTTATCCACTGCCAGCCCCTGGCAACTGTTGAGCTACCTTGTATCACTGTAATTTTCCTTCTTTAGAAGCTAATGTTAATAGATCCATACAGTTGTATTCTGTCTTGTTTTCACTTGGCAGAATTGTTTTGGGGTTCATCACATTTTTGCACGTATCAGTAGTTTATTGTTGAGAAACAGTCCATTGCATGGACATACTGTAATTTGTTTATCCATTTACCAGTTAATGGACATGTGAGTTGTTTCCAACTTTTGGCTAGTATGAATAAAGCTTTTATGTCTCTTTATGGATATATGTTTTCATTTATCTTGGGGATGCGCCCAGGAATCATTCCATTATCTTTTAGCTTGAATATTTTCTGTCCATACATATTTTTTTCCTGCTATATATCATTCTATCATCTCCATAATTTCTGAGTTGGTTTCTGTTGATTGACTTTTCTCCTGTTTATATAATAAAACTTTTATTGGCTCCTCCTGTGTAGTGTGAATTTTATGTTGCTAAGTGCTGGGCTTTGCCACATTCCCTGAGTGTTGACTCTGTTCTGGCTTGTAGATCCATTTGATACTTTCCAGCCAAGTCCAGAGCAGCCTTTTCTCAGGTTCATTTATCCTTGCTATTAAGGCATAATCCTTCTGAGGATTCTGCCCAATGCTCCCGCTATTCCAATGTCACTCCCCTCTGACTAGGGGGGCATGGACGATTTTTAGCTCTGAGTAAGTTCCAGAATTGTTCAGTCTACTCTTTGTGGTGAGCCTTCCCTTAGCTTTATGTGCACAGTTAAGGATTGAGCTGAAGGCTCCAGGAGACCCCTCCGCAGATGGTAGCTTTTCTTTCTTCCTGCAGCACCCTGCTCTCTGGTAACACACTCTCACAAGTTCCAGTTGCTTTGACTTCCCAGAACTCTGTTCTCTGTCTCCTTAGCTCAGCATGACTGGGGATTCTTACTGGCCTCTTCTCTACATAGCAATCATAGGAGGGTACCTTATGTTTTTCTTAATCTCTACCTATTTTCTAGTGTCTGAAATAGTTGTTTCATGGGTTTTGCCTGGTTTTCCAGTTGGGGCAGGTCGATCAATTCCAGTTCACGAATGGAAGTGGAAGTCCAAGAATTAATTTTAATGGGTGAAGCAGATACAAAACGAATGAATAATTTCCAAATTATGGTGATTTTTTTGTCAAATAAAATAAGGTAATATGTAGAAACAATTCAGAGTAGAGACTAGTTAAGCAAAATCCTCCCTCTGAGGATTAATGAGTGCATGTAAAGTACTCAGGATCATATTTGGCACAGAGTGGATTTTCAGGTATTAATGTTATATTATTTCAAATAAACAGGATAGTGCATTGGTTAAGGGCTCAGATTCCGGAGTAGGACTTTTTGGGCTTTGATACTAGGTCCAGCGGCTAGTAATATAATTTTAGGTGAGGTTTTCGTGCATCTGTTTTCCCATGTGTAAAATGCAGACAGTGAGAGTTCCTCCTCATAGATTTGTTATGAGAATTGAATGAATAAAAATACATAAGGCATAAATAGGGCTCACACATCTTAAGTGTTTTCTGATTTTTGTTGATTTTCACTCGTATACCCAATAACATTTCGAGCATTTGCTGGAAAAATCTTAGATGTACCGAGTCTCACCAGGAAGCCTCAGTGGACATGGCGGGGTTGAGAGTTCCCTGTGGGGCTGTGTGCTGAGGGGCGTTCTGTTCCGCGTTCAGCACCGAATGTGATGCTTCATGCAGCGACTGGCTCAATCAGTTTTAGAGGAACAGTCATCAGATGCCACAGTTGATAGGGCTCGATTGGAACGGCAGGTCCCACTGTGGGCACAGAGAGGCGCTTTGGTTTGTTTTTACCGGAAATCTCTGTGGCATGCAAGATCTAAGTCTTTTTTCATTCTCTCTTTCTTGATGGCTCCTTCCTCTTCCTCCTCCTCCTCCTCCTCGTCTTCTTCTCCTCCTCCTCTCCTTCTCCTTCTTCAGATGGAGTCTTGCACTGTCACCCATACTGGAGTGCAGTGGTGCAATCTCAGCTCACTGCAACCTCCATCTTCTGGGCTCAAGCAATTCTCCTGCCTCAGCCTCCGGAATAGCTAGGATTACAGGTGCCCGCCACCACACTGGCTAATTTTTGTATTTTTAGTAGAGATAGGGTTTCACCATGTCAGCCAGGCTGGTCTTGAATGACTAACCTCAGGTGATGTGCCCGCCTCAGCCTCCCAAAGTGCTGGGACTACAGGTGTGAGCTACTGCACCCGGATGTCTTTTTGGCTGAGAACCACAGCCTGCTTTCACTTGGCTGACTTGCTAGTTCTCATTGTTTGTCTCCCTCCATTTGTCCATGGCCCTCTGCCCTTTTCTCAATTTGTCTCACCCCACCTGTCTTTCTCTATCTCTCTCTCTTGCTGTCATTCTCTGTCTATAGAGCTGTCTAATATCTCTGTCTATATCTCTCTCTCTCTTTCTCTCTCTTTAGGACCCTATGCTGTGTCCCCTCTCTCCCTTTTCCTGTCTCCCTTCCTTTCTCCTTCCTCATCTTCTTCTTGCTCTGACTCCTGTCCCACCCATCTCTTTCCCTCCCCACTTCATCCATCGGTCCATGGAGCCTAACCAAAGGACTGGAGACCAGCGGAGCCTCCAGTCAAGGCTCTTCCTGCTCACTGCAGTCACCAAGTCTCCAGTCAGCTCACAGGAATGATAGAGGAAGGCTTATTCATATTTAAATAAAGTTATGAGTTCGGGCTTGGGTTTTGATAGTGCTAAGTGCTTCCTCGACCATTTCTCTCTATAATGCCATCCACTCAGGGTTAAGTTTTAACTGAATAGGTACCATTTGCTTGCCAGACCTGTGACAGCCAGAAGCTGTGTGAAATTTTAATGTAGCTCAAGCTGGATAAGAAGACTTTTTTTCCCCCCAGGCAACAAAGAAGTGTTTTTAATAGGTTACAGTTCTAATTGAAGGAGTGCTAGTATAATAGGTGGTGGAAGGAATTAGAGAATACACATGTAATTATTACTCAGAGCTGGAGCTGGGACGTATGAATGAACAGGGCCCACCTGGGTTGGTAGAGGCAAAGGGAGGAAGGACACCTCAGAGGCAGCCCAGGGTCTTACCTTGCGTGCGTCTGTCTCTCTCCCTGACCCTCTCATTGTCTCCATGACTCTGGCTTCCTGTGTCTCTAAGCCCCAGCACACCATCTTTCTAACTCAGCTCATTCTCGCTCTCTGTCTGGCTTTGTTTAAAGGTGTGTCTTGTCTTCTGTCTCGGTCTGTTTTTCTGTGTTGCATATAGGCTGTGGGCTCTCTGCCTTTGTCTGTGTATCTAGCTCTCTGTCTCATTCTCCATCTTCCTTTTTTTGAAAAAAGATTTTACTTTTAATTTTTGTGAGCACATAATAGGCATATATATATTTGTGGGGTACATGAGATGTTTTGATACAGGCATGCAATGCATAATAATCACATCAGGGCAAATGGGGTACCCATCCCCTCCAGCACTTCTTCTTCCTTTTCATCCTCTCACTGGGAGGAGGGGTCTGTCCATGAATCTTCAGCCCCTCGCCTTTGACCCAGAGCCAGAGGTTTTCCCCCATGCAATGCCTGATAGACCCCTGCTCTCAAGGTCAGCCCTTATCAGCCTTGTCAGATGGAGACTGGGGTGCTGAGTGCTAACAGATCATCACGGCCTCACTTTGCCTCCTTCTTATATTCTATCAGATACAGAGACTGAACTATGGATAGAATTTCCTCAAGTGTCTCACACTTTTTTCCCCCCTTTGGCCCTTTTGATGGTTCTTATTTAAACATCGAATACTAATGTCAGAGCTTTACCACTCACTTGGTAGGTCGCAATAGCTTCCATTTGCTGCATATCCTAAAGAAGCGGGTGTGTAGCTGGTCATGATTTGAGTGACCACATTCACTTTGATTAATTATTTGCCCATTATGTGGGTTTCTTGCTAAATGCAAAATTTACTATGACATGGTACTATTCTACTCTGGTACCAACAGAGTAAAAACAATCACTTTACCTCTGACCTCGATGACCACAGCAATTGTATCCTTTTGCAGTGTGATTCCCACCCAGTTCTCTGGGGCAGTGGTCAAGAGCACATGTTTTGGAGTTGGGCGAGTCCCAACTCAGCAACTAACTTGGTGGATGACCTCAAGAGCCTCGGTTTCCTCTTCTGTAAAGTGGGGTAATGACAGTAGCTGTTCTGGGCATTGCTATTTCGGTCTCAGTGTCTATCTGGGCTGCTCTGCTCATGTCCACTGCCTGCTTGGCCTTTGTGGGCATTTGTGTTATGCCCAAGCTCTACGGGGGGTTCCCAAGCTGGCATTTCCCCCAGTCACTCAGCAGTATCACCATTGCTTCCCCAAAGCATCTTCCTATCCCCAGGAAGCTGGTAGGCTGGATATTATTGCCCCACCTTACAGAAAAGACTATTGCTGGCCCAGGATCACCTAGGAAGTTGGTGGCAGCATCCAGGTCTTTTGACTCTTAGTTCAGTGCCCATCACAGTGGCCTAGGATGCCCTCTTAGCACATAGGTGCAGGTTTCTTGAGGGATGGGCTCAAGATCTGGTGTCCAACTGCAGCTGATAAAGTGAAACGTTTGTGCAGCTGAGGATGTCCTTGTTACCATGGGCTACTTTTATCAGTTTCCCACCTACCTTCCCTATGGGACTTGGGATGCAGGGGGCATTGATATTTTTAGAGCTCTCAGTTAAGACTCTTCTAGTGGTAACAGAAACCAACTAGGGCTAATGACAGCATAAAGGAAATTAATGATGAGGACACATCCTGGAATTCAAGGACAGGCAAGGAGCGGGGCACAAGGAATGAACTGGAACCAGCATGGGGTCTCCTTAGGAAGCTTGACCAACCCCACCCCCTCCCCTCTTCTGCTTGCCACTTTCCTGGCAGAAAATGGCCAACAACTGCTTCTTAGTTTATATTCCTTATTTTCTGGAGAGGCATCAGAGGCTGGAATCTCTTAATTTTCATTCCAAATTCTTTACAGAAAGGGCTCATTGGTTCAGCAGGGTTCATTACTCATTTCTGGACCAATCCACAGTGACTTGAATGGGGAGGCCATTTTGCATAAAGCAGCGACATGGAGCCTTGCCACCATTATAATAGTGTTGGCGGAGAAGGGAAGGAAGGTTTCCAGTAGATGCTCCGTAGGTCACTATTGGATGGTTTTACCTGCATTCAGCCACGTTTGAGATCCTACTCCACCCCGGGCAGTATGCGAGTCAGTGGGAAGAAAGAAACCTAGTCCTTGTCCCCATGAAGTTTGCGGTCTCGTGGCTTTAACTGGTTGAGTTTCCACTCCTTGTAGAACCTCCATATGTACCGAGAGCTGTAGGGCCTCACGTATTTGTAGTCTGTTGTTTCAGCAGTGGAGGAACTGTTGTTCCTCCTTCCCTGTGAGGTAAACTTGCTTTTAAGATCCACTGGATGACCCGTCTTCCCTGTGAGTGACCCCTAATTGTGTGAGTTAAGCGGCACTTACCACCTCACTGTTCTTAGTTACTGGTTAATGAACTTACCTGGGCACTAGGAAAGCTCATTCCCAACAGCCTTTGCTTCTTCCAGCTATAGTTACCACCTGGGAGACACAGGTCAGTCCTTAACAGAGCCACACTTTATTGACTCTCTCTCTGAGTGCTATCCTATTGAAATAATTTTATTTGTGTTATTTAGAGACTCAGAAAGAGCTGAATTTTGAAATCACTTACTGTCTTGTGGATAATAAATGATCTGAGTCTAAAAATAGCCATGAAGTTGGGGGAGCTGGCTGATTTCAGCGTTATGTAATACACAACAGTGGGATTGAAAAATCAGTATTTAAATTGGAGCCAACATCCTTGCTTATCTCTGAGTGAAATTTACATCTGCCTTGCAGTTTTAAAAATCAGAAGTCAAGGTGTCCGAGGGCCCAATGTGGTCAGAATTAGATTACTACTCAGAGGCTGACATTTCTGTGCCAGGGATCAAAGAGTGTAGGTGGCCAAGCCTTGGGGTTGTGGGCCAGAACCTCACAGGCTGGAAGAGCATCTGGAGTGGAACACACTGGAAGTCACACATGGTTGTGACTTGGGCCTTTGTGGCTACCTAGCTGTTTCTACTAAAAACTAAGTTTTGTATCTATAAAACATATTTGTAAAAGTTTCAAATTAAAAAATCTGTGTAAAGCTATCTTTTAGGCTGAAAGCTTTCTTTTGAGTTGGGAAAAGAAATGGGATTGTTAGGTTTATTTTCCAAGTGAGGAGCTGAGAGGAGACCCAGTGCAGCAGCCAGGATTGGGGGCTCTGGTGTCACATGTTTTTGCTCCCATCCTGGCTCTGCAGCTTAGCAGCGAGTGATTCTGGCCAAATCATGGAACCTTTCAGCTTCAGTTCCCTCATTTGTAAAATGAGGATAAAAATAGTAATGCTTCAATAGGGATGCTTGAGGATTAAATAAGATGTTAATAAGATCAGTTAGTGTTTATCAAGCACTTACAATGTACCAGGCACTGTTGTTGGGTACTTTGTTGGTTATCAGATGTTGATATCTGTTGTAGTTTATTGTTATAAATATGCATTATTATTAACAGATAATGCATGTAAATAACTTGGCACACTGCCTGGAACTTATCTAAGTGTTTAAGAAAAATTAGTTGTCACTAATTCTGTTTGTTAGGCACTTACCACATCCTGCATCTTTATGCATTTATTTATTGATTCATCTCTGTTGTCTGCTCTCTTGGTTATATCTTTGAGTGTGAACAAATGTGTTTCCCAAATACCTTCACCAAAATCCCCAAAATGTGAATATTCTCTCTTTCAACACAAAGACACATTGTTGCTATTTTAACGAACTGCTTGAGAGTAAGTTATACACATGATGATCCTTTTTCTGTAAATATGTTTGTGTAAATTTCCTCAAAACTCTTACATAAGTAGAGTGAAATGTCAATATCAGGAAATTAATGTCAATGCAAAATACTATCTGATTCCCAGACCATATTCAAATCTTATCTATTATTGCACTAATATGCATTATAGCAAAAGAAAAATACTTTTTTTTTGTTTGAGGATTCAATTCAGGACCACACATTGCATTTGTTGTGTCCTTTAATCTGGAACAGTTTCCTAGTCTTTGTCTTTTAGGCTGTGACATATTTGAAATGGACAGAATGTGCCATATTGGGGTTTGTCTTATATTTCCTTATTATTAGATTCAGTTTACATGTTTTTCTTTTGAAACCAGTCCAGAATTGATGCTATCTCCTTTTCAGGACACACAATGCATATTTATCCCATTACTAGTGATGCTGTCTTTGATCACATGGAAAAGGGAGTGCTACGGTCTGTGTGTGTCTCCCAAAATCCATGTGTTGGAAACTTAATCCTGACTGCAACAGCGTTGGGAGCTGAAGCCTTTTGGGAGGTGTTTATGTCATTAGGGCTCTGCCTTCATAAATGAATTAATGCTGTTATAAAAGGGATTGACCAAGGAGTTCATTCCTTTTTGCCCTCTGCCTTCTGCAATCCTTTCCAGAGGCTACACCATTCAAGGTGCCATTTTCGAAGCAGAGGGCAGCCCTCACCAGTTGCTGGTGCCTTGATCTCAGACTTCCCAGCCTCTATGAATGTGAGAAAAAAAATTTGTTCTTTATAAATTACCCAGTCTGTGGCATTCTGTTATAGCAGCACAAAATGGACCAAGATAGGTGGTATATGCTAGGTTTAGACACCATAAAGTTACTGTGTTTTTTTCCCTTTGAAATTAATGTTTCTTTCACAGAGATACTTTGGTACAATGCAAGTGTCTTGTTTCTTATCGTCCTTTCAATCAGCAGCAGAGCCCATTAATGATTCTTGCCTGAAACAATTACAGTAATAAATAGTGATTGCCAGGTGGTGGTATTGTAGTTTCATCATTCCTTTTTATATTTGTTAGCTGGAATTCTACTCTAAGGATCAATCCTCCTTTCTCCACTGTTTGTTTATAACAATATGGACTCAGAAGCTCATTTTATTCTACAGATTATAGTTGACTGCTGTGATTATTTACTGTGATGCTAAAATTGTCCCAGACTGGAAGTGGGTGCCCCTTCGCTCTGCCTCTTGTGTCCTTTTGACTTTTTTTTTTTGAGCACTTTGTTACTTTCTGCCTCCACAGGATATTTTAGGCTCATGTTCTTGTACCTTCTTTGTCTTGACACTTAAATCAGCCATTTCTCTAAGGAGCTCTGTTTTCTTTTATTGGAGATTGGTTTTTAGAGCTCCATTCTGGGTACTAGGTGCGCTGATAGCTAAAGGGGTGTTATTATAGCTAAGCCCTCTCAGTGAACAGAACTAGGAAAAAACTATATACATGTGTACATATATATACACCCACATTATACATAGGTAGACACATGTATGTCCCCACCCCTGTGATTTTGTGCTGGTACTCTTCCCATCCCAGTTCATGATTGCAGAGTTCACTCTAACTCCTTCTCCTTTCCATTTTTAAACTCAATTTTCTAGCAGTGAGAATCCTGGCTGTCATTACCCAACACATATTGTTTGCTCAATCCTAGAATACTAAAGCAGTTTTAGAATTGCTAACCCATACTGCTGTGGAAAACAAACCTAACTAGAATTCAATATGTGTTTACAGTTATTTTTATCTTTAGCCTGAGAGTACATAGTCAAAATAATGTGCCGAAAGTTACTTGCCACTCCTAAATTTTAATAGCTTAAAGCAACAGAGGTTTATTTGTGCTCACACTGCCTGTCTGACACAGATCAGTTGGAGAATTTTGCTCTGGGTCACTTTGGGAGCCAGGATGGCGGAGCAGCCACCATCACCATGGCATGGAAAGGGAGAGTGTGAAGTCTCGTGCTCTCAGAGCTTCTGATTCAAATGAGCACATAATTCCACCTATGTTTCATTGGCAAATTCAAATGGACAGTAAAATACAATCAGACTGTGTGCTCAAAAAGAGAGCTTGTGAGGAAATTTTATTTATTTAATGCCATCCTTATAAAGTCTTTGGAATTTCTTTTTATAGCTAAGAAAGCTGAAGTACTCTGGCTTATTTTTAAACAACATAGGGTCCAATTAATCATTTTATCTGTTACATAATATTTTATACTGTGGACCTGTACCCAGTTCATGGGGCCATTTCCCAACTAATGGATATTTAGATAGTGTCTACCTTTTCCTATTAGAAACAATGCTTTGATGAGTATCCTTCATGCACCGATGACCTTGTTTGGGCATTTCTCTCAATAAAGATACCCATAGGTGGAGTTACTGAGCAGTCAGTTTCTTTATCAGTCAGAGATTCCTTATTTCCTACATTCTTCTCTGTAAAGCGAAAGGAATAATAGAAGCAACCTCATTAATTAATCCCTAGCACAAAGCAGATGCTCTCTTATATGAGAGCTATTATTATTCTTTTCTCTCAAACGTGGTACTAGATTGTGATGTTCTCTTTTGCCTTTGTATTTCCCGTGGGTGGTTCACCTCGTCCAATGGGGTTTCAGATTCCCAACGTGGAAGGAGTTGCTGCTCTCTTTTCTTCATAAAACAAGGCACTTTAAGGCAATGTGTTCTTCAGTTCCTTCTAGATCTAAGATATCCCTAAGATTCAGTTGACTCTGCAGATTAGAAGCTAACAGACTGATTGTCATGTAAGGAATCATGACCATTTGAGAAACAAGAAGAGGAAAGGAGAGACTGTCAACACTTAGGGCTGCTTGCTGCCTGATGTGTGAATCCTTCTCATGGCCATAGAGTACGAGGCTGTTACTCACCCTGGTAAAACTTCAGCTGGTCAAAAATGGTGTTGAAGATGCCCTGTATTATATCTACTTCTTGGATTTTATAGTCTGCCAAATGTTTTCTCATTGGCAAAGTTGTTGTGTTGCCCACTGTCCATCTTTCACAAAACACTGAATCATCACTGGCATTGAGGAGTGGTATGAGCCTTTCTACTGACATCTGTACTGATGTTCCCAACACATGAAATGCCAGGACGTACGGCATTACCTCACTATTCAGAATAACACGGAATCTTTTGTTTGTTTGTCTTCACTATGCAGTGGCTTTCAATATATCCACAAGGGTTTGCAACCATCAACACTAATTCTAGAATATTTCCATCACTCCTCCAGTGAAATCCCAAACCTATTAGCAGTCATATATATATATATATATACACACACACACATACACAAACACACACACACCCCCAGGAGTATAATTGCTAGGTCATATGGTAATTCTCTGTTTAACCTTTTGAGGAAGCACCAAACTTTTCTACAGCAGTCACACGATTTTACACCCCACAGACAATGTATGAGAGTTCCAATTTCCATACATTCTTGCCAGTCAACACTTGTTATTTTATGTCTTTTTATTTAAAGCTGTCCTAGTCAGTGTGAAGTGGTATCTGTTTTTGGTTTACATTTTCTTAATGATGTTGAGCATCTTTTCATGTGTTTATTGGCCAATTTGTATTAATATGTCTTCTTTTGGAAACTGTCTATTCAAATCTTGTTCCCTCATTTTTAATCTGGATATTTGTCTATTTTGTGTGGTATAATAGTTCTGTATATATTCCAAACACTAGACCCTTATCAAATAAATTATTTGCAAATATTTTTTCCCATTTGTGGATTGTCCTTTTACTTTCTTGGTGGTATCTCTTGAAGCACAAAGGTTTTTAACTTCGATAAAGTACAATTTATTTTCTTTGTTGGTTGTGCTTTTGGTGTCATATCTAAGCAATATTTGCTGAGTCTGAAGTCATGAAGATTTATACCTAAGTTTTCTTTAAAGAGTTTAATAGTTTGAGCCCTTAAATTTATGTCTTTGATATATTTTGAACTAAATTTTGAATGTGGTGTGAGGTATGGATCCAACTTTGTTCTTTTTTATGTGGATATCCAGTTATCCCAGCATCATTTGTTGAAAGAACTATTCTTTCACCACTGAATTATCTTGACATCTTTGTTGAAAATCAATCTGCTGAAAATGTGAGTTTATTTCTGGAAAGTCAATTCTAATCAGGAAGTGTGAGCCTTCCAACTGTTATTTATCAAGATTGCTTTGGCTATTCTGCCTCTTCATCTCCATATGAATTTTAACACTAGCTTGTGTATTTCTGGAAAAAAGGCAGCTGGAGTTTTGATAGCAATTACATTGAATCTGTATATTTCTTTGGGGAGTGTTGACATCTTAACAATATTAAGTTTTCCAATCTATGAACATAGGATACATTTTATTTATTTATTTAGGTATTTTTAAAACTTTTTCAACAATACTTTGTGAGATATTTAAGCTTAACCAACTACTTTCATTAAACTTATTTCCATGTAATGTATTAATTTCAATGCTATTATAAAGAGAATTAGTTTCTTAATTTCATTTATATATCGTTCATTACAAATAAAATTGAGTTTTAGATTTTCATCTTGTATCCTGAAATTTGCTTAACTCCTTTATTAGCTTTAATGGTTTGCTTGTGAATTTCTAGAATTTTCTAGGTATGGGATCATGTCATCTGCAAACAGAGATAGTTTTACTTCTTCCTTTCAATTTGGATTCCTTTTAATTAATTCCCCCCCTCTCACCACCAATTGCCTTGGCTAGAACCTCCAGTACAACACTGGATAGAAGTGGTGAGAGTCATCTTTGTCTTCTTCCTGATCTTGAGCAAGCTTACAGTCTTTTACCATTGTGATGTTAGCTGTATGTTTTCCATAGATGGCCTTTATCATGTTGAGGAAGTTCCCATCAATTCCTAATTTATTGAGTAACTTTATTGTTGAAAGGTGTTGGATTTTGTCAAATGCTTTTTTTTTCACATGTCTTGAGACCATCAAGACATGCATTTTGGTCCTCTGTTCTATAATTAAAGTATATTACATTGATTAATTTTCATACGTTGAACCAACCCTGCATCCCTGGGATAATTCCCACTCATTATGGTGTTTAGTCCTTTAAAAAAATGTTGCATGCATTTGTTTGCTAGTATTTTGCATGTGTGTGTGGCAGGGGTGTGGGGTTGGCATCTATATTCTTTAGGGATATTGGCCTGTAGTTTTCTTTTCCTGTGATGTCTTTGCTTTTTTTTTTTTTTTTTTTAATTAGGGTAATACTGGTCTCATAGAATTAGCTGGGAACTGTTTCATCTTCTAATTTTGTGAAGAATTTCTAAAAATTAATATTACTCTTTCTTTAAGCTTTTGTTAGACTTTATTAATTAAACCATCTGGTCCTGAGCTTTTCTTTGTGGAAAGTTTATTTTTTAATTATTCAGTCTCTTTATCAGTTATAGATATTGAAATTCCAATTTCCTCTTGAGCCAGTTTTGGTAGTTTTTGTCTTTTTATGAATTTTCTCTTTTCATCTAGGTCATCTGGTTTTTGGCATATGCTCTAGTATTCCTCTGTAATTTTTTTTTTCCTGTAATACTGAGCTCCTGTTTAATTCCTTATTTTAGAAATCTGAATCTCCCTACTGCTTCACTCATCAGTCTGGCTAAAGTTTTATCAGCTTTAAAATTTTTCCAAATAACTTACTTTTGGTTTCATTGCACTGATTTTCTCTATATGTAATTTATTATTTTGTATTAATACATAAATATGAAATGTAATATCTAATATTATTTAACACAACATTATTTAATAGTAAATACCAATATTTAATATAAATAACAATATGATATTTATATTATTATTAAACTATACTTATCATTTTTTCTGCTCTATTATTATTGTCTTCCTTGTGCTCGTTCTGGGTTTGCTCTTTTTTCTCTAGTTCTCTAAGGTAGAAAGCTAGGTTATTAATTTGAGATATTTTAATTTTCCCATATAGGCATTTACAGCTATAAATTTCCCTCTCAATACTAATTTTAATGCATCTCATAAGTTTTGGCATGTTGTGCTTTCATTTTTACTCATTTGATAGTATTTTCTGATTTCTCTTGTGATTTCTTTTTTGAAACATTGGTTGTTAAAAGAGGATTGTTTAATTTCCGAATGTTTACAGATATTTTTAATTTTCACCCTATCCTTTTCTAATTTCATTCTATTGATATCAGATAATTTACTTTCTATAATTTCAGTCCTTTCAAATTTGTTGAGATTTGTTTAATGGCCTGACCTGTGATATGTCCTACAGAATGCTCCATGTAAATGCAGTAACAATGTGTTACTGTTGCTGGCTACTGTGTTCTATAGATGTCTGTTAGGTCTTGTTTCTTTATAGTATTCTTAAAGTCTTCCTTTTCATTGTTGATCTTATGACTAGTTGTTCTGTTAATTACTGAAAGTGGAATATTGAAGTCTCCAACTCTTATTGTTGAATTTTATCTCTTTCTTCAACTGTGTCAGTTTTGGCCTCATGTATTTTGGGGCTTTGTTAGGTGCATCTGTTTTATAATTGTTATATTTTCTTGTTGATTGACTCATTTTATACAACATTCATCTTTGTCTCTGTTTTTGTCATACAAGTTGCATCTTTCTGCAAGTTGTGTGTCCATGAACAAACATCTATAATTACTCCTTTATGCAGTTCTTCTTTAAATAAGATAGAAGAAATGTAATGTCACAAACAAAAATATGTTTGTACTGTCCTTTATATTTCTCAATGTAGTTACGTTTACTGGTGCTCTCTATACCTTCATGTGTAATTGAATTACTGTCTGGTGTTCCTTCATTTGAGCCTAGAGGTCTTCTTTTGGTGTTTCTTGTAAGATGAGTCTATTAGTGAAGAACTCTCTCACTGTCTGTTTCTCTTGTTTTGTGACAATTTCCTCATTTTATTTTGAAAGACAGGTTTTCTGGATATAAAATTCTCGGTTGACAGTCTTTTCTTTCACCACATTGAATGTTGTCATCCTTCTGCCTTTTTGCCTCCAGTTTCTGGTAATACAACAGTTCTTAGTCTTTTGAAGATTGCTTGTATATCATGAGGTATTTGTCTTGCTGTTTTCAATATTATACAGTATTTTGGTATTTGACAGTTTGATTATGATGTATCTAGGTGTGGATCTTGGTGAGTTTATTCTATTTTGAGTTTGCTGAACTCTTGAATGTGCAGATTAATATTTTAAATAAAATCTGGGTCACCTTTGCCATTAATTACTCAAATATTATTTCTTCCTTTTTCTCTGCCTCCTTTTCTTCTGGGATTGCAATTGTGCTTATGCTGGTATGCTTGATGGCATCACAGAAATCTCCGATGCTGTATTTGTACTATTTTTGTTCATTCTATTTTCTTTATACTCCTCACATTTTAATTTTAATTAACCTATCTTTATGTTCACTGATTCTTTTTGCTATCTGCTCAAATCTGCTGTTGAGCCCCATGCGTTAATTTTTCATTTCAGTTATTATACTTTTCAACTTTAGAACTTCTAATTGGTTATTTAAGAAAATGATTTATATCTATCACTATTGTCTTTTTTTTTCTTTGAGATGGAGTCTTGCTCTGTGGCCCAGGCTGGAGTGCAGTAGCATGATCTCAGCTCACTGCAATCTCTGCCTCCTGCATTCAAGCAATTCTCCTGCTTCAGCTTCCCAAGTTGCTGGGATTACAGGTGTGGTTGTACCATACCTGGCTATTTTTTTATATTTTTAGTAACGATGGGGTTACACCATGTTAGCCAGGCTGGTCTCAAATTCCTGACCTCATGATCTGGCTGCCTCAGCCTCCAAAAATGCTAGGATTACAGATGTGAGCCACCGCACCTGGCCTCTCATACTTTCTTTTTGTACTTTAGATGTTATTTTCTTTCTTTCTTTGAATATATTCAAAATGTTTAATTTAAAATAATTGTCATCTTTGTCTAGTAGGTCCAATACCTTAGCTTTCTCAGGGAAAATTTGCTTTGATTGCTTTTTCTCCTGTGTATGGGCCATATTTTCTTGCTTTTTTGCATATCTCATAAGTTTTTGTTCAAAGCTGGACATTTTGAAATAATGTAATGCAGCAACTCTTGGAATCAGATTCTCTTTCCCTCCCCAAGTTTGTTTTTGTGATTGTTTGTTGTAGTAGTTGTTGATTGCTTAGTGACTTTTGCAAACTAATTCTGTAAAGTCTGTAAAGTCTCTGCTTGGTTAGCTTCGTGGTCAGCCAATGATGAGGCAGAGTTTTCTTTAAATACCTGACACCTGCCTTAGCTTTCACTTCCTGCTTTCACAGAGCCTCAAAATCAACCAGAGGTGAGAGCTTAGGTCTATTCTCTGATCTTTCCTGTGTATGAGCACAGCTCTAGGCATGCACACAGCCCTAAGTATGATTATGATCTTATAGATTCCCAGGAATATGCCGTAGCCTTTCAATGACCCTGTGGACGTCTCATTCTTTATCTTTTCCTTTGAAGCTTTTTTATTAAACTGTTATACACTGCCTCAGGCAGCGAAAAGTCAAACAGTTGCCTGGAAAGTATCTCTAGGGAAGAGCTTTCCACGCTGGGTGAACTGAGAGTGGAGCCAAATAACGACAGCCTTGCAAGTGGGTTTTTTTCAGGGAACCATTAGACAAGTCAATAAATGACAATTATTTGGGAATGAGGTTTTGAAAGATCTCCAGTCCTGACCTGCCCACTCCAGTGGCTTCTAGACTGCTGGTTTTTACTGTCAGTATAGGCTGTTATTTTTCAAAGATACTACAGCACTAGAAAGTGTGAGATTTAAGCAGGTCAGGTTAAAATGCCACAAAGTTCTGTTTTTACCAAGAATCAGCCATTTTTTCTTGAATAAATGATCTCTGGTTGCCTGTCAATCTTTGGTTTATTTCCAGAGTTATACGAAAGTTGATCTTGACACTGTTTGACAGTTTCCTCATTGCTTTTATGTAGAAGGGAATTTTCTGATGTTTTGACGCTACCATTTTCACTGACATCACCCTAACATGCAACATTAATGGAATCACATTGTCATAAAGGACTATAAATATGTTTCAAGGCATGAAACCTAGAACTCACACAAATAAGAGCAGAATAAAATACTTGGTTTTTTGATAGGTTAGGGATTTTTAGCATCTCTGGGATCAGGGGACGATTTCAATGTAATATTTACCATGGTAAATTGCTTTCTCATTGTGCTAAGTAGGTAGGAATTGCCTTCGGGATTTTTGAGAGGCCGTTGATGGACACAGGATAAAAAAGGTACAAAAATCTCAGCTACCTGTGAAAAAGCTGAAGGAGGAAACATGGTTGCAAAGTTATGTGTAATAGAATCATAAGTTTGTGTCAGTTGTAATTTATTATAAAAATTAATTTTACCTTTCTTAAAACTCAGTTTGGGAAATATATTGTAATGTCTTCCTTGAAGGCTATGAGCTTCTACAAGGCAGAGATTGATGTCTAGCCTTTTATCTTTCCCTAGTGTGTTGCTTGTTACCTGTCCTCATGTGTTAAGAATTTTTGTTGCAACTGACAAAAAACCCAACTCAAACTAACTTCGGTAAAACAGTTAATTTTTGTATATCTAAATTTCCAAAGATAACAGACTTCAGGTGTAGTTGGATTCAGAAACCTAGAAATCTTTCCCAGGAATATTTGCAGCTCCAACTCCTGTCTGATTTTCTTTGTTTGGGCTTCACTTGAATCTGTCTTTGTGGGCAAAGGGCTGCAATACCTAGATTGACTGTATTTTGGTCACGTGCTCTTCTGTGAAGTCTGACTGGGTGTTCTGGGGTCAGCACCACCCAGGCCACATTCACAAATGGCAGGAGCTGGGTGATACAGAGAGAAAAAAAAAAGAAACATTGTCACTAAAGAGGAAGGAAGGAGGGGATGCTCGTTAGACAAAATCAATGCACCACACACAAAAAATACCTGCATTGATTTTTTTTTTCAGCTGCATGATTGAGTCAAACTTAGCAGTTAAGATACAATCTCTGTTCCTTGTATTCATGAGATTACTCCCACTTCCATGTCATTACCCCACCTAGGTGAGTTCTCATCTCAACTTCCACAGTACTTCCCATCCTATGTGCTTTAATATAAATTTATGTAAGTGTGCACAGGATTAAGCTCCCCAGGCAGAGGGGAGTGCTCAGGAACATGGAGTGTCGTTCTGTTCTTTTGGATTTCTCTCTTTAAAATTTCATCCAGAAGAGGGGACACATGTAAAAAACAAACAAACTTAATTTTTACATTTCTTAGATTGGGATGTTATTGTTTTTAAATATTCATTACAAAGTTGATGTTTTCTGTTAACAACTAGCTATTATTTGCAGGTTTAATATCAATGAAAAATAAATCATCTATAAAATGGGAATAATATCCATGACTACCTTGGGAGAGTTGAGAAAACTGAATGAGGAATTAATGACATATAAAACACATAGAACATTACCCGTTTCATACACAATAGCTAAGTTTTAGCAATTATTATTATTATTATTAAAGGTTGTCTCCATCTCTTACTCTATTAAGCCTTCACAATCAAGTTTGGAATAGAGAGTGTGGGGCTGACTGCAGAACCCACTTCGTGCCTGAGCTAAGGTTAAGGACTCCAAGTGTGAAAGCAGTACTGAAATAATGATCTCATTGATACAGTCTGGGAGACACTGAAATAGTTATCTGGTTGGTTCATTCTAGTGAAGCCAATTGTGGAATGTTTGGTGAACTCTCATTGCTGGGCTGTGTTGCCCAGGTGTCTACCATCTTCTCTGGTTGACTCCCTTTCTCTTCAGGCAAGTGTGAAGTGGCATCTCTGCCACAGTCCCCTTGTGAATCTACTCAGTGGTTCTTCAGTTCACTCATGGAGCAAATACTGTAGAGAACTTACTGTAACAGCTGGATTTATTGTGTGCTTGTTGCCCATTATGTACCAGTTCTGTTCTAAGCTTTGTACATTGACTGATTTATCAAGTTTTCATAAGGTCCCCATACAGGAGCTGTTTTTATTATCCCCGTTTTCCAGATCAGAGAACCCAGGCACAGGGGAAGTACCCTGTGGTAGATGCTGTTGATGGGATGTTAATGGGCTCAACTGTGGTGAGGAACAGAAAGACAGGAGCAGGAGAGAGGGTAAAAGGTGCCAAGGTCAGATCATTCTATGTGCATGAGCTTGGATTTTATCTTAAGAATAGCAGGGCCGGGCGCGGTGGCTCATGCCTGTAATCCCAGCACTTTGGGAGGCTGAGGCGGGCGGATCACGAGGACAGGAGACCCAGACCATCCTGGCTAACACGGTGAAACCCGTCTCTACAAAAAAAAAAACAAACTAACCGGGCGTGGTGGCGGCGCCTGTGGTCCCAGCTACTCGGGAGGCTGAGGCAGGAGAATGGCGTGAACCCGGGAGGCGGAGCTTGCAGTGAGCCGAGATCGCGCCACTGCACTCCAGACTCTGTCTCAAAAAAAAAAAAAAATAAAAAAAAAATAAAAGAAGAATAGCAGGACACTTTTCAAAGAGTTATAATCTAGGAAAGAAATAATCTGCATTATATTGAATAAAAAAGAGAATCTTTGTTGTAAAGAGAATGGACACAGGGAAACCAGTTGGGGAGGGCATTGCAGTTGTCCAGTTGAGGGAAGATGGCTTGAGTAGGGAAGTTGGCAGTGGGGGTGGCAAATATTTGACAGACTGAGATAAATTATGAACATATATTAGAACCTATAGAACTCTGAGGAGATCAGTCAACTGAGGAAGTGAGAAACGCACATGTCAGCATTTAAAAATACCTGGGTTTGGAGGGAGATCTCTGGGGGTTCTGGAGGTGTCGGGGAGGGGGGGTGTTGATGGTCAGCTTGGGTGTGCGGAGGTTTGTAATGTTTGACTCGTTCTCTTCTGTTGCTTCTGCTGTTGTCTTTCCTAATTTAAAATCACAATGAAGTCTATGTTCACTATGTTAATAGGCCCAGAAAATAGGTAGTCGCTTCCCAAATGATCCTTGAGCCAAGATTTGAAAAGTACTGAAAGGAACTTGTGTGCTGTGTGTGAGTCTGTGGGGCGGAGGGTGGCGGGGGTGGAGTAGGGCAGAGGGGGTGGAGGTCAGGGAGGGGAGGATGACCCTGCGCCTGGGACTGAGAAGACATTCCCACCAACCGTCAGGTGTGATTATCTCAGTCTGGGGTGGAACCCCGTCCAGCTGTTTGGAACCTTCCATTTTGTGTGTGCTTCGTAGCTTCATCCCTTGGGACAACTGTCTACATTGCAGAAGGAGAATGAAGGCGTCGGGAGCTTGGTGGACACCCCTGTCCCCCTCGCCCCCGTGGTGCGCGCTTGCTGACCTGAGCCCTCTCCTCTCCTGTTCAGGACACCGAGGTTGTGAACACCGCCATTCTCACCGGAAAGCCTGTTTCGGTTCCTGTCAAAGTCGTGGGGGTCCAGGAGGACGGTTCTGTGGTCGATGTGTCTGAGTCTGTGGAATGCAAGTCTGCCGATGAAGACGTCATTAAGGTAAGGGGGAATTTATCTACAGTTCTCCTAAATACTGCTCAGAGCTTTTTGTCGCCCCTTCTTTTGTCTCCAAGGTCTTGTTCTGACTGAGCGTCCCATGCTCTGAAGGGCTGGAGGCCAGAATGACCTCCCGAAGGAGGAAACAGCTGACGGCAGAGACTCCCTGGAATCAGCAGGCGGCTGCAGCAGGCGATGCTGCTTCCCGCTCCCTGGAAAGGGGAATCCCTGACCCTTCCCAGCAGAAAGAATTTATTCTCCTTTTCCCCTTTCTTGTCTCCCCTATTCTTCCCTCTATCTTTCCTCATAAGACAATATTTTCCCAACTTTAGTAATCCAAATACCACCTTCTCATTTTTTTTTTTTTTTTTTGCCAACTCACAGTGTCTAATAATACTATTTATTCAATGTATTTTCTTTAAATGCCTTGCTTCTTTGGGGTGGTCAGTTAGCTCAGTGGGTTAGGGTGTGGTGCTAATAAACGCATTACCTTTTCCAACTTAAAAACGAATTTAGCTTCATTATAAGACAATGAAGTCCATAAACTTGGTGTATTAATTTTTTTGTTAATATGCCTTAAAATAAATAACTATTAAAATAAAAATAAGTTCACCCATGCGCCACCTAACTTAATTTGAATATAACCAGTGGGATACAGTTTAGGAAATCTGGCCATGGGACATTTCTGCTAGATTCTTCACTCAAATTAGCTCTGTTTCTGACTCCAAATTCTGCTAGGAACCAGACAATATGTTGTCCATGCTCTTTGAAGGGGTCTTTTTGAACCACCAAATTTAGTGTTTCTGCTTATTTTTTCTTAGCACATTGGTTGCCATTGCTTTTGCAGCAGAGGCCTCAGCGAGAAAGGAGTTGAGTTTTTTAGAATGATTGATCCTTCCTCCTTTAAATTGTTAAGAGAGCCCCTAAGTCCAATCTATTCAGCTATTTTAGAAAAATACAATAACTCAGAGTTCTGCCCTTCCTCACATTCTACTAGCTCCTGTTTAGAGGTTACATGAAACTTGGTCTCAGTAAGGTCTGGGAGGGGTTGATTTCTTCTTGTTGTGACCTACAGGACACTGTGTCTTAAGCCAGAGACAGTTTCAGAAAAAAAAGACTGATGTAGTCGTGAGGTCTAATTAACAAAGAAATTAATTCTTAGGAAGCTCACGTTCGGCATAGAGTCTTTCCTGGACTTGCAGTGCTCACTGTCCTTAGAGATGGAAGGTGGACTAGCTGAAAACCTGCACACGTAGCCCTGCCTGGGGTTCCTGGTGGTCCTTGTATTCTGTAGGCAGGTTTGATTAAATCTGTGGCCTTAAATATTCAGAGTTTAGAAAGATCTGAGCCAAGTCACAGGAGATTATCTGCACCAATGAAAAATATGGATGATGAACTGCTGCTGGTTGCTTTTGACAATGTGCAAGTTTTACACCATTTTTACTATTCCCCTGTCATTCTAGAAAGAAGACACTGATAAGAGATGATGGTGTCTATATGCTTATGTCATAATGGGCTCAAACAAATGATTCAATCTATAGTTTCCTAAGCCTTTTGCTCTGACCTAAGAGCCTGCTGTGAAGCCCCATGGGGTGGGTGGAATCCTCCTTCTCTTGCCCTGAAGAGCTCTGCTCTAGAGGGACAGGACCGAGTTCAAGGATCCCATTATTGCCATATACTTGGTTTTCTCCACTCCACACAGCTGTACTAAGAGTATCCTCTGCTCATCCTCATAGACGTCATTTTGGAAGATGATACTTTTTTGCTCAATTTTCACCTATGTAGCCTCAGGAGGATGGGGATTCATCTAACAAATTATTGCCCAGTCTTCAGAGGAACAAAGTGGAAGCTGCAGATCACAAGCCCAGGGCTGTATTCACACTTTTTTAGGGGATTCCAGGACTGTTGCAAATTTGGGGCTTGTGTCAATTGAGGGGATTGAATTAAATGGCTGTGATGCATTTACTGTGGCTTCAGTGTCACTGTTTGTAGTAAATTTTACTATAACTCCAAGTTGAATGGAGTTGTCCACAAAGCTATGACCTTGGCATCATCCCAGGGACATCGTTAAATACGTGGCACATTCATTAGCACCCTTTGGAGAGATCCTCTCAGTCTGTGGAGTTGTCACACAGTCTTCCTTCAGAGTACAGAAAACATTGAATGATTTTTAGGGAGAATCTTGCAGGGCTCACCAAAGATCTTTGTGCCTTGGAACCATGAGTTAGATAAGGGAAAAATGTGAATTTAGAAAGATGTAAATTACGGTAATATCCAAACAAATGAACATGTTTGGCCTGCGATTGTATGACTTTTGGGGGACAGTATCAGAGGACATACCTGATTTTGAAAATCTGGAACCTTGGCCTAATCTGGCAAGATTAAAAGAGATAAATGTAAAATTTCAAGTTGACAACTATAGTAGTCTCTCCTTATCTGTGGTTTCACTTTCTGTGGTTTCATTTAACTGTGGTCAACCACAGTGCAAAAATGTTAAATGAAAAATTTCAGAAAGAAGCAATTCATGTTTTAGATTGTGAACTGTTCTGAGTATTGTGAAGAAATCTTGAGTCCTCCTGCTCTATCCCACCTGGGATGTAACTCATGCCTTTGTCTGGCATATCCATGCTGTAGACACCACCACCTCTGAGTCATTTAGTAGCTGCCTGGGTGATCAAATAGACTGTCACGGTATCACAGTGCTTGTGTTCAAGTCGCCCTTATGTTATTTACAAATGACCCCAAAGTACAAGAGTAGTGATGCTGGCAATTCGAATAGGCCAACAAGAAGTCATACAGTGCTTCTTGTAAGTGAAAAGGTGAGAGTTCTTGACTTAAGAAGGAAAGAAAAAAATCATATGCTGAGGTTACTAAGATCTACAGTCAGAGTCAATCTTCTATCCGTGAAATCGTGATGAAGGAAAAAACGTTCATGGTAGTTTTGCTGTCGCATCTCAAACTGCAAAAGTAAAGGCCACAGTGTGGGATAAATTCTTCATTAAGATGTGAAAAGACATTAAATTTAGGCGGAAGACACGGACAGATGTCTTCTGTCCTGATGTTGTTCTGATGGATGACAACCTGATTCAGTTCTATCTGTGGTTTCAGGCATCCACTGGGGGTCTTAGAATATATTACCCATGGATGGGAGGAGACTGGGAGACTGCTGTACTTTAAGGTTTAAAAAAAACCAAGTACAAGATGGCGTGTGTGTGCGCACGCGAGTGCATACATGCAAGAAGCCTTGGCGTTTTTATCAGTGTTGGGATCCAGTGAGTCAACTGTTTGATGAGGCTGCTACAGGTTGATTTTCATTAGCATGAATGGGTGTGTGACTCAGAGCAGAGGTCACAGGCAGGCAGTCTGCAGACCAGATCTGACCCAGAAGTGTGTGGGGGGTGTGGAGAGGGTCTGCGTAGTTCAAAAATTTTTACTTAATTTGTTGCCCCCACGTAAAAGTTGGCAAGTTCACACAGAAATCTGGATTTACAGCTTCTTATAAAAAATCACAGAACCAGGTGGTCCTGGGTCCCCATGATTTCCTGTGAACCTCTTCTGGAGTTGAAGAGAGGATGCTCCTTTGCATAACACCTGTCCTCCAGCTCACCGTGGTCTCCGCCACTCCCTTTTGTCCTTCACATGGAGGCTAAAGGACATTTGTCATGCCTTGTCACACTTGTGCTCCTAGTTTTTGATAGTGAATTTCAGAGGAAGGTGAGATATTTTTTGTACCCCAGTCGCTACAAACAAATAAGCAACAAATGATGGACTTCACTCTCTCACTCTGATGGAGAATTCTGTATCTTTCTAGGCCAAAAGAAGAACAATAAAAAATCAGGTTGTGCTCTGCCAAAAAGTGTCCAGGAGGCTGAGGACTCTTGAAATCAAATCACAGGAGAAATGATGAAGGAAGTGTGAGTGTTAAGCCTATTGATGAGAAGAAAAGGCTCAGGGGTGAGGTGGAGAGGGAGACATGACAGCTTTTTGTAAGTCTTTCAAGGGCCATCATGTGGAAGATGGAGTAGCTTTGTGCTTTTTATATTCCAAGAGTGGAAGTTGAAAGGCACCATTTTTAGCTCAATATAAAGAAAAAGACTGCAGAGGTAGTGAGTTCTTTGGCTGAGCTTCCAGATGTGTGATGTTGGTAAAGATCCTGACTCTACCTTCCTTACTGTTTGACCTTAGGCAAATTACTTACCATCTCTGAGCCTAGTTTCCTTATCTACAAAATGGGGATGATAATGATACAGTGGAAACATACTTTTCTAGAGATTTCTTCTAAAGTCATGGTATATGGCAGAACTAACAATAATCAAACTAATCCCTAATCCTTGAAAATCCCCAGTCTCACTGGGTTGTCCAGGCTGGAGTGCAGTGGTGTGATCTCGGCTCACTGCAGCCTTGACCTCCCAGGCTCAAGTGATCCTCCCACCTCAGCCTCCCAAGGAGCTGCAACTACAGGCTCCCACCACCACGCCAGGCTAATTTTTGTATTTTTTATAGAGACAGGGTTTTGCCGTGTTGCCCAGGCTGGTCTCCAACTACTGGACTCAAGTGATCTGCCTGCCTCAGCCTCCCAAAGTGCTGAGATTACAGGCATGAGCCACCACACCCCGCTACACCTGGGTTTTTAGAAGTACAAAAGACAGTTGATTTTTTAAAAATGTTTTCCTGGCATTTGAGCTGAGGGCACATTTTCAGGAGCAGTCAAGGGCAAGGTTTTAAAGGGAGTTTTGGGGGAAGTCTCTAGATAAGTAACATTTGGGCACATTTGAAGATAAATTTCACACTCATTCTATTCTTTTATGTCTTCTGGTGGAAATCTTGTCAGATGGTAATCTTAAGTTATTCTGTGCACTTGTAATTGAATTGTTAAATCTATGTGTGATAAAAAGCCCAATGTGGAGTTTAGAGGACGATTAAATAAGAATGTATATCTAGAAAAAGTCATGTAGTACTTGACCTGTAATATATCAATACATATTATATCTATCCCCATGCACCTGCATATTTATATACTCATGCACATGTGGATATAAGTATGCAGGTGCATGGGTATAGATATAATATATATTGAAATATCCAAAATATTGTTTGGATATTTGTCTCCAAGCTATGTTTAGATATTTGGGCCTCTGTATTATTTTGTTCTCACATTGCTATAAAGAAATACCTGAGACTGGGTAATTTATAAAGAAAAGAGGTTTAATTGGCTCATGGTTTCACAGGCTATACAGGAAGCATGGTTCTGATCTGCTCAGCTTCTGGGGAGGCCTTAGGAAACTTACAGCCATAGCAGAAGATGAAGGAGGAGCAGACACATCTTACATGGCAGGAGCAGGAGCAAGCAGGGCAGAGGAAGGTGCCGCACACTTTTAAATGATCTCATAAGAACTCACTCACCATCTATCGCAAGGACAGTACCAAGCGGGATGGTGCTGAATCATTCATGAGAAATCTGCCCCCATGATCCAATCACCTTCTACCAGGCCCCACCGCCAACATTAGGGATTACAATGCAACATGAGATTTGGTAGGGACACAGATCCAAACCATATCAGCCTCCAAATTTCATGTTGAGATGTAATCCCCAGTGATGGAGGTGGGACCTGGTGGGAGGTGTTTAGGTCATAGGTACAGATCCCTCAGGAGTGGCTTAGTACCATTCCCTTGGTGATGAGTGAGTTCACATGAGACCTGGTTGTTTAAAAGTGTGTGGCACCTCCTCACTCCCCCTCTGACCATGTAAGCCATCTGCTCTCCCTTTGCCTTCTGCCATGATTGTAAGCTTCCTGAGGTCCTCACCAGAAGCAGACGTGGGTGCCGTGAGCCAGTTAAACCACTTTTCTGTCTAAATTATCCAGCCTCAGGGATTTCCTTATAGCAGTGCAAGAATGGCCTAACACAACATCCACATTCTTATCCATGAATGTTAACTGCTACTTGAGTGTAAGGTCCACAATAACTATGACTATGTCTGTTTTACTAACTATTCTATTCCCAATCCTAAGCAAAGTATCTGGAACACAGTAAATATTTGTGGAATGTATGAATGAATGAATGAATGAATGCTAGAGCTTCCCAGAGATGGAACAAGATACTATGCACAAATGGCTGTTACGTCATTGTTGGAACATTGCCAGTGAATTTTCTGTTACTGAAAATCTTCAAAGAGGTAGAAGGTTCCCTGTAGTCAAAGGGATTTGGCATCAGGTAAAGACTTGGGCCTGATTCTATAATCCAAATCGTCTTCTGTTCTCATGGAACTTCACAAATATTTCCTAATCATCCACTTGTAGAGGGCAATATATAAACGCTTTGGGAGATATAAAGGTGGAATGCATATGACTTCTATCCGTAGGAGCTTACTACAGCTAATGAGTATTAATAGGTAACATTTATTGAGCATTTATTGAGTACCAGGTATCATAATAGGAACATTAGAAGTGTTGACCCGTTTCATCTTCACAACAAGCTTTTAAGACAGGTAATACTACTATTCAAAGTTTATACATGAGGAAATGGCACCTAGAAGGTGCTCTAGCTCAAGTTCTAGTGGATATAGGGGTCAGAGTTCCCACCTAGGAGGTCAGCCCCAGATCCTATGACCTCAACCTCTGTACATCTAAAATTACCATTCTTGAAGGTTATGTAGGACATTGTGTGTATGCACACATGTGCGCGCGCGCGTGTGTGTGTGTGTGTGTTGGGGTGGGGAGTGGCGCGCTAGTGTTTCTATGAGCTAGTAACCAAATATCATTCCTATGATTTTCCCATCAGGGAATCAATTGATAGTGGATTTTTTTTTTGAATTTGCAAAAGATGTATTTCCATTTTTTAATCCATATCACCTGGAACAACATGTATCTTACAGTTCTGGAGGTCAGAAGTCTAAAATAGGTCAGTAGGGCTGCATTCCTTCTGGAAGCTGTAGGGGAGAATCTGTTTCTTTGCCTTTTCCAGCTTCTAGAGGCCATGTGTATTTCTTGACTGTGAAGCTGTGAACCCTTCCTCAGTTTTCAAAGCCAGCAGGGTAGCATCTCCAACTCTCTCTCTCTCTCTCTTCCCCACGTGGCTAATTCCATCATCACATCTCCTTTGACTCTGACCCTGCTGCCTCCCTCTTACAAGAACCCTTGTGATTACTTTGGGATCCTTGATTACCTCTTACAAGATAACCCATATCAAGATCCTTAACTTAATGATATCTGTGACGTCCTTCTGACACAGGTATTATTTCCTAGAACTGTTACCACAAACTTGATGCCTTAAACCAATAGAAATTTGTCCTCCCACAGTTCTGGAGGTTAGAAATCTGAAATCAAGGTATCAGCAGGACTCCAGTCCCTCCAAAGGCTCTAGAGGAGGATTGTTCCTTGCCTCTTCCAGCTTCTGGTAGCCCTGGGTGTTCCTTGACTTGTGGCAGCATCACTGTAATCTCTGCCTCTGTGGTTGCATGGTCTCACCCCTGTGTCTCTGTATGACTCTCTTTTCTTATAAGGGTACCTGTCATTGGATTTAGGGGCCATCCTAATTCAGGATGGTCTCTTCTTGAGATCATTGAAATTGCATCTGCAAATACCCTTTTTCTAAATAAGATCACATTCACAGGTGCTGGGGGTTTGGACTTGGCCATATCTTTTTTGGGGGGCTACAATTCAACCCACCCTACTGTGTAAGGTAGATATTCTCAGGTTCTGGGGTTTAGGACACAGACATCTTCTGGGGGGAGGTGACTTTATGCTGCCTGCCACAGTGTGCATTCTTTTCTTGCTGAGTCTTTTTTAAGGTCTTTGGCAAAAGAAAATGCAATGTTCATATTATAATTACGATTTAATCTTTATGTGTCTATCTTTTTGACTTCAGGATGGCTTCATGTTTTCATGCATTTGCAGTTGTATTGTTTGTAACTGAATTGTGGTTTTTGGAACCACAGAAGCCAGTCATGCATCTTCAGTGGGGGATGAACTCTTTCATGCTTGCAGATAAATAAGTATAAGCTCACATGCATCTTGAAGATGATGCTTCCCAACTTATGGCTGCAATAATTAAGTTTCCGGCCTTCCAGTATCACTGGAGTTGAAATAATGAGATATTAAATGGCTAATAAAAGGATATTAATATTTTAAAGCCTTCCCTGTCCCAGGGAAGGACTTTGTTTCCAAACTTGGTCTGTGATGGGTAAGGTAAGGCAGTAGTGTCGGGAAAAAAAAATATAGTTTTTGCTGTTTGCTAAGCAGTGTGTGGGGAGCTGGTCACTAGATAAAGCCTGATGGAAAACATCAGCACTCTGAAAAACATCAGCATCTTCCAGAGAGTGGCTGCATTTCTTGGGGTAATGTGCAGCACCTCCAAAACTCTATATGATCAAAGTTTCCTTAAGTGGTGGTGTTTACAGACAGGGTAAGATGAAATGTGAATGTGTGCTGAATGTGGTCCTTAGAGAGGTGCACCTGAACCGATGTCACTAAGCAACTTACATCACTATTCAGGTAGAGGAAACTGAACAAGCGTGGTAGGTAGTGGGATCTAAGGCAGGAACAAGTGGAATTTCTGCATTGGTGAGTATTGTTTTTGTTTTTGTTGTAGCAAGTAATAGAAACCCAAATCCAGCTGCCTAAGACTAATCTGAATTTTACTTAGAGGAACATATAGAAAAATTCAAAAGCGATTTAAGGCTATTTCTTTCCCCTTTAGCAACACTTGACAAAAATTCATGTAAAAACACCATTATTCTATTTCTAGGCATGAATTTCCTTTCCTTTGCCCATCACTGGAGCTGTGTAGCTAAGAATAAGTTGTCAGGCAGTTTGGATGTTATTGCCTAATTTTGTCCTTCTTTATGCTGGTAATTTGGACTTTTATTGTTTTGTTCTAATTGGAGATGTGTCATAGATTTCCTGTTGGCCAGGGATAGATATTGCTGCATTCTCAACCTTTTGTTCCTGTCAGCCTCATTATGATTGCAGTATTAATTAGATCATTTGTTCATTTCTGTCTTTGGCATCTCTAATTAAGAACCAACACTCTGGAATTGTTTCTGCATAATTCAGGGAAATCTTGGAATGAGCCAGTGTAAACCTGCAAGCCTCCCAGCTCCACCTGCCCAGTAAACATGGCCATGTGCTTCTTTCTCTTCTCTTCTAGAAGCCTTTCATCTAGTCTTCTCCATCCAGGTCCTGCTTAGGTCTGAGGGTTAGGGTATTACTAGATAATTGACCTGTGAAAGTGTCTGGGATATCAGGCCTGATCCGGTATGGCCCTAGGGTCTTCTATCTCCCAGAGACATACTTATTTTGTGTTAAGTAGGAGCGAAGGGGACTCTCATTCATGTTTGGGTACTTGGTTCACAATTTAAACTCCTGCCATGCAGCTTTGATAGTTGAAAAAATATGTCACCTTATATTCAAGTTCATTTGGTTTTCCTGAAGAAACTCAAATTAAACAAATTTTTAATTATAAGATGTAGACACAGGTATGAATGGATCTAGGTACAAAGGCAATGTGTTGAGGCTACTGCCACCCTCTACTATTTTTCTTTGTAACAGCTTTACAGAGGTGTAATAGTCAGTAAACTTCACATATTAAAGTGTACAATTTGATTAGTTTTGACAGTTTCACAAGTGTGAAATTATCACCAAAATCAAAATAGTGAACATATCCATAACTTCCGAACTTTCTTCATGTCCCTTTATGATCTCCTCTCTTCTGCCCCTCTCCACTTGTTCTCAGATAACCGTTCATCCTCTCTTTCTCACTGAAGATTTTCATTTTATAAAGTCTTATGCAAATAGAATCATAATACATGCTCCCTATCTTTCCTTATTTGCTCTGGCTTCTTCCACCCAGTTTAATTTGACATTCACCCATGTTATGTGTAACAATAATTCATTCCTTTTTATTACTGAGTAGTATTCCACTATTTGAATATATCACTGATTATCAATCTATTGATGGACATCTGGGTTGTTTCTAATTTGGGGATCTTACAACTGAGGCTGCTGTAAACATTGATGCCAGCCTTTGTCTGAACATAGTGTTCACTTCTCAGGAGCAGAAAGGTTGTATACTGGTAAGGGTATTTTTAACTTTTTAAGAAGCTGCCAAACTGTTTTCTAAAGTGGTTACACCATTTTACTTTCCCACTGTCAGGATTTGAGAGTCCTATTACCTCCACATCTTGGCCAACACTTAGTATGATTAGTCTTTTTAATATTAGCCTTCCTGTTAGGTTTATAGAAGTTTGTAATTTTGGTTTTAATTTGCATTTCCTTAGTGATTAATGATATTGAGCATCTTTTCAGTGTGCCATTTTGCCATCTACTGATTTTGGTAAAGTTGCTGTTTAAATCTTTTAAATTTTAAAAGATTTACATTTTAAAAGGTTTTTAAAAGATTTAAATTTTAAAAGGTTATTTTAAAAACATTATTGAGTCTTGAGAGTTGTTTTTATATTCTGGATACAAGTATGTTATCCAATATGTGATTTGAAAATATGTTATATTTTTAAATACATTATTCCAGATTGTGGTTTGTCTTTTCATGCCCTAATAGGGTCTTTAGAGGACCAGAAGTTTTTCATTTTGATGAGGTTGAATTTATCAATTTTTTTTTCAACCTCATCGGCTCCCACCCTGCCTGTTGAGCTCAATGTTCTCAGGAAATGTCAGCTAGAAGAATGAATGGATGCCATTCCCATGGACAAACAAAAGGTATGACAATAACTCAGTGTAGCTCAGCCTTTCCTTAGAGTCAACCTCTTCCTACTCAGTTCTCTCCCACATGCATGTATTGAGCAAGTGCTATTGAGAGGCAGTTTTGATATCATGGCAGATGTGTTATAATGTGCTGGTTTATTGCCCTGTTGAGCTGTGTTTGCCCTTAGCTGGCAGCTCCGTGAAGGGGGAAGGACCTATTGATCTTCCTCATTAGTTCTTCCCATCACTAGCACTGCACCTGGCATGAGTAGGTGCTCTATGAATAGAATTGAATGCAGGCTAATGGTGGAGCTTATTGGTGCCAGCAATTGATGTCGCTGCTCATGGACAGTAGGGGCTTCAGAGTCCAGTGAATGTGGGATTTAAACCTACCTCAGCCATCATTCTCCAGGGGATTTGGGGGAAGTTTGCTTTTCAAAATGAACCTCAGAGACAGGCTTTGTATGTGATAATAACTAGCATTTATTGAGCATTTGCTATGTGCTCAGCACCTAAGCTCTTCACATTTATCAATTCATATATTAGGTTGGTGCAAAAGTAACTGCAGTTTCTGCTATCAAAAGAAAAAAAAAGGGCAAAAACCACAATTACTTTTGCACCAACCAGTGATACTCAAAATAATCCTGTGAGGCCTGACTATGAGGATCCACATTGTACAGACAAGATACCTGATGCACAGAGAAGTTAATGACTGTCACCTAAATGGAGATCACCTAGCTGGTAAGTGCCAGGGCTGGGATTTGAACCTTGGCAGCTCTTACAAAAGAGTCCAGCAGGCTCTAGACCACTGCATTAAAGACAGTGAAATTTCACATTGAACTCAGCCCCATTGGAGCAATTTCATGCTTATTTCCCGGGGCGGCTTTTTTTTTTTTTTAATTATTATTATTATTATTCCTACTCTTGTCCACAAACTAACTGATTTTAAACATTACCCTGAGTGGTTAAGATTACTTTTCACAGACAAAAACATGTCCTCTTTCTCTTACATATTTCAAATGTCCACAGAGAAACTCACTCATGTCAGGAACTAATGAGCATAAAAAGAATGAAACAGGAGGTAGAACTCCTTTTTCCAGCCAAGAATTACTTGTACTAACAGAGATGTGATGGGCATAGCTAAGAGACTCTTAGAGTCTCCCATGTTCTCCCCGATACTCAGGGGGTTTAGAATGAGCAGTTTATTAGTGTTTTATTGATTTATATCACTAAACGGATATGGACTTTCAGAAAGTCACACTGCCTTTTGCAGCTGGTGGTAATAAAGATTCTGTCTCAGCTGAAAACAGTGGGATGAGCCTTCTCGGGGGTAGACTAAGTGGATTACACAGCCTCCTATTAAACAAATGTGTGCTTCTCCTTTCCATTCTATTGTCAAGAGGGGTGGGCTTCCAGAAGTGAAAGGTCATTTCTACTTATATACCCAATTTATTCCTTCTATTCTGACTACATTTTCTAAACTGCTCCTTATTTGCCATCCAGACATTCAACATTTAACTTGAAATGCTAAGAGAAAAATCTTAGCTCTAAAATCACTTTGTCTAATTTTCTATTCCTCTTTGCAATGTTGGATCAGCCTTAAAGGGCCCCTCCTCAAAATGTTTCCTGTGTTTATTACCACTTCTAAAGTCCAGTTTAGCAAGCCTTTTTTAAAGAGTAAAGGCCTCAGCCCAAGTGATTGCCGTGATAAAATCATCTTTTGATGCTCTGAATTACTGAACATTTTCTGTCCTCACGAATGTCAACCGTGTCACTCTCCAGACTATATGTTCCTGAGAACAGAGAGATCAATAAGTATTTCAAGCAATTTCTTGACATCCTTTGTGTCTAACAAATGACAAACATTTGAGTTACAGTCTGATTTCTTTTCATAGAAGCACAGTTATAGCCATAGATGGCTATGTGCTGAGACATCTGTGTCTGAAGGCCACGTGTAGGGATAGTGAGTTCCCATGTGCTTTTATTGAAAGTGTCCCTAGGTGACAAAATAACACTGAAGACCCTGCAGGAGTTGCCAGCTCTGATACTAGAGCATGCACCGTGGCTCTGGCTGGGAGAGATGGGACTTCGGCCAGGCACATGGAGTGAAAGAATTTTGGTTTCATAAATAAGTCATGTATAATAAAGAAGACAGCAAATTTACAATTCCCGGTAGAGTTTCTGGCACAGAATATGCAATCAATAATGGTTAATATTCATTGTTACAATTATTACTTGGTCTTAAAGTATCTTCTAATTGTTTTCATGTTAAATGGATTGTGTTCCCAACAGAAAAGTTGATAAAAAACCCACTGGCTGGGTGTCCAAAGGCTGGGTTTCAGCTCCTGCCTTGCCATTTTCGTGCTGTGTTATGTAGCTGAGTACTTAATGTGCCTGCTTTCTGGTTGCTCATCTCTTGGATAGGTGTGGAGGCACTTGGCCTGCCTCCCTCAAAAAGACACTTGTAATTTCTAACTCTCTTAGAACTGCACGGAGAATTCCTCTTCAAACCTATCAGTGCATGTTGTGTAACGATAAATCAGTATGAGCAAGCAGGCACTGTATCTATCTTTGTATATTACAGCACAGGGCTCATTGTATGTATTCAAAAATACTAAATTCATGAGTGTTGTTTTCATTTTTAAAGAAATCACTCAATGAGAGCTCTCAAAGTTTTATAGGTTGTTCTTTCTTTTCAGCAACTTCATAAGAGATAGAGATGGAGAATTCAGATTTGTCCAGTGCCTACCAGGTGCCTGTCATTCCCCTCCAGTGTCCTTTGCACTGGCTATTTCAAGTAGAGGTCACAGTGATATCAGGAATATCAGGAATAGATATCAGGAATGTTTTCTCCATTGCTAAGGCTTGGAGAGTTAGGTGTCCAAGGTCATGCAGGTATGAATCAAGGAACATGGAGCTTGAGTCCAGGTTCACCTCATTCCACAATCTGTATTTTACTGTGTGCTGCCACCATAAATGTGATCTGTAGAATTTAGTAAAGACTTACTGAATCCTAAAGATTCTGAATTGGGAATGGGAATGTTTGTGGTGTGTAGGATGTGGGAGGATTACAGAGATTAAGGCTGAACATGAATTATACAAGTAAAGCTAGAGAACTGCTATGATGAAGGAAGCTGGGGTTGATCAGAGCCCTAGAAGGAAACTCTGGCCCTCTAGAAATGTCGATAGCACTGCATAAAGAAACTGAAATCATTGCCTTGACACAACAATCACACGCCATTATTTTAATGAAGATGAAGTGAACACACAGAACAATACAGATGGGATACATTGAGGAAAGGAAGTCTTTCACTGCTAATAAAGATTTCTCTTCAGACTGAATCTGTAAGAGGTGACACATGTTTATTGAACATGGAATGTGGAATCATTGAAAACAACCTGCCCCAATCTACAAAAGTTCAGGGACCACGGCCTGTAAGACAATCGAGACAGCAACAAAGTCATGATACTATCACTGAGGAAGGGTCTTTAAATGTAAATCAATAGACCATCTACAACTTGCCTAAAACATGAATTCTTTACAGAGTCATCTCAGTAAGTTGTGGCTAATAGCCCCAGGAATGCCAAGAGTTATTCAAAGATGGGACTGGGACACCTAGAAAGATAGAAACAAATCAATATAGAAAAGGTGCCAACGAAAATCAATGGGCAAATGAAAATGAGTTCTTTCAGATGAAAACTTTCCCTTAGTAGGATGGATGTTTTGTGGGGTTGACATGCAAACCTTACATGATGATTGCCGCATGCAAAGGGGCTGAGCATTGCACCTCAGAGTCTGAGGTAAAGGTGTGTTAATCATGACTGCTGGTTATGAGTGCTGAGGTTGAACTACCTCAAATTCCCCAAATAGAGGGTGTGTGCTAGTTCTTAGAAGCAACTCGGGGGAAGGCTGGGGTCTTGAGGATGGCAGGAACCAGAAAACGGGGGAAGGCTGGGGTCTTGAGGATGGCAGGAACCAGAAAATGGATCTATGCCAGGATACTTTGTGTTTCTTGTTTCCATGAATCAATTTCCTTCTTTCAGACCAGCTTATCCTTAAAACAGTGATCACAGTCATAATCAGCTTCAAGTCACATCTGTACATCCTTGTAGTGAAGAGCAACATAGTTTGACTGTGTCCCCACCCAAATCTCATCTTGAATTATAGTTCCCATAATCCTCATGTGTTGTAGGAGGGACCTAGTGGGAGTTAACTGAATCAGGGGTGTGGGTTTTCCCCATGCTCTTCTGGTAATACTGAATAAGTCTCATGAGATCTGATTGTTTTATAAAGGGCAGTTCCCCTGCACACTTCTCTTGCTTGCTGCCATGTAAGATGTGTCTTTGCTCCTTCTTCGCCTTCTGCCATGATTGTGGGGCCTCCCCAGCCATGTGGAACTGTGAGTCCATTAAACCTCTTTTGCTTTATAAATTACCCAGTCTCAGGTATGTCTTTGTTAGCATTGTGAGAATGGATTAATACAGGGAGGAAAAAATCTTTCCAACCATCTTTGTTGAAAAACTTTTGGGGAAGGGCCCTAGCCAGCTTAACATAAATCTGACTCCTATGCTCCCTGTGTGGCCTATGGTGAGAATTGAGGGTGGGGATTGGTTGGTGAGTGGTGTGGGATGTGCAAGAGCTGAATGATCATGCTTGGGTCTCATGCTCATTCTGTGGGCAGGGATTCAGGACAAAATAAAGAAGTAGTAAAAGCTGCTTGGGAAATCAGTGAAGCAAGATCCCTTCTGCAGGAGTTTTTGTTTTAGATGTTAAAGGTTTGAATGTGTTCTCAAACTTAACCATTGAGTCTGGGAAATCTGGAGAAAGAGGCGTTGTCTGAGTTACCTGGGCCTTTTTTTTTCAGAATTCAGCTATGGAAGGGAAGTAAGCTTAGCACTGGGAATGACTGTACTCTATTTGGTGAGTTGGGGAAAACTTACTGTTGGTCTTGATGATTACATAGCATTTCACCAGGTAGTCGATTAAAAGAAATGTCCTCTTGGCAGAAGTCAACAAAAGCACAGCTCTCTGGCAGAGGTGCATAGGTAATAAGGGATGAGTTAGGAGGCGACAGTAGATGGACAGGTAGGGGCTAGATTTTGATGGCTATTTCAGTCAAGGTAAGGAGTTTGGGTTTCATCCTATCGTCATTGGAGGATTTTATTTTATAGAGTGAGAATTTTAGAAAATTAACTGAAAATAAATATGATTTTGGCAACAGTATGAGGGATGAATTGGAGGGAGGAAAGAGCCTTTGAAGAATTCTCTTCTGTCTCTCCAAGACACAAAAAACATTGGACTAGTTAAGGGAGCCCAGTAAGAAATATGAGATAATGTAGTTGAAAAGACTCAGCAGAAATAGAACCATGTCATCATCCATCACAAGTCCACTCTTTCCTTCACCTCTGACCAGTCCCTGCTTTGACTCTCTCCATTCCACTTTTCCATTTCTTTTGTACCACCTGCCACTGGCTGACATTACTATACTGTGTTTATTTATTGACTTGTTTACATGTTGATCTGTTTGCTTGTCAACTTGTTATCTGTTCATCTGTCTCTCACAGTAGAAAGTGAGACCCATGAGAGTAGAGTCCATTGTTTACATCTGCATCCACAGCATCTAATCCTGGGCATATTAACTGAATAAACGAATAAATGTGAATATTTTTGCCTATTGATCGATTTGTTCAATTTTTCAAGGCAGCATTTAATGAATGCCCACTTCGTTCAATGTAATAAATCGAGCTTTCATATTTGGTGTTTGGGCATTTTCTGTCCCATGTTCCACATCATTATGTGAAATGACATCGTGTCTAAATTGATGAGCAACAAAATAAAAGGATGGAGGAAAATTTACCAAGCAAATGTAAAGAAAAAAAAAGCAGGGGTTGCAATCCTAGTCTCTAACAAAACAGACTTTAAATGAACAGATAAAAAAAGACAAAGAAGGGCATTACATCATGGTAAAGGGATCAATTCAACAAGAAGAACTAACTATCCTAAATATATATGCATCCAATATAGGAGCACTCAGATTCATAAAACAAGTTCTTAAAACCTACAAAGAGATTTACACTCCCACACAATAATAGTGGGAGACTTTAACACCCCACTGTCAATAATAGACAGATCAATGAGACAGAAAGTTAACAAGGATATGCAGGACTTGAACTCAGCTCTGGATCAAGTGGAGCTAATAGACATCTACAGAACTCCCCACCCCAAATCAACAGAATATACATTCTCCTCAGTGCCACATAGCACTTATTATAAAATCAACCACATACCAATGACTTTCTTCACAGAATTGGAAAAAACTGCTTTAAAGTTCATATGGAACCAAAAAAGAGCCCGCATTGCCAAGACAATCCTAAGTCAAAAGAACAAATCTGGAGGGATCACGCTACCTGACTTCAAACTATACTACAAGGCTACAGTAACCAAAACAGCATGGTACTGGTACCAAAACAGAGAT
>NW_012103587.1:2524715-2573408 GCF_000951045.1 Mandrillus leucophaeus
ACACCAACATGGCACATGTATACATATGTAACAAACCTGCACGTTGTGCACATGTACCCTAGAACTTAAAGTATAATAAAAAAATAAAATAAAATCAACCACATAATTGGAAGTAAAACACTCCTCAGCAAATTCTAATGAACTGAAATCGTAACAGTCTCTCAGACCTCAGTGCAATCAAATTAGAACTCAGGATTAAGAAACTCACTCAAAACCACACACAACCACATGAAAATTGGACAACCTGCCCCTGAATGACTCCTGGGAAATAATGAAATAAAGGTAGAAATCAAGAAGTTATTTGAAACCAGTTAGAACAGAGAGACAACGTACCAGAATCTCTGGGACACAGCTAAAGGAGTGTTAAGAAGAAAATTTATAGCGCTAAATGCCCACATCAGAAAGCTAGAAAGATCTCAAATCAACACCCTAACATCACACTTAAAAGAGCTAGAGAAGTAAGAGCAAACAAATCCAATAGCTAGCAGAAGACAAGAAATAACTAAGATCAGAGCAGAACTGAAGGAGAGACATGAAAAGCCCTTCAAAAAATCAATGAATCAAGGAGCTGGTTTTTTGAAAAAATTAAGTTAGACCACTAGCTAGATTAATAAAGAAGAAAAGAGAGAAGAATCAAACAGACACAATAAAAAATGATAAAGGGGATATCACCACTGACCCCACAGAAATACAAACTACCATCAGAGAATACTGTAAATACCTCTATGCAAATAAACTAGAAAATCTGAGAGAAAGGGATAAATTCCTGGACACATACACCTTCGCAAGACTAAACCAGAAAGAAGTCAAATCCCTGAATAGAGCAATAACAAGTTCTGAAATTGAGGCAGTAATTAATAGTCTGTCAACCAATAAAAGCCCAGGACCAGACAGATTCACAGCTGAATTCTACCAGAGATACAAAGAGGAGCTGGTCCCATAGTTCTGAAACTATTCCAAAGAATTGAAAAGGAGGGACTCCTCTCTAACTCATTTAATGAGGCCAGGATCGTCCTGATACCCAAACCTGGCAGAGACACAACAATAAAAGAAAATTTCAGGCCAATATCCCTGATGAACATCGATGCAAAAATCCTCAATAAAATACTGGCAAACTGCATCTAGCAGCACATCAAAAAGCTTATCCACTGCGATCAAGTCAGCTTCATCCGTGGGATGCAAGGCTGGTTCAACATATGCAAATCAATAAACATAATCCGTTGCATAAACAGCACCAATGACAAGAACTACATGATCATCTCAATAGATGCAGAAAAGGCCTTCGATAAAACTCAACACTTCTTCATGTTAAAAACTCTCAATAAACTAGGTATTGATGAAACATATCTCAAAATAGTGAGAGACTTATGATAAACCCACAGCCAGTATCATACTGAATGGGCAAAAGCTGGAAGCATTCCCTTTGAAAACCAGCTCAAGACAAGGATGCCCTCTCTCACCACTGCTATTTGACATAGTGTTGGAAGTTCTGGCCAGGGCAACAAGGCAAAGGAAAGAAAGAAAGTGTATTCAAATAGGAAGAGAGGAAGTCAAATTGTCTCTGTTTGTAGACGACATGATTCTATATTTTTAGAAAACCCCAGCGTCTCAGCCCAAAAATTCCTTAAGCTGATAAGCAACTGCAGCAAAGTCTCTGGATACAAAATCAATATGCAAAAATCACAGACATTCCTATACACCAACAATAGACAAACAGAGAGCCAAATCATGAATGAACTCCCATTCACAGTTGCTACCAAGAGACTAAAATACATAGGAATACATCTTAAAAAGGGATGTGAAGGACCTCTTCAAGGAGAACTACAAACCATTGCTCAAGGAAATAAGAGTGTACACAAAGGGAAAAACATTCCATCCTCATGAATAGAGAGAATCAATATCGTGAAAATGGCCATACTACCCAACGTAATTTATAGATTTAATTCTATTCACATCAAACTACCATTGACATTCTTCACAGAATTAGCAAAAACTACTTTAAATTTCACATGTAACCAAAAAGCCCATATAGCCAAGAAAATCTTAAGCAAAAAGAACAAAACTGGAGGCATCATGCTACCTCACTTCAAACTATACTACAAGACTACAGTAACTGAAACAGCATGGTACTGGTACCAAAACAGACATATAGACCAATGGAGTAGAATAGAGACCTCAGAAATAACACCACATCTACAGCCATCTAAATCTTTGACAAACCTGACAAAAGCAATGGGGAAAGGATTCCCTATTTAATAAATGGTGCTGTGAAAACTGGCTAGCCATATGCAGAAAACTAAAACTGGATCCCTTCCTTACACCTTATATAAAAATTAACTCAAGATGGATTAAAGACTTACATGAAAAACCCCAAACCATAAAAACCCTACAAGAAACCTAGGCAATACCATTCAGGACATAGGCATGGGCAAAGACTTCATGATGAAAATGCCAAAAGCAATTGCAACAAAAACAAAAATTGACAAATGGGATCCACAATGGGAGAACATTTTTGCAATCTACCCATCTGACAGAGGTCTAATATCCAGATTCTACAAGGAACTTAATCAAATTTACAAGAAAAAAACAACCCCATCAAAAAGTGGGCAAAGGTTATTTATGTAAGCAACAAATATATGAAGAAAAGCTCAACATCCCTGATTATTAGAGAAATGCAAATCAAAACCACAATGAGATACCATCTCATGCTAGTCAGAATGGCAGTTATTAAAAAGTCAAGAAACAATGGACATTAGCGAGGCTGTGGAGAATTAAGAACAATTTTACACTGTTAATGGGAATGTAAATTAGTTCAGTCATTGTGGAAGACAGTGTTGTGATTCCTCAAGGATCTAGAACCAGAAATACCATTTGACCCAGCAATCCCATTACTGGGTATATACCCAAAGGAATGTGAATCATTCTACTATAAAGACACATGCACACATATGTTTATTGCAGCACTATTTACAATAGCAAAGAGATGGAACCAATCAAAATGCCCATCAATGATAGACTGGATAAAGAAAATGTGGCACATATACACCATGGAATACTATGCAGCCGTAAAAGGGAATGAGATTGTGTCATTTTCAGGGACATGGATGAAGCTGGAAGCCATCATCTTCAGTAAACAAACACAGGAACAGAAAACCAAACACCACATATTTTCACTCATAAGTGGAAGTTGAACAATGAGAACACATGGATACAGGGAGGGGAATAACACACACCGGCGCCAGTTGGGGGGTTGTAGGGGAGGGGAGGGGAGGGAGAGCATTAGGACAAATAGCTAATGCATGCAGGGCTTAAAACCTAGATGACAGGTTGATGGGTGCAGCAAACTACAATGGCACACATATACCTATGTAACAAACCTGCACGTTCTGCACTTGTATCCCGGAACTTAAAGTAAAATAAAAAAAATAATAAATTGATGAGCAAATGTCTGAACAAGTACCCACAAGGTGCAATATGAATCATGCCTGGAGCTCCTGGTATGTGGTGGTTTACCCAAGAGGAGTGTCTTCCCCTGTGGAGTATTTTTTCCTTTTTGCAGGCAACCAAAGGAAGGAACACTTTCTGAAATCTTTGTTTGTGAATAGGGAAGATAACTCTGGAATGTAGTGCCTGGCACTTTGTGGCGGACAATTTGCTTTCAAAATCATGGCTGATTAAGTTCTCATAGGCATGTAGCCAGGTTCCATGAGGGAGATTCTATGACAGCCAACCAGAGAATTTCAAGCCATCTGACTCCCTTTAGTGCACAAGGAAAGAAAGTTTGTGTATAAACTGTTTGGGGGTGACAGAAGAGGTGGTGGTTATTAAAGAGTGGAAGTTTGGACTAAGAAAAACAAAATGAAAAACTGTTGCTTGGATGATTCTTGGCCCATGTGAATGTGAATATGGCATCAATCTTCACTAATGAGAAAGCAGCCAGTTTGAAAATCATGTTCACTTAATTATATCAACATGGCAGACACCTTCTGGGCGGTCTTCCCAGGTTGAGATAATTATCTTTCTTTTTTCCTGATAACTGCTTCCTCTCATCTCTGCTCACACATGTGAGTGGGTGGTTAGCAGTCATCTTTATGTCAGGTCACATTCCCTTGATACTGATTGGACTGTTAACCGACTGAGCTGGACCAATCAGATTCTATGATTTGAAATAAGTTAGTGTTGGTGGCAACAGTAACAAGTCTCTATATTGTGTCTGCCATGTGCATGGAAGAGCAGAATTAATCATTCCACAGAGTGAGAAAAGGAAAGCAAAGAGCTCCATTTATTTGTCTATTCTGGACATTTCATATAAATGGAATCATACAGTATTTTGGTCTTTTAAGTCTAAAATTTCACATAGCATAATATTTTCAAGGTTCATTTACAGAGTAGCAAGTATCAGTTCATTCCTTTTTATAACCCAATAATATTTCGTTTGAAATTTTACTCATCCACCAGTAGGTGGACAATTGGGTTGATTTCACTTTTTGAGTTTTATGAATAAAGTCACTATGGACATCTATAAACATGTTTTTGTGTGGGCATATGCTTTCATTTCTTTTGAGCATATAATTAGGAGTGGAATTTCTGGGTCATTTGGTAAATCCAATATTTTACATTTTGAAAAACGAACTCTTTTCCACAGTGGTTGCACAATTTTACATAGCCATCAGCAATGAATGAAGGTTCCAGTTTCTTCATATCCTCTCCAAAATGTATTATCTTTTTAATTATAGCCATTCCAGTCTGTGTCAAGGGGCATCAAATTGTAATTTAGACTTCTTTTTCTCTAATGGCTAATGATATTAAGCATTTTTGGATTTTTATGAACAATACAACTTGGAGAAATGTATATTGAGATCCTTGCCCATTTAAAAATTGAGTTATCTTTTGATTTCTCAGTTTTGAGGTCTCTTTATATATTCTAGATATAAATCTTTATCGGGTATATGATCAGTAAATATTTTCTCCCATCCCATGGGTTGTCCCTTCATTTTCCTGATGGTATTACTTGAAGAACAAAGGTTTTCAGTTTTGACCAAATCTAAATTTAACCAATTAACTTTTTATTCAATTGTACTTTTCATGTAATATCTATGAAACCATTGGTTAATCAAAGGTCATAAAGTTTTACACATTTTCTTCTAATATTTTATAGCTTTAGCTCTTATATTTAGATCTTTAATCATTTAGTTTTTATATATGGTTTGAATAAAGATAACTTCTTTTTCTTTGCCAATGGTTACATAATTGTCCCATCACCACTTGTTGAAAAGGCAGTTCTTTTTTCCCATTGCAGTGCTGTGGCAGCTTTGAAAAAAAAAAATCAATGGACCATGTATTAGTCTGTTCTCATGTTGCTGTGAAGAAATACTAGAGACTGGGTAATTTATAAAGAAAAGATATTTAATCAACTCACAGTTCCTCCTGGCTGGGGAGGCCTCAGGAAACTTAAAATCATGGTGGAAGGCACCTTTTCACAGAGCAGCAGGGGAGAGAAATGAGAGCCAGCAGGGGAAATGCCAGATGCTTATAAAACCATTAGTCTCCTGAGACTCACTCATTATCACAAGAACATCATGGGGGAAACCACCCCCATCATTCAATTACTTCCACTTGGTCCTGCCCTTGACTCATGAGGATTATGGTGATTACAATTCAAGGTGATATTTGGGTGGGGACAGAGCCAAACCACATCAGATCATAAATGTGTTTATTTATTTACTGTAATTTCTATTCCATTGAATCATCTGTATATCTTATGTCAGTACCACACTCTGTTGATTTAGAACGTTTTGAAATCAGAAAGTACGAGTTTCAACTTTGTTCTTTTTCAAGGTTATTTGGCTATTCTGGGTCCGTTGCATTTCCTTATGAATAACAGAATTAGTTTACCAATTTCTGTTAAAAAAGAAAAGCTGGAATTTTGGTAGAAATTACATTGAACTTGTAGGTACCTTTTATTTCATTTTCTTCCCTAATTTTCTTGGCTAGAACTTCCTGTACAATGTTGAATAGAAATGGTGAGAGAAGATATCTTATCTTCTTGCTAATCTTATGGTGGTGTAAGATCATCACTAGTGACAAACTTTCGCTGTTAAGTTTGATGTTAGCTGTGGGCTTTAGTAGATGCCTTTTATCAGAACGAGGAGTTTCTCTTCTATTCCTAATTTGTTGATAGTTTTTAACATGGGTTGGTTGTATATTTTGTCATGTGCTTTTTCTGTGTCCATTGAGTTGATCATGTGTTTTTGTTCTTTATTGATATGCTCATTTTGCTAATTGATTTTCTGATGTCAAACTAACCCTACATTCCTGGGATACTGGGATAAATCCCAGTAGGTTTTGGTGTAAAATCTCCCTCTCTCTCTCTCTCTCTCTCTCTGTGTGTGTATATATATATATACACTTTCTGTGTGTATGTGTATGTGTGTGTGTGTATGTTTTATTTAACCATTATTGGTTTTATATATAAACCAATGGCAATGCAATGGGAGAAAAGAATTGCCTTTTCAACAAATGGTAAAAAATAAAATAAATATATGAAGCTATATGTTGTTGGATTGGTTTTCTATTATTTTTTTTGAAGAATTTTGCATTTATATTCATAGGATATCCTGATCTGGAATTTTCCTTTTATATGACTTCTTTGGTTTTGATGCCAGGATGAAATTGGCCTTATAGAATGATCCAGGAAGATTTCCCTCCTCTGTTATTATTTGGAAGAATTTGTCAAGGGTTGGTGTTAATTCTTCCTTCAATATTTTGTGGAATTTACCAGTGAAGATATCTAGACCTTGGCTTTTCTTTTTAGGTTTTTCTTCTTAATATTTTTGATTACTAATCTAATCTGTGTACTTGTCATAGGCCTATTCAGACTTTGTATTTCTCTCTCAGTCAGTTTCACCAATTTTTATTCATCTTTTTAGGGATTTGACCATTTCCTCTTAGGTTATACAATCTGTTTGCACACACGTATTCATAACATTTATCTACAACTTGTTTTTATTTCTGTAAAGTTAGTCACAATGTCCCTTCTTTCATTACTGACTTTTTAAACTACTTGGGTTTTTTTTCTCCCTTTTCCTTGGTGAGTCCAGGTAAAGGCTTATCAATTTTGTTGATATTTTTTAAAAACCAACTTTTGGTTTTGCTGATTTTTCTCTATTTTTTTAATGATATATTTCATTAATTCAGCTCTAATATTTATTTTATCCTTTCTTATGATGCTTTAGGTTTAGTTTGCTTTTCTTTTCCACTGTCTTAAGGTGGAGCATTAGGTTATTAATTTGAGAACTTATATTTTTATATAAGCATTAACTACTTATATTCTTACTGTTTCCATCTGAACACTATGTTAGCTACATCCCGTAATTTTGGTGTACTGTGTCTTCATTTTCATTAACCTCATAATGTTTTCTAGTTTCCCTTGTTATTTATTGGCTGACTGGTTATTTAGCAGTGTATTAATTTCAAAATATTTGTTAATTTCTCAAGTTTATTTACATTTTCTAAATTTCTGATTTCAGTTTATTATGATCTGACAACATTATTTGTATGATTTTGATTCATTTAACTGTGGCTGGATTCATGGCCTAGATTATGGTCTATAATGGAGCATTTCCTTGTGCACTTAAGAAGAATATATATTTTGTTGTTGTTATGTGGAGTATTTTATAGATGTGTTAGGTCAAACTGATTTATAATGTGGTTTGAGTCTTCTATTTCCATGTTGATCTTCTTTCTAGTTGTCCTACCCATCATGAAAGTAGGGAATTCAAGACTCCCACTAGTATTGTTGAATTTTCTATTTATTCAGTTCTGTCCATTTTTGCTTCATAGATTTGGGGCTATTGGTGAACATATATTTATAATTGCTATTTCTTCCTAATATATTGACCACTTATCATTAAAAAATGTCCTTTTAATTTTAATTTTTTAAAAAATGACCAAAAATGTCATTTTGGTAACACTTGACTATAAAGGTAGAATCAAACCTTGTTCCATGTGGTTTGGACAGGGCTTTTTCTCCTTGGGTAAGAATATTTTGTTGTCTTCCTAGGGGAGTCCTACCAAGCAGTTTCCAGAGATTGTCTGTGCTCTATGCTGGTGCCATCTAATAGGGAGTGAGATAAGGTCAGGTTGTAGGGGTCATTGAGGCCTATTGGAACAGAGATGTCCTGGGAATCTCCAATTGAGATGAGTATCAGCCCCTTCTTGTAGTTGGGTTGGGCTGAACACAGCCACTGAGTCCTGGCATCTTATAAGATGTGTCTACTCATCTTTTAAGTAAACCCTACTGTCCTACTAATCATTGTATTTTACAATATTTTGCACTTGAGTCTGTTGCCTTCAATTAGTTGGGCTTCCTGCAGGGCATCGCCTCTCTGATTCACTTTGTGTCCCCAGAGTCCTGCCCAGAGCCCGCCCACCACATAACATCGCTGGCCCCAAGGCAGGTCTGAATTTTAACCTCACACTCAGTGTGAACTCTATGCCTTTAAGACAGTGACTTTTCCTCTTTGGGCTACATCTCCACTAAATGGGCACAGATCAGACCTCTGAGTTCTCATTCAGTGCCAAGATGTTAAGATTCTTTGATGGAAGTGTGTTGAATGAGATGGGAAGAGAAAGCAGTGCAGTGATCCCCATTCTGCCCACCCTGCTCCAAGGCCCATACTGGCTGGGAGGCCTGGACATTCAGTCAGTTACAGGCTCAGCACTGAGCAAACCACCAGAGAGAGATGAAGAAATGGCATGTCCCAGCCAAGGCCCAATCATGGAAGCCAGATGGACCTGCGTGAATACGAATTGATAAAAAGAAATGTAGCCAAGTGCAAAGCATCATGATCAGACCTTGAAGGGCTGAGATAGGGAGATCTTTTGGAAATAGGGGCTGAGAGTGACTTCCAGTGCTGGTGAGGGGCAGGGAGGGGCTCCCAGGACCTGCCAGTTGCCAGCTGTATGATCCTGGACAGCTCACTTCATCTCATTTACTCTGCACCATTCTTGCATGTCTACAATGTTCCAGGTTCCATCCATGACCTTGGGGTGCAGAAAATCAAATAAGGCAACAACCTTGTCTTCAAAGGACTTATATCACCGTCCAGCAAGGGCAGAGATGTGTTAACAGGTTAGGTCTTAGTGTGAGAAGATACAAAGGTGACTGGGGATTCCTCAAGCCCCAAGGTTCATGGACTTACTGTCCTCGAGCTCACTGTGATAATTATTTGACTTTGCGTATTCATTTCTAAAATAATCTTTAAAAACATATCATCCTATACCATTGACAGGAGACTCAAAAATTGCCACTCAAATTTAGTTATGATGCTTGCATTTGTGTTCACTAGAGCCCAGTGTTTGTGTGTGGTCCTTTTTCTTCAGCCATATCTGGTCAGAACAATGTTTTCCAGAGTTAGTCAGGTCAGTGCCTTTCTCCCCCACCTGCTTCAGTGAGATCCTCCAAACATCGTGGTTGATATTTGGATTAATATGTACAGAGTAAAATTTGCTTTGTGTGTAGTTTCTATGCAGTTCTATGGGTTTCGATGCATCGTCATATATTCACTATCACAGTAACCTGAAGAAACAGTTCTGTCACGCCCTCTCCAAATTCTGTCATTCTGTCCGTTTTAGTTAACATCACTCTCACCTCTCTCAACCACTGATTCATTTTGTGTTCTTACAGTTTGTTTCTTCCGGGACAGGACATAAGTGGAATAGTATAATATGCAGCCTTTTGGATTTGACTTCTTTCCCTAAAAAGTACATTGAAAATTCATCCATGTTTGGCCGGGCGCGGTGGCTCAAGCCTGTAATCCCAGCACTTTGGGAGGCCGAGACGGGAGGATCACGAGGTCAGGAGATCGAGACCATCCTGGCTATCACGGTGAAACCCCGTCTCTACTAAAAAAAAAAATAGCCGGGCGAGGTGGTGGGCGCCTGTAGTCCCAGCTACTCGGGAGGCTGAGGCAGGAGAATGGTGTGAACCCGGGAGGCGGAGCTTGCAGTGAGCTGAGATCCGGCCACTGCACTCCAGCCTGGGTGACAGAGCCAGACTCTGTCTCAAAAAAAAAAAAAGAAAGAAAGAAAGAAAGAAAATTCATCCATGTTATTGTGTGAATTGATAGTGGGTTTCTTTTTATTGCTGTATAGGATTCCATTGCATGGATTTACCACAGTTTATCTATTTGCCTATTGAAGGACATCTGGCTGTTTCTAATCTGCTATAAACATTCACATAAAAATTTTTGTGCAAACATGTTCTCAGTTCACCTAGGTGTGGGATTAATGGATCATATAGTAAAGTGAATGTTTAACTTTATAATAAATTGCCAGACTGTTTTCAAAGGTAATTGTACAACTTTTCATTCCTACCAAGAATGAATGAGAATTCCTGTTGCTGGTCCACACTCTCAACAACATATGGTATTGAAATATTTTTCTTTTGCCATTCTAATGAGTTTGTAGTGTTATCTCTTAGTGGTTTTAATTGGTATTTCCCTGATAATTCTTGCTGTTATGCATTTTTTTTCTGTACTTATTTGCTGTCTGTAAATCATCTTCCTTAATAAAATGTTTTTAAGTCTTTTGCCAGTAAAATATGGTTGTGCTATTTTGGTATATTTTATTTTTACTTTTGTTACTAATATTAATACACAATACATTGTTATTAGTTTTGCTTTAGATAATTAGCTAATTTTTCAGAACAATTACAACTCTGAAAAAATGAATTTTATTCTTCCTTAAATTATTCCATTCTTAAGTGTAGATCTAGATTTCCAACTGATACCTTCTTTTTTTCTGCCTGAAGGACTTTCTTTAATATGTCTTATATGTTCCTTTTAGTTTTCACCAGTTTAAGTATTACATGCCTAGGTGTTTGTTTCCATTCATCTGTTGATGTACACTGAGGTTGCTTCCAAGTCTTGGCTACTGTAAACAGTGCAGCAACAAACATGGGAGTGCAGATATCTCTTCAATATACTGATTTCCTTTCCTTTTGGAATATACCTAGCAGTGGGATTGCTGGATTATAAGGTAGCTCAATTCTTAGGTTTCTGAGGGACTCCCAAGTTTTTCTCCATAGTGATTGTACTAAGGTAGTTAGCAATTCTCTTAGCTTTTGTCTAAAATAATTATTTCGCCTTCATTTTTGATAGGTCTTTTTTGGCTGGATATAGAACCATAGGGCAATAGTTATTTATTTCGGAATCTTCATGATGCCATCCTATTGTCTTATTGCTTGCCTGATTTCCAACAAGAAGTCTGCTGTAATTGTTATCCATCTTCTTCTGTAGTTCATGTCTTATTTCTTTGGCTCCCTACAGGATTTTCTCTTTGTTTTTGGTTTTCAGCAGTTTGCATATTATATGCCTATGTGTTTGTTTTGTTTATAATTGTCCTCTTTGGTTTCATGTGACCTTCTTGGATCTGTGGTTTGGTGACTGCCAGTAATTCTGGAAATATCTTGGTTATATAGTTTTTTCAAATATTTTTTGAGCCCTGTTTTATCTCTCTTTTTGGGATTCCAATTACATGTACATTAGACCATTTGACCCTCTCACAGCTCTTGGATGCCCTTTTCCTTTTCTTTGTCACTCTTATTCTCTTTGTATTTTAGTTGGGGTAATTCCTATTGATTACCTTCAAATTCACTGCTTCTTTCCTTGGCTCTGCCTAGTCTACTGATGAGTAAGTCAAGACATCAAGATCTTTGCTACTATGTGTTTTTATTTCTAGAATTTCCATTTTATTATTTCTTACTGTTTTAACCTCTTCTGAAATTACCCATCTTCGCCTTTATGTCGCCTATCATTTCCACTAGAGATTTTAACATATTAATCATAATTATTTGAAATTTCCTGTCTGATAGTCCAAACAACTGAATCATATCTGAGTCTAGTTCTAATTATTGATTTTTTTTTTTCTCCCTGGTGGTGTGTTTTGTCTTGACTTTTGGTAAGCTTTGTACTTTTCATTTAAAGATAGACCTTTTGAAATCACATATTCATATATGAAATCACATATTTCATCTCAGGAGATACTGAGATGAATCCTTTTTATGATTAGAGTTGTGTATACCTTTCTTTCTAGTAGGCCTATAATATTGGGGTTTCTGTTAATGTAGTCAGAAGTTGGGCTAGGTTTGAGGGTTTTTTAAACAATTTTTTTAATTTTTAATTTTTATGGTACATATTTATAGGGAACATGAGATGTTTTTATACAGGCATATGATATGTAATAATCATATCATGGAGAGAAAGGAGTGGCCATCCCCTCAAGCATTTATCCTTTGTGTTACAAACAATCCAGTTATACTCTTCTAGTTATTTTAAAATGTACAATTAAATTATTATTGACTATAATCATGGTCACCCTATTGTGCTATTAAATACTAGGTTTTATTCTTTCTATTATTTTGTATCCGTTAACCATCCCCACCTCCCCCACAACACCCACTGCCCTTCCTAGCCTCTGGTAACCATCCTTCTGCTGTCTTCATGAGTTCAATTGTTTTGAATTTTAGATCCCACAAATAAGTGAGAACATGCAATGTTTGTCTTTCTATGCCTGGCTTATTCACTTAAGATAATGATCTCCAGTTCCATCCATGTTGTTGCAAATGAAAAGAGCTCATTCTTTTTTATAGCTGAATAGTACTCCATTGTGTGTATGCACCACATTTTCTTTATCCATTCATCTGATGATGGACACTTAGGTTGCTTCCAAATCTTGGCTATTGTCAACAGTGCCGCAACAAATGTGGGAGTGCAGATATCTCTTTGATGTAATGATTTTCTTTCTTTTGCATATTTATCTAGCAGTGGGATTGCTGGATCATATGATAGCTCAATTTTTAGGTTTTTGAGGAGCTTCCAAACTTTTCTCCACAGTGGTTGTACTAATTTACATTCCTATCAGCAGTGTACAAGGGTTCCCTTTTCTCTCTATCCTTGCTAGCTCTCTATTATTGCCTGTCTTTTGGATAAAAGTCATTTTAACTGGGGTGAGATAATATCTCATTGTCGTTTTGATTTGCATTTCTCTGATAATCAGTGACGTTGAGCCCCTTTTCATATGCCTGTTTGCCATTTGTATGTCTTCTTTTGAGAAATGTCTATTCAAATCTTTTGTTCATGTTTTGATTGAATTATTTGATTTTTTTTCCTATTAAGTTGTTTGAGCTTCTTATATATTTTGGCTATTAATCCCTTGTCAGATGAATAGTTTGCAAATATTTTTATCCCATTCTGTGGGTTGTCTCTTTACTTTGTGGATTGTTTCCTTTGACATGCAGAAGCCTCTTAACTTGATGTGATCCCATTTGCACATTTTTGCTTTAGTTGCCTATGCTTGTGGGATAATATTCAAGAAGTTTTTGCCCAGACCAGTGTTCTGGAGAGATTCCCTAATGTTTTCTTGTAGTAGTTTCATAGTTTGAGGTCTTAGATTTAAGTCTTTAATCCATTTTGGTTTGATTTTTGTATATGGTAAGATATAGAGGTTTAGTTTCATTTCTCTACATATGGATATCCAGTTTTCCCAGCACCATTTATTGAAGAGATTGTTTTTTCCCCAGTGTATGTTCTTGGCACATTTGTTGGAAGTGAGTTCACCGTAGGTGTGTGGATTTGTTTCTGGTCCTCTATTCTGTTCCATTGGTCTATGTGTCTGTTTTTATGCCAGTACCATACTGTTTTGGCTGCTATAGCTCTGTAGTATAATTTAAAGTCAGGTAATGTGATTCCTCCAGTTTTGCTCTCTTTGCTTAGGATAGCTGTGGCTATTCTGGGTCTTTTGTGGTTCCACATAAATTCTAGGATTTTTTTTTTCATTTCTGTGAAGAATGTCATTGGTATTTTGATAGGGATTGCATTTAATCTGTAGATTGCTTTGGGTATTATGCATATTTTAACAATACTTCCAGCCCATGAACATAGAGTATCTTTCCATTTTTTGCTATCCCCTTTAATTTCTTTCATCAATATTTCATAGTTTTCAGTATAGAGATCGTTTACTTCTTTGGTTAATTCCTAGGAATTTAATTTTATTTATTGCTATTGTAAATGGGATTATTTTTTAAATTTCTTTTTCAGATTGTTCATTGTTGACATATAGAAATGCTACTGATTTTTGTATGTTGATTTTGTATGCTGCAATGTTACTGGATTTGTTCATCAGTTCTAATAGTTTTTTAGTGGAGTCTTCAAGTTTTTCCAAATATAAGATCATATAATCTGCAACCAAAGATAATTTAACCTCTCCTTTCCAATTTGGATACTCTTTATTTCTTTCCCTTGTCTGATTGCTTTAGCTAGGACGTCCAGTACTATGCTGAATAACAGTGGTAAAAGTGGGCATCCCTGTCATATTCCAGATCTCAGAGGAAAGGCTTTCAGTTTTTCCCTAATCAGTATAATACTAACTGTGGGTCTGTGGTATATGACTGTTATTATGTTGAGGTATGTTCCTTCTATACTCAGGTTTTTGAAGGTTTTTATCATGAAGAGACATTGAACTTTATCAAATGCTTTTTCAGCATCAATTGAAATGATTATATGGTTTTTATCCTTCATTCTGTTGACATGATGTATCACATTAATTCATTTGCATATGTTGAACCATCCTTGCATCCCAGGGATAAATCCCACTCGGTCATGATGAATCGTCTTTCTAATGTATTGTTGAATTCAGTTTGCTAGTATTTTGTTGAGGATTTTTGCATTAGCATTCACCAGAGGTATTGGCCTGTAGTTTCCTTTTTCTGATGTCTTTGTCTGGTTTTGGTATCAGGGAAATACTGGCCTTGTAGAATGAATTTGGAAGTATTCCCTCCTCCTCCGTTTTTTGGAATAGTTTGAATAGGATTGGTATTAATTCTTCTTTAAATACTTGGTAGAATTTAGCAGTAAAGCCCTCAGGGCCCAGGCTTTTCTTTATTGGGAGACTTTTTATTACAGATTGGATCTCATTACTTGTTATTGGTCTGTTCAGGTTTTGGATTTCTTCATGATTCAATCTTGGTGGGTTAAATGTGTCTAGGAATTTGTCCGTTTCTTCTAGAGTTTCCAATTTATTTATGTATAGTTGCTTATGGTAGCCACTAATAATCCTTTGAATTTCTGCAGTATCAGTTGCAATGTCTCTTTTTTCATCTCTGATTTTGTTTATTTGGATCTTATCTCTTTTTTCTTAGTTATTCTGGCTAAAAGTTTGTCAATTTTGTTTAACTTTTCAAAAAACCAATTTTAGAAAAATTTTATTTTAGGTTCAGGGATATATGTGCAGGTTTGTTATATAGGTAAACGTGTATCATGGGTGCTTATTGTATAGATTATTTTTTCACCCAGGTACTAAGCCTAGTACCCAATATGTTTTTCTGCTCCTCTTCCTCCTCCCATCCTCCATCCTCAATTAGGCCCCACTGTTTGTTGTTCCCTTTTTGTGTACATGAGTTCTCATCATTTAGCTGCTACTTATAAGTGAGAACGTGGTGTTTGGCTTTCTCTTCTTGTGTTAGTTTGGTAAGGATAATGGCCTGCAGATTCATCCATGTTCACACAAAAGGCATGATCTCATTCTTAAAAAAACAACTTTTTGTTTCATTGATCTTTTGTATTGTTTTATTTAATTTAAATTCATTTATTTCTGCTCCAATCTTTATTTCTTTTCTTCTGCTAACTTTGGGTTTGGTTTGCTGTTGCTTTTCTGGTTCTTTAAGATGAATCATTAAATTGTTTATTTGAAGTTTTTCTTCATTTTTGATGTAGGCACTTACAGCTATATACTTCCCTTAGCATTTCTTTTGCTGTATCCCTTAGGTTTTCTTATGTTGTGTTTCCATTAACATTAGTTTTAAGAAATTTTTCAATTTCTTTTCTTAATTTGTTCATTGACCCACTGGTGGTCATTCAGGAGCATGTTGTTTAATTTCCATGTATTTGCATAGTTTCCAAAATTCCTCTTGTTACTGATTTCTAGTTTTATTCCATTGTGGTCTGAGAAGATGCTTAATATTATTTCAAATTTTTAAAAGTGTTTTAAGACTTGTTTTGTGACCTAACATATTGTCTGTCCTTGAGAATAATCCACGTGCTCAGGAAAAGAATGTATATTCTGTAGGCTTTGGATAAAATGTTCTGTAAATATCTATTAGATCCATTTGGTCTATAGTGCAGATTAAGTCCAATGTTTCTTTGTTGATTTTCTGTCTGAAAGATCTGTCCAATGTTGAAAGTGGGATGTTAGAGTGTCCAGCTATTATTGTATTAGAGTTTCTCTCTTTAGTTCTAATAATATTTGCTTTATATATCTGAGTACTCCAGTGTTGGGAGCATATTTAGTTAAAACTGTTATATTATTTTGCTGAATTAACTCATTTATCATTATATAGTGTCCTTCTTTGTCTCTTCTTAGAGTTTTGTCTTGAAGTCAATTTGTCGGATATAAGTGCAGCCACTCCTGTTCTTTTTTGGTTTCCATAGGCATGGAATATCTTTTTTCATCCCTTTATTTTCAGTCTATGTGTGTGTCTTTATAGGTGAAATGTGTTTCTTGTAGGCAACACATCAATGGGCCTTTCTTTTTCTATCCATTTAGCCACTCTGTTTTTTTATTCAAGAGTTTAATCAGTTTACATTCAATGTTATTATTGAGTAAGGACTTACTCCTTCCATTTTGTTACTAGTTTTCTGTTTTTTTGTACTCTTGTCTTCCTTCTTTCTTTCCTTCTCATTTCTTTCTTGTGAAGGTGATTTTTTTTTTTTTTGGTGATACAATTTACTTTCTTGCTTTTTTATATTCTATGTTTGTTACATGTTTTTTGGTTTGAGATTACCATGCAGCTTGCAAATGCTGTCTTATAACCCATTATTTTAAACTGATAACAACTTAACATGGTTTGCATAAACAAATAAGCAAAAAGAAAACTAATAAAAACTCTACACATTAACTTAATCCCCCCACTTTAAAACTTTTTGTTGTTTCTGTTTATATTTTGTTGTACTCTCTATATCCTGAAGAGTTGTTACAGTTATTATTTTTGATTGGTTCATTATTAAGTCTCTCTACTTAGGATAAAAGTAGATTACCCATCCCAGTTACAGTGTTATAATATTCTGTATTTTTCTGTGTACTTACTATTACTAGTGAGTTTTGTACCTTCAGGTAATTACTTATTGCCCATTAATGTCCTTTCTTTCTGATTGAAATACTCCCTTTAGCATTTCTTATAAGACAGGCCTGATGATGAAATCCCTCAGCTTTTGCTTGTCTGGGAAAGTCTTTATTTTTCCTTTATGTTTGAAGGATATTTTGACCAAGGATATTTTTTTTCCTCCTTCAGCACTTTAAATAGGTCATGCCACTCTCTTCTGGCCTTTAAGGTTTTTACTGAAAATTCTGCTGCTAGATGTATTGAAGCTCCATTATATGTTATTTGTTTCTGTTCTCTTGCTATTTTTAGGATCTATTCTTTATCCTTGATATTGGAGAGTTTGATTATTAAATGCCTTGTAGTAATCTTCTTTGGGTTAAATCTTCTTGGTGTTCTATAACCTTCTTGTGCTTGGATAGTGACTTTTTTGTAGTTTGGAGAAGTTCTCTGTTATTATCCCACTAAATAAAGTTTCTACCTGTCTCTTTCTCTACCTCTTCTTCGAAGCCAATAACTCTCAGATTTGTCCTTTTGAAGCTATTTTCTTGTAGGTGTGCTACAAGAAAATAGATCTTGTAGGTGTGCTTCCTTGATTTTTATTCTTTTTTTAAATTTTGTATCCTCTGGAGATATATTTTCGAATAACTTGTCTTCAAGCTTAGTGATTCTTTCTTGAATCTCCTTGGTCAATTCTGCTAATTAGTAACTCTAGTGCATTCTTCAGTATGTCAATTGTATTTTTCGGCTCCAGAATTTCTGCTTATTTTTATTTCAATCTCTTTGTTAAATTTATCTGATAGAATTCTGAATTCCTTCTCTGTGTTATCTTGAATTTCTTTGAGTTTCCTCAAGACAGCTATTTTGAATTCTGTGTCTGAATGGTCACATATCTCTGTTTTTCCAGGATTGGTCTCTTGTGCTTCATTTAGTTCATTTGGTGATTTTCGTGGATTGTCTTGATACTTGTAGATGTTTAAATGTGTCTGGGCATTGAAGAGTTAGGTATTTATTATAGTCTTTACTACCTGGACATGTTTGTACCTGTTCTTTTTGGGAAGGCTTTCCAGGTATTCAAAAGGACTTAGGTGTTGTGATCTAAGCTGTTTCTGCTTTAAGGGGCACCCCAAGCCCAGTAATGCTATGTTTCTCGCAGACTCATAGTGGTATCCCCATGATGGTCTTAGTTAAGATATGGGAGAATTCTCTGGTTTATTAGGCAGAGATTCTTGTTCTTTTCCCTTCCTTTCTTCCAAACAAATGGAGTCTCTCTCTCTCTGTTCTGAGCCACCTGAAGCTGGGAGTGGAGTGACATAAGCACCCCTGTGGCCACTCCCACTATGACTCTGCTGGGCCAGACCTGAAGCCAGCACAGCACTGGGTCTCATCCAAGGCCTGCTGTAACCACTCCCTGGCTACCAGTTATGTTTGCTCAAGGCCCTGGGGATCTACAATCATCAGGTGGCAAAGTCAGCCAGGTTGGTGCCCTTTCCTTCAGGATGGTGAGTTTCCTCAGGTCCTGGGTAGGTCCAGAGGTGCTGTCTGGGATCCAGGGACTAGATTCGAAAACCTTAGAAGTCTACCTGGTGTTCTACTGCACTGTGGCTGAGATGACACTCACACCACTAGACGCAGTCCTTCCCACTCTTCCTTCCCCTTTCCAAATGCAAAGAAGCCTCACCCTGGGGCCACCACCGCCACAGGCCCACAGAGAGTACTGCCAGACTACTGCCCATGTGCCCTTAAGGTCCAAGATCTCTTCAGTCAGCTTGTAGTGAAGGCTGCCTGGCCCGAGGCTCACCCTGCAGGGCAGTGGGCTCCCCTCTGGCCCATAGCAGGCCCGGACATGCCATCCAAGAGCAAGTCTTCTAATTGGGGGCCCCAAGAGCCCACTTGGTGCTCTACCCATGTGTGGCCAAGCTGCCACCTAAGGTGCAAGAGAAATTCTGTACTTTTCCCTCTGCTTTTTTTAAGCAGGAGTCTTGTCCTGTAACCATCACAGCTGGGAATGTGCTGAGTTTCACCTGAAGCCAGCAAATCTCAGAGGCTTACCCATGGCCCTTGATATACTACCAGGATATTGCTGCTGGTTTTTCAGGACCCAAGGATTCTTCAGCTAGTAGGTAATAAATGCTGCCAGGACTGGGTCCTTTCCTTCAAGGCAGTGGGTTCCCTTCTGGCCCAGGGTATGTCTAGTAATGTTATCTGGGAGCTAGGGCATGGAAAAGAGGCCTCAGGACGCTGATCTGTGCCCTATTCTGTTGTGTCTGAGTTGCTATCCAAGATACAAGACAAAGTTCTTCCCATTCTTCCTTCTCTCCTCAAGTGGAGGGAAGGGGTCTTTTGCGGTACTGTAAGCTGTACAGCCTGGGGTGAGGGAAGGGTGATGCCAGCACTCCCTTAGCTGCCCAAGCTGGTGTCTCAGTAGGTCATGTGCCCCCAGGTCCACTGGCCCTGGGCCCAGTTCAGCACTAGGACTTGCCTAGGTGTTGTAATCTTTGTGGACTAGACTGCCTTTCAAGTTTATTTAGGAACACAGAGCACTTTAGCCCACAGTGGTTAAGGATTGCAGAAATTCAAGTTTGGACTGCTGGGATTGGAGATTCCTTTCTACCTAGGGCTGGTTTTATTTATTCATTCATTCATTCTTTAAGCTCTGGGGTACATGTGCAGAATGTGCAGGTTTGTTACATAGGTACACATGTGCAGAATGTGCAGGTTTGTTACATAGGTACACATGTGCAGAATGTGCAGGTTTGTTACATAGGTATACATATGCCATGCTGGCTTGCTGCACCCATCAACTTGTCATCTACATTAGGTATTTCTCCTCCTAATGCTATCCCTCCCTTAGCCACCCACCTCCGACAGGCCCAGTGTGTGATGTTCCCCTCCCTGTGTCCATGTATTCTCATTGTTCAACTCCCACTTATGAGTGAGAACATGCAGTGTTTGGTTTTCTGTTCCTGTGTCAGTTTGCTGAGAATGATCGTTTCCACCTTCCTCCGTGTCCCTGCAATGGACACAAACTCATCCTTTTTTATGGCTGCACAGTATTCCATGGTGTATATGTGCCACATTTTCTTTATCCAGTCTATCACTAATGGACATTTGGGTTGGTTCCAAGTCTTTGCTATTGTGAACAGTGCCACAGTAAACATACGTGTGCATGTGTCTTTATAGCAGAATGATTTATAATCCTTTAGGTATATATCCAGTAATGGGATTGCTGGGTCAAATGGCATTTCTGGTCCTAGATCCTTGAGGAACTGCCACACTGTCTTCCACAATGGTTGAACTAATTTACACTCCCACCAACAGTGTAAAAGCGTTGCTGTTTCTCCACATCCTCTTCAGCATCTGTTGTATCCTGAGATACCATCTCATGTCAGTTAGAATGGTGATCATTAACAAGTTAGGGCTGCTTTAAATGCTCCCTCTGTAGGTGGGTGTCAGCAAATTTGGTCTGGTTTCTCTTTCTGCTATAACAGGGTGGCAATGAATTCAATGCCTCACAATTGCTGTGCTCTTCCTTCCCCAGAGCACTGAAATGCTCTCTGCACCACACTGCCACTGCTGGGAGTGGGGTGTGGGTGGTGGTGGTGATTCGAGATTCCTTTTTCTACCTCTTCAGTGCCTCTTTCAGTGATATTAAGTTAAAGCCAGGTACTGTTAGTGCTCACCTGAGTTTTGGTTCCCATGAAGGTGCTTTTTTGGTGTGTAGATAGTTGCTAAATTGGTGTCCTTGTGGTAGGGATGGTCGATGGAGCCTTCTGTTTCACCATCTTGCTTTCCTCCTCCCCAGGTTTGGTTGCTATTTTGGTTACCCTCAGTGCACTGTGGGCTTGAAATTCCTTTAGCGATTCCTTGCACTTAGAATGTGAGCGATTTTCCAGAGGTTATTTTCTCAGTGTCTGCTTCCTTCTTGACTTTGAATATTTCCAATGTGCCCAAGAGAGAATCTGTTTCCTGTAGCTCTCCTAATTGTATTCTCTATTATTTTTACTTGGTGCTTCTTAGCCTAGTGGAGGACCAGGGCCAAATTCTCTGAGGTTCCGATTAAGCATTAGGCTTGGTAGACACTGTAGCACTTAGCCTCTAGTGTATGGCTTTCCAAGGTGCTCCTACCCCTCTTCAAGCTGTGGTGTGTCTAGCATGTATTCTCATCCCTCCCTCAGGGTAGAGCTGTTTCTTTTCCTTTCCTTTAGATGCAATGAGTTTCCACAGTATCCTGATTGACAGTTTTTATTATACTTCTGCCTGAAGACTAAGACTTTGTCCCATAGCGAAAATAGAAGAGATGAAACTGCAGAGAGTTAGCACTGACTGCCATTTCTCTCTGCAGCCAGGATCGTGAGGGAAGCTGTCTCGAGATTATCTCACATCCTCTGTCTAAGTGTCTGGTGAGATTCTTAGAACCTTCAAGAGGGTGCAAACTCCCCTGTATTTACAGTCCCCAGGGTCTTTACACTCTCACAATAGTCCACATTGGTTCCATAGAAATGTATCTAAAAGTTTTACTTGAATCCTTATCAGCTTATGTGGCATTCAGCAATGCCTACCCCGGGGAAGCAAATGCTTAATACATATTTCTCCCTGCAGGATCATGTCTTTCTCCAGAATGCAGGTTAGTTTGTTACCCTGCAACCACAGTTCTCAAACTTAATTAAAAATATTAATTTGTAGTTTGATAAGGAGGGGAGAAATGCTTTTTGGTGCTCTTCATTTCTGAGTTGAAACTAGGGACCTGGCTGTCTTGATTTTGTCTCTGATTTTTATCAGAGAATAATCCAGGCTGCTTTAACTATACAAAAACTAAGAGTGAACTCAACATATAGAGGGGATCGGAGGATACTCAACATAGAGAGAGGATGAGAGATCTGAACTTACTTCTTTAGCTTTCTGAACCCTGAATATCTGAGACAAATCCCAGTCAATTTAGAAAGTTTGTTTTGCCAAGGTTAAGGACACATGCCCATGACACACACTCAGGAGGTCCTGACGACATGTGCCCAAGGTGGTAGGGCACAGCTTGGTTTTATACATTTTAGGGAGACATGAGACATCAATCAATATATGTAAGATGAACATTGGTTTGGTTCGGAAAGGCAGGACACCTGGAAGCAAAGTCGGGGGACAACTTGAAGTGGGTAGGGGACTTCCAGGTCATAGGTAGATAAGAGAAAAATTGTTGCCTTCTTTTGAGTTTCTAATTAGTCTTTCCGAAGGAGGCAATCAGATACGCATTTATCTCAGTGAGCAGAGGGGTGACTTTGAATAGAATGGGAGGTAGGTTTGCCCTACGTAGTTCCCAGCTTGACCTTTCCCTTTAGCTTAGTGATTTTGGGGTCCCTAGGATTATTTTCCTTTCACAGCTTGAACTCTGAACCTCTCTCCCTGACCTCTAAACTCATGTATCCAACTTCTTAACATTTTCATTCAGATTTCTAATGAGCATTTTGAATTCAACATTTTCAAAACTGAAGTCTGGGTTCTTTCTCTCTTCCCTAAATACACATCTTGTGCTGCCTTCTCCTATCACAGGGTTAGGAACTGCATTCTTTTGGTTGGCCAAAAACTCAGAAACCCTGTGTGACTTTTCCCTCTCACTCGCATTCAAAATCCATTTCAATATCAAATCCCATCTCATCACCTCTGTCACTACCACTGTGATTGAAGCCACCTTCACATTTCTGTTGGATGGGTTGAGTCAGCCCCTGAATGGTCTCCCTACCTGCCAGAGGTATCCTGTTAATTTTGTTAGCTCAAGCCACTTTCTTGCTCCAAACATGACAGAACATCTCATTACACTTACAGGAGTAAAATCCAAACCCTTGCCTTCTTCTCTGATCTCATTTCCCTGATCTTTGCTCATTCGCTTTCAGCTATTTTCCCCTTTTTATTGGCCCTTAAATATGGCAGGAACATTCCTGTCTCAGGGCCTTCATACTTCTTGTTTCCTCTGGTTTGAGTGATCTTCTGCATGTCCCCATGACTCCGTTCCTCACTTCAGTCAGGTCTCTACTCAAATGTTACTTCTCCAAAGGGCCCTTTCTTTCCTCTTCTAATTAAAATAACATACTCTATCATCACTGTCTATTCTCTTCCGTGCTTTATTTTTTCTTTCAAGCCTGTTTCACTGCCTGGTATTATATTATATATCTACATGGTTGTTTAATTTGTCTGTCTCCCCTAATTAGACTATCAGTTTCATAAGAACAGGAACTCTATTCCTCATTGCTCTACTCTCAGCACCTAGGACAATTCTTGAGTCTTAGTCAATAGTAAATAAATATTTATGGAATGAATGGATGTTCATTCCTGTTTTATAGATGAAGGATCTCAGGCAAAGAAAGGTTACATTGTAACAAAATATACTGAAACTCTGAGCTTGATTTCTAACCCTTCCAAACAAAAGAATGTCAGAGCTGGAAAGTTTAGGTTCCTTAAGGTTCACAGAGGCAGAATCTGAGCCTCAGAGATTGGGGAGCAACTTGCTCAGAAGTGGTGAAGGGAAGGGTTGAGGTGAGGACCCAGGTCTCTGGACCTCAATCTGTGGCACTGAACTTCCCTCTAAGCTTCGCCTGGACATGGGGGTTTACTCGAAGGAATGTGAAAAGTACTAATTAAATATTGTTTTGTGGTACGTTCCACAGTCCTGAGATTAGTTCTGAGAAGACAGTCCTTCCATAGATTACAACCATGAACTCAGGATAAAATTAAAAAATAAAAATCTCTGAAGAGTGAACAAAAGCAAGAGTATTTTGGAGGGGAGTCAAACTTGGAGAAAATGACCAGAACAGCGAATTTTCCTGATTTGGTGGCCTTTGTCCTGAGGACACCTGCATTTGCAGCAATAAAGTGGGCAAATTAAACTGCTGGAGAGGCCGGGCACGGCGGCTCACGCCTGTCATCCAAGTACTGTGGGAGGCTGAGGTGGCTGGATCACAAGGTCAGGAGTTTGAGACCAGCCTGACCAACATGGTGAAACCCCGTCTCTACTAAAAATACAAAAATTAGCTGGGCTTGGTGGTGTGCACCTGTAATCCCAGCTACTCAGGAGGCTGAGGCAGGAGAATTGCTTGAATCTGGGAGGTGGAGGTTGCAGTGAGCTGAGATTGCTCCACGGCATGCCAGCCTGGGCGACAGAGCGAGATTCTGTCTCAAAATAAAACAACAACAAAAACAGCAACAACAACAACAACAAAAAACTGCTGTAGAAACTCCTCCATCATTGTGGCTGAAAGCAACCAGGGAAAAGAGCCCAGGGTAACCACTGACACACGTAATAATAAGGATGACTCTCAGAATCATCATACTTGTGGAAAAAAAACAGACATAAAGAGTGCATATTGTGATTCCATTTTTATAAAATTCTAGAAAATGGAAACCAATCTGTGGTGGTGAAAAGCACATCAGTGGTTGCCTGGGGCCGGGAGAAGAAGGAGCCATGGACTGAAAAGACGCATTAGGATCTGTTTTGGGGTGACAGAATGACAGAATGTTCTGTGTAGTGTTTTCATGGGTGGACACTGCGAAACTCATTGAACTTTATCATTTAAATGGATACACTGTATTCCACATAAATTACAACTCAATCTGGTTGATAAAAAGTACTGATGTGTGTATTTAGGTCTTGCCTTTCCCAATCAGCCTGTGGTCCCCTGGAGGAAGGGCCATGTCTTCCTTGCCTGGGTTGCACTGAAGCCATAACACAGTGCTGAGGAGGCCTCGGGCACAGAGAGACTAAGTGGGAAACACTGCTCTGCCTTTCACTAGCTGTGATCCCTTAACTAGCAGCGTCTCCTTGGCCTCAGTCTACCCTCCATAATATAGGGACAAAAATGTAATGTGCAGAGTATTTGGAGAGGTGAATGGGTATAATTCTACATAAAATTTTGAAAACAATGCAGGGTTCATAGTAAGAACTTAATACATGATAGATATTATTATTCCTTTGGCATTTATTATTAATTAAAAACTCAAGGTAAAATAAATATTTTTGAGTACATACTGCGCCTCAGACGTGGTACACTTCATTAAACTCAGTAATACATACAAAGTGTTTGATTCAGATAATAAGTGAATATCAAAGGGTTTTCGCTACATAGTTTTGATTCTTTTCCCTATTTTAATATGGAATTTCAGCATTGTTTGTAAGTTTGTGAGAAACATACTACCTGATTCTGTAGCATTTTTTTTCTTCTAACATAGCGGCTCATGTCTCGGGTTGGGAGAGGGGTCATGAGGGAAGCCCAGTGCACAGTCAGCCTCCCATCAGTGCAGGCAGATGGGTCAACAGTGTGGCAAACACAGAGGGTGGCTGATGCACAGATTAAATTCTTGCCTCTTTTAAAAATAGAACATGAAGTAAATGTTGTGTCTTACAAGATACCCAAAGGAAACATATTCACATCTGGAGAGCCCCTTTTAGCCTCTTTTATTATAAAGCAATGTAGTTGCAGAAGTGTAATTTGACAGTAAAAAAATTAACCTCTAAAGGCAACTTTCCCAGGATGACATTTACAGGCCATCTCACACATGCTGATAGATTAACATGACACAAATCATCTGTTTTCAATCTCCATGTTCCTGTCCTCAGCTCTTCTTAAATTAGGATTGACAGCATTTGGTTTTCGATGTTCCTCTTGGGGCTTAGAGAGCCCTGAAGGTATCATTTAGATGAGTGATGGGAATCTGACTCTGATCTTTATTTTGCTATGTCTTCCTGTCATCTCCCCACATCCCTCCTTCCCCTGCCAATAAAACACACATGTATCTCATACACAGAGATCTTAATTCTCAGTTAAAAGGCCAAATTGACTACTGGGAATCCAAGGCCTCACATTTATCAGCTTTGTTCCTTCTGGTCTTCTCTCATAATATATGAAATCACTTGCATTTTTCTTAATGCCATTACCATGATAACCTTGTGTAAGTCACCTTCTTTGCCTTCTTACAGATACACTCACTACTGGTGGTGGTGTACAGAAATGAATGGGTCTCAGAGGAAACAGCTGTGACATATTCATTCACACACTCAGCATCTATTTATTGAATAACTTCTGTGTGCCCAGCACTGTGCTATTAGCAGAGACAGCAGGGAAGAGGAGAAAGGTTCATGGTATGAAGCAGATTACCATCAGGTGGGGAAGATACATAAGAAACAACCAGGAGCATTAGGAGAGTGGTAATTATTGTGAAGGAGTACATTATATAACAGAGCAATCTGGTGCGATTAATACAGTGTAAGTGACATGATATCAGCAATATGAAGAGTCTAAGTAATGGAGCATGTTGTACATTTAGTGTACACAGTAGCACACACAGCAAGTTAGATACAGGAAAATAGTGACCAGAGGCGGGTACCAAGTTTAAATTAGGAGTGACTCAGGGAATGCATTCTGAGGGGTGGCGTTTGAGATGCAGTCCTATGTCATTTATAATCCTTTTGGTGAAAAGTAACAAAACCACATAGACCAATTTGGCTTTAGCCACAAGAACAATAATCAGCTGATTAAACGCCTCAAAGTCGGGGGGTCCAGGTGGGCTGCTCCAGCGGCTCCTCTAGGTCATCAAGGGCCCAGGTTCCTTAGCTCCCAGGGTTAGCCTGGCCCACGGCTGGCTCCCTCAGGGCTCTGGGATCCCTGCAGCAGTTCCTGTCGTCAGTTCCCACGCGACAACATCCGGTGGGAGGAGGAGGCGCCACTTTCCGTGAGTCTCTTTGATCAAGGAGATGTTTCCCAGAAGCCCTAGTAGCCTTCTCACAGCTCATTGGCCAGAGTAATAGCACGTGCTTTCCCCTAAACCAATCACTGGCAAAGAGGATGGAGGTTTAATGATGGAGTTAGGGAGGCCTGTGGTGAATGGAGGGCGGTGGATTTCCTGAAGGAAACCTTTTTTAATATTAGAAAAGAGGAAAATGTATGTGTGTCGGGCAGAGGTGCTGGTGCATAGTTGACTGGGCAGTAGAAAACCAGTTATGAAGGACATCGGATCACATTCCTGGGAAGACCATGGCATGGCCTTGGGACGGGGCTAAGCCTAGGAGAGCTCAGGGGAGCAGTGAAGACCCATGAAGAAGGACCTGTGCCGGGTAGGGAGGGCATGCAAGGTGAGGCCAGAGAAGGAAGCAGGTCCAAGGCATTGGGGCCTGGTAGGCCCCTGTAAGGCATTTGGATTGTATCTGGCGTAGCACAAGAAGTCCCTGGAGAGGACAGAGGTAATCAAGCAGAGGAGACAGCCCTGGGCCAGCAGTCAGCAGTCAGTGTTGATATATGCAAAATGCTGTGCAAGAGGCAGTACCTTTCTTTACGCTGGATTCAGTACAGGTAAAATGAGGCTCATGACACCCACCTTGTGGCGTCACCATGGGACTTACTGCGTTGAAAGGAGAGTGTGGCGGCCATGAGGTCCTGTACAAGTGTGAGCTGTCTTGTTCTCATCATTTGAGATAGTTATAAAATCCCTGTGAACACTGAATTAGTGAGTACTGAACCTTTGCTTGTAGGAGAAATAGACACACACACACACACACACACACACACACACACACATTTCAAATAGTCTATAATCTTCTATTACAAAGGAAATATTGAAGTTTGGAAGTGTTAGTTGACTTATCTGAGGCTGCCTCACTGACAGGTGCCAGAGCAGGCATTCAGATTCTGTCCCGCTGCATCCAGCGCCCAAGCTGAAGCTTCCGACACCGCGCTCCACTGCCCCCTGTATTGTCCGTGCTCTGGTCTTTGTATGAGAGCTGAGACAAGATGGCAGAGCGAGTACTTGCTTGACCTCAATTGGGGATGTGTGCATGGCAGGTGGTTCAAAATTTTCCCCGCTCTGTGCAATTCCACAAATGACCAAAAAGGCACTGCAAGTACTGACTCTGGGGTTACAAATAACTTTTAGGGAGTAGATGAGTTTGCAAATATGGAATCCACAAATACTGATGGTCATCTGTAATTGGTGAGACCATGAAGTGAGAAACTCTGGTTTCTGTATATCTAATATATCCTTTGTACATTGTTAGATACCTCAAGTCTTAGTACTCAATATGATTAGCCTTATTTGTGCTGTTTTGATTGAATTACTTAAAATGGAGGACATACACTTTTTTAAGGGTATGCATATCGCGGGAGAGAAAACTCAAAAGATAGTCAACATAAAGAACTGCTAAGCCCTCTTACTTTGTTATGTTTTTAATTAATTAATTTTTTCCATATGGGCTCTACATCACTTCCTAAAAGATGGGGCAGGTTTAAGTCTGTAGTGCTCTGAAAGGATGCAGACAGTTACATTATTTATTCCTTATTAACATAGAAACAGCTTCACAGTTTCCAAAACCGGTGTGTTCTCTCCAGTGGGATGTGATTCAGAGTGATTTGAAGTGTGATTGGGGGTGGTTGGGTAGCAGTAAACAAGGGAGAACCATAATTTTACATAAATGCAGGAGGATTGAGGTCTGCACTATGGAACGTTGGACTGAGAAAATTCTCGCAATAAGTGATAACCACCTGAGCTAGGGAGAAGTGAGAGCAGAACTCCCCAATGTATCCACTGCAGGTTTCTAAGTCATAGGGGACCTCAATCTCTTTTTTTCTGAGCAGGGTTGGGGGGACTTCATTCTCTTGAGGTAGTCTGCATGCCACAGGCAGAACAGGCAGTGAGTTCAGGGGAAATTAGAGGTCTTACTGAGCCTTCACCTTCTCCTAGTGCAGTGCTTCGTTGGGAAGGCAGATGTTTCTCTATAATGGGGCTTCCACATCTTGAGTACCTGAATGGATGGCAGTCAGGCTCAGCATTGTGTCAACATCTATTAAAAATAAGAACATGATCCTCCATTCCATTTTCTGCTCTAAATGGAAATCTTGTTCTGATTATTTACAGTCCTGGGCACAATGAAGCAGATTTAACTGCCTCAAACGTGCTCTAAAATACAGCTCATTTGGTTGCTTCATTGTTGTTCTTCTCTCTCTTTTTATAAAACAAAGCAAAAAGAGGGATAGAAGTAGATTCTTTTTTTAATTTGAAAAGTTAAAGAAATGCCATATTCAGCTCCCCCTGGAATTTTGGGCATGAGAGACACATTAGCTATCAGCCTAATGGTAGCTCTATCCACTGCTATCTTAGGCCTGGAGGGAAAAAGATTTTAGACTGCTAAGTTCTGACAGGATAGGAAAGGAGCTCCAAAAATGAACTTAGCCAGACTCCAGTAACTCTCCAGCAATCCTTGTTCATTGCTTTGTGGACTAGGATTATCAAGTCAAAGTCTCAATGATTTCAGCAGATCTCCCAATGAGTAGCCTACATTAATTATACTTAAGGATTCCTAAAGACATCATTGGTGTTGAGAAGTGGAAGTGACAAGGATCCATCCCTGTGACTGAGGATGCAGGGTGAGTCTTAAGTGTCCCATTAGCTATTTTCTCCTCGGTTTCCACGGCGAGCTGCAGTGTAGAGCTATTGGGTGGTAAAAGGCTGATTTCTTCATTTCCAAGGAAGCACATTCATACTGGTGGCATTTTTTTTGGGAGGGAGGGAAGGTGGTAATTTATCTCAAACAACTTGGAAGTTCACTCTTTAAGTTTGAAAGTGGGCACTTCTGAACATTGTTCTTGAGCCATTCACTTGACCATGTCAAATAGGCAGTTGGACGTGTGTATCTCAGGCTCAGAAGGGAGGCCTGAGTTGTAGTTACAGATTCAAGTGAGGAAGAGAAACAACAAGAGCAAGTCCTAGTTTCTGGCTTGCAAAAGTGGGGCTGTGGTGGCTCCACTGGTTGAGGTGGGGGCCCTGCCAGCAGCCCAGGCTTGACACTGCCCCTCAGCAGTATGAATGCAAAGGTTGCACACTACTTTTTATTTTCTGTCCTCTGCTCATGAAATGATTTGTGATCCCTCTTTCTTCTCTCCACCTAGATACATAAATACATTTTCCTGATTGTCCAGGAGAGAAAGTCAGCAACAATTTATTTGCTTATCCTGAAAATGTGAAGTAAAATGGGGACTTAAATGGTCTAATGCTCAACCTACTGAAGCATGCACATTAGAGAGGCCACCCCCAAGTGCTGAGTCAAAAGACCATGGTGAAATGCCACATTCATTCTGCAAAATTATAGCTGAATGGGGCAAAAATAATTGTATCCACGTTTCTAATGCATTTCACAACTATTTTGCCTACCAGGATTTTAATCTAGTGCAAAGCTCTCCTGATTTTTCAGAGATCCTCAGTATGACTTGAATAATGTGCTCTTTCAGTAACATAAAAACCTTTTATGCATCTTCAGATATGGTGCAGGAGTGAACTATGAGGCACCTGGGGTTTGATTAGTGATCGTTTGAGTACATAAAAAAGGTAAGATAAAGAAAAACACTGACACATACACACAAAAGGCAACAGAGGTTATATAACTCCATTAAATTATGTTAATGGTTTTACTTGTCAGTATTTTGTAATACAAAATAGTTTTCCTGGAGTCTATTTGTCAGTATTTGTCACTAATTAGTGCCTACAAATTACCTTTTGTACAAGTTCTGTTCATCGGGTGGTTTTGGTGTCTAATAAATCAGAGCTGCTGCAGTTCATGAACTTTCAGTGTTGTTAGTATTTGCTTGTGCTTTTCCTCCTGATGCATCTCAAGGTTCTACCTCCTCCCCAAAGGTTTCCAACAACTGTGATTCCATTTTTGTGAACGGGAAGGAAATGAAGAGCAAAGTGGACACAATTGTGAACTTCACCCACCAGCATTTCACCTCCCAGTTCGAGGTCACTGTCTGGGCGCCCAGACTCCCCCTGCAGATTGAGATCTCAGACACTGAGCTGAGCCAGATCAAGGGCTGGAGGATCCCGGTTGCTGCCAACAGAAGGTGAGGAATCAAAGAGAAGACTTTGGATCTGATTGTCCTGGGGCCCAGATCTTTGTGGGAGGCAAATTGGCCCTCAGGGACTCAAGCCCTTGGGAAGCAACATCCGCGGTGGGAAGCGTGGTCTGGGTTTTGGGTTCAGATGGATCTGACTTGAGTACTTACTAGCAACTTGACATGAGGAAATTTTAATGAAGATAATCGTAATAATAATAGTAACAACCTCATAGAGTAGTTGCTAGGATTCAGTAAAATGAATGCAATACGTAACAAGCACCTACTACAAGATGTGGCATTTAGGACATAGCTATTTTCCATTCCCCACTCACTTCTCTATTGTTCATTCCTATGTTATTCACTCTCAGTTCCCCTGCTTGTAAATGTCAGCCTTCCTCCATGGAGCACAGTACAGTGGTTAAGACTGTGGGCTGTGGGATAAGGCTGCCTGAGTTGTTCCCCCCTCTCCCCGCACCGGGTAAGACTCTTCATTTTGCTGCCTGAATTTTAACCCCAGCTTTACAACTTGTACCTATGTGATGTTGGACGTGTGATTTAACCTATCTCTTTCTCAGTTTCCTCATCTATCAATTAGGGATGGTAACATTACTGAAGGGTTGTCCCAAGAACTCAGTGAATGGATACATACTATAGTAGACAGTTCTAAAGATGACTCTCGCCTGTAATCCCAGCACTTTGGGAGGCCGAGGCGGGTGGATCACGAGGTCAGGAGATCAAGACCATCCTGGCTAACATGGTGAAACCCCATCTCTACTAAAAATACAAAAAAATTAGCCGGGTGAGGTGGCAGGCGTCTATAGTCCCAGCTATTTGGGAGACTGAGGCAGGATAATGGCATGAACCTGGGAGGCAGAGTTTGCAGTGAGTCGAGATCACGCTACTGCACTCCAGCCTGGGCGACAGAGCAAGGCTCTGTATCACACACAAAAAAAAAAAAAAAAAAAATCCCCTTCCCATGATCCCCATCTCCTTCTTCTTCAAACACTAATCTGGTAGTGCTGGGAGGGGATTTTACAGATGTAACTACAATGCCAAATCAGTGGACCTTAAAATACAGAGATTGGCCAGGTGCAGGGACCCACCAGAGAAGCCTCTGAAAGCAGAGTTCCTGCCAACTGGTAGCAGAAGGGGAAGTTGGGAAGATTTGAGGATGAGAACAACGTGATGATGTACTGCTGGCTTTGAAGGTGGCTTGAGCCACTTGCTGACGAATGTGGACTGAGCCACTTACCAAGGAATGTGGTAATCTTTATTAGCTGAGAGCAGCCTCCAAATGACAACCAGCCAGGAAATGGGGCCTCAGTTCTATAACCTTAGGAACAGAATTCTGCCAACAACCTGGCTGATCTTAGAAGTGGATTCTTCCCTAGCACTTCCAGATAAGAGACCAGCCCAGTTGACGCCTTAATATTGAACCTGTGAATCTCTGTGTAGAGAATTCAGTTGAGCCTGTCTGGATTACTGGCTTGCAGAACTGTGAGTGTGTTGGTGTGGGCATTGTTTTAAACCATGAAGTTTGTGGTCATTTGTTATGCAGCAATAGAAAACGAATATAGAGCCTGTTGCCCAGTGGTGGCTTGTAGCCATAAGTCATACCTCAAACGTGAGTGTGCCTTTGGAATCAGGGAGTGAGTGGAGGCTGGAAGATTTTGAGGAGCATAATGGAAAAAGAATCAATTGCCTTGAACAGATTGTTAGTAGAAACATGGGTGTTAAAGACGTTGTACATGATGCATGAGGATCATTGTAGAGAAATCCCAAATCGCCTTACAGAAAGCTGAGATCATTGTGCACAAATGGGAAGTAGAAATCTGAACTTCAAAAATGCTGCCAGTGAGGGTTCAGGGGGAGTTGAGGAGCATGGATTCTGGTTAGGAGGTGACAGAGTGCTTCGCAAGATTGTGCCCTGCAGGTGTGTGGAAAGCAAGTGAGGTCAGATAGTTAGCTGAGGAGAAGACCAGGCAAATACTGAATGTGCACTTAGATTCATCTTGCTGCTAATAGCAGAATGCAAGAGGAGAGAGAAAATTTTGGAAGGGCTATGAGACAAAAAGAAACAGGGACCTGATGATGTTGAAATTTTCAGTCTTTCCAGACAGCAAATGATGAAGAAATTTTAAGAGATTCACTGTCAGAAAAGTGTGCTTGAAGCAAAAGGCCAAGGGTGGATCTTGAAAACCCATTGCTGAAACTTGAAGGGCCGCTGGGGGAGGTGATACTGCCCTGCCTGCCTGATGTCTTCCAGCCTCCACCCAGGCCAGGGAGGTGCCCTCGTCTCCGTTGGGCAAACCCAGAGATATTCAAGTGGGATTCCTGCTTCACTGCAGGAAACCACAGGACCAGGGGAACAAAACAGACCAGAATAGCACCTGAGGGCTCTCAAGCCAAATTGTCATTAGAACCTAAGTGCACAAAAGTAGCCTAGGACATATGCACTGAAACAAAGCAAATTTAACTACAATAGATTTCAGTTGAACCCAGAGTTTCCTGTCATAATGTACAAAATATCCAGAACATAACAAAAATATCACTCGTCATACCAAGAATTAGATAAACCACAACTTGAATGAGAAAAGATGGTCAACTGATGGCAATGCCCAGATAAACCAGATGTTAGAATATCTGACAAGGATTTTAAAGCAGCCATAGCAAAGGAAAAAAAAAAAAGCTTTCAGTAAGAAATTAGAAATAGCCTTGGAATCAATTAAAAAGGAAAATATCTCAGCAAGGAAACATAACTTATAAAAAAGAACCAGATGTAAATTATAGAAAAATATAGAAACGAGGGTGAACAAAAGCCCTCAATAGGCTCAGCAGTACAGTGAGATGACAGAGGATAAAATCAGTGGACTTGAGAACAGACAATACAATTTACTTCATCTAAATAACAGAGAAAGTAGACTTGTGGGAAAAAAGGAATGGAGCATCAGGGGCTTGTGGGACTATAAGAAAATATCTAGGATTCCCATAATTAGAATCCGAGAAGAAAAGGAGAAAAGGTGTTGGGCTCAAACAGTATTTGCAGAGTAATGGCTGAAAACCTCTCCGATTTGTCAAGAGGCATACACGCGTAGTTTCAAAAAGCTTGAGAAACCACAAACATGAGAAGCCCAAAAATCCACGTGAAGACACGTCGTAATTAAACTTCTGAAAATGAAAGACAAAGAAAGTCTTAAACACATCCAGAGACGGGTTATACCAATTTGAATGGCAATGAATTTTTCGCCTGAAACCACAGAGGCCAGAAGGACTTCGCACATTTTTCAGGCGCTAAAAGAAAGGCACTGTCAGCCTCAAATTCTTTACCTGGCAAAAGTATCCTTTAGGAATGAAAGGAGAATAAAGATATTCTTAAATGAACAAAAACTTCGAGAGTTTGTTTTCAGGAGACCTACCTTTAAAGCATGGCTAATGGAACTTCATTAGACAGGAAACTTCAGTAGACAGAAAAAATTATAATGGAAAAGGATTTGGAGCTTCAGAAAGGAAAGAAGAATGATAGAATGAGTAGAAACACTGTTGAATAGGATAGACTTTCCTTCGCATCAATTTTTTACATCATGTTTGGTATTCAAAGGGGAAAGTATGACATTACCTGATGTGGTACTTAGGATAGATAGAAGAACATACTTAAAACAATTATATTCTTAAAAGTGGTTGGGGTGATGGGACTTACAGGGAACTAAGGTATCTACACTCAAAGTAGCAAAGCTTTGGTATCATTAGACTGTAATAAGTTATGCTTGCATGTTAATAAGCTCCGTGTATACCATTGCCAATTTCCTGGTTTTGATATTTTCTTATAGTTAGGAAGATGCTAACTTCAGGGAACTGGGTAAAGAGTGTAGAAAATCTCCTGGTTTTTTGTTTGTTTGTTTGTTTTTTAGCTTTTAGTTAATTTGTAATTATTTTGAAATTAAAAGTTTAAATAAATGAATAGGATACAATCTGCCCTAAAATAACAGGATTGTTTTGTTTCATTACCACAAGATTTCTAAAATCTCATATATTCATTGACCATTATGATGATACTGCCACATTTTAATGAAACACATGCCTAGTGGTGATCTTCTTTTTTACCCATTAATTTAAAGGGAACTTCCCATTGCTAGCACAAATGGTCGACTAGTGTCATTTATCATAAAATAAATTTAACCTAAAATTATTACAAAGAAAACCAAACAGTGTTGTTAAATTCTGAGTAGACACCGTTGCCTGCCTATGTGAACTTGTCTTTATTAACTAATGGAAAGTAGTTAGTTCTGAGAAGCTTTAAAGACATTCTAGCACAGAACAGAGATATTCTCTGTGACATATTCAGAAGGATTGAAAAATAAAATGGGAATCACTTTTCAGTATGTTATTTGTTTTTTTTATTTTTATTTTTTAAATTGAATGCTATGTTTCTTTGCCACCTAATACCATCTGTCTTACTCATGGAGATACTCATTTCTTACTTTGGGAAACCAAAATTATTATGCTATTGTGCTGGTGAAAATTTTTCCTATCATTGTATAAATGGTTCTCAGACCTTTCAGGGAGGCAGAATGTCATATAGGAAAGAAAGTGGCTTTCAGAAGTCAAATGGAGCTGTATCCAGACCTGCTAATTGCCATTTATCTGGGCTACATATTAACCACTCTGAGCCTGGTTTCTTTATGCAAAAATAAGAACATGTTTCATAGCTGTTGAGAAGATGAATGGACTTAGCTATAGAAAGGAAAGGGACACATGTGATGGGGGGCCCTGCCTCGGGAGATGGCCAGCTGTGTGGCCCTGGCTGAGTGGCCACACAAACCATGTCTTGGTTTCCTCACTGGTAAGATCAGAGAAATAATTCAACCTCGCTCTTTGGGGGTGTGTGAAGATTACATGCATTAAATATGCATGGCTGTTGTGTGCTGCATGGGCAATCGATGTCCGCTCTCATCCTTATGTAAGCACGTGGAAGAGGACACACAGTAGGTCTAATTCAGCATGCACGAGTCACTCCCCTTCTCCCCTTCCTCCCCTGACACAATCCCCAGGCACCGAGGGCACAGACTGGTCAGTAGTCACCAAACAAAGCACTCTCAAAGGGACACAGGACTGCTACTTCTTGAGGGGAAGGTTCTGGAATTGCAGAGCCAGAGAGGCTTTCTCAGGGTGGATTGTGGACAGGTGGAGGTTAGAGGATAACAGGTGCCAGGGAGAGAGGAAGGGCCAGAGCCATAAGGAAGGAAGGGAGAAGCCAGGACGGGCAACAGGAGAGACACATTTCAGATGTTTTAGCAGTAGCATGAGCAGGTCTGCTCCCAGAGCAGTGATTTTAGATTAGTGTAGGACGGTAGAAGGAAAGGATCCTTTGGCAGACTTCAGGGCCATAAGCTCAGGAAGCTGCTTCTTTCTGTACAGACTAGAGAGCCTCAGCCAATGAGGAGGTGGGGTGTTAGAACCATCCATGGCCGATGGTTCCTGGTTGGTCTGGGGTTCCTAAAGGGCCATTTCTGAGATGTCATCGTACCTTGACCTACTTGGTCCTCATGTGGAACTATGAGGGAGGAAAGGGGCCCAGCTGTTCCTATGTGTTCGTTTCCAAGGGGAGTAGCGGAGCCTGTGAGAGGGTAGAGAACTTAGCATGAGGTCCAATATCAAAATGAATCCAAACAGCAGTTCTGACTCATATCTTAGGTTCCTCCATCCCACAGGGGAATGGTTTTAAAATTACCAGTTTCCAGGACACCAGGACCAGAGCCTCAGCCTCTGTATGGGCCAGGAAGACAGGAGCTGCCCTTGCCATTCCTGTTGCAAGCACAAAGCACGTGATCCTCACCAAAGTGCTTGTGGAATGAGTGAATGAACAGGGAATGGATAGATGGCTGAGCAGGTCCGGCAGGAGAAAGATCATTTCATTTCATTCTGTGGGCTCACCTAGAATTTTAAAAACAAGGGCATGTAGAACTTCTTAACAATGAGGACTTTATTCTGTTTTGATTCCTTGTGCTCTAGGCCTACCCGGGATAGCGATGATGAGGACGATGAGGAGAAGAAGGGACGAGGCTGCTCCCTGCAGTACCAGCACGCCACGGTGCGCGTCCTCACCCAGTTTGTGGCCGAGTCGCCTGACTTAGGGCAGCTCACCTACATGCTGGGCCCCGACTGGCAGTTTGACATCACTGACCTTGTGACCGAGTTCATGAAGGTGGAGGAGCCGAAAATCGCTCAGTTACAGGACGGCAGGACCCTGGCTGGTCGGGAGCCGGGAATAACCACAGTGCAGGTACACGCTGCCATGCCTTGCCACTTTGCCCAGCACCAGTCTGTGTTGATGAGTGGCCAGGTAGATGCTGTTGTGCAGATATGTGTCTGTGTGTGCATGTGCACGTGGCCGTGCATATCAACGTGTGTCACTGTGCATGCATTGCCTCTGTTTGTTTGTAAGAGAATAATGAGAAGCAATAGAGCATTCACCAATTTTAATAACCTAAACTCAGATTAATTTTCGCATTTTAGAGAGTTGGCAAAAATATCTAATCCCTTTTACCAAGAAGGCTAAATGAAACATACAGTGTAAATAATCTTTTCCCCAATATCATACTCTCCATTTTGTAATCACCAATAGAAGGTGGTTGAACTGCTGAAAGCTAGTTTTTTTCCTCCTAACCTTGAAGTTTAACCATTTAGTTATATCATACCTTGTAGACAAAATTTTTTCAAAGCATTATAATCCATAGCTAAATATTCTTTATCATAGTGACAGTAAAATTATTTTCTAGCCAGTTTGACAGGATAAGTATGCAGAAATGGTGCAGAATATTTCTTTATACAAATTTAAAATGTTTCTGCTCAGAGTTAACTAAGTCAGATTTTATTGTAGCCAAAGCTATATTTTTGGCAAAGCTGGATGAAACATGTTATGTTCTGTGTTTTCTATTTTTGTGTAACAAATTACCACAAACTAGCAGCTTAAAAAACACCCGTTAGTCAGCTAATATTTCCGCAGGTCAGGCGTCCGCGTGGGCCTGCTGCGTTCTGTGCTCAGGGCACCACGAGGCTGAACTCCAGGTCTCGGCTGGCCTGGGCTCTTATCTGGGAGTTTGGGGAAAGACTTGGCTGCCGAGCTCCTTCAGGTTGTGGGCAGAACTTAGTGCTTTGTGATTTTAGGACTGACCGAGGTCCCTGTTTCCTTGCCCACTGTCAGCCAGGGGTCACCAGGGGTCACTCTGCTCCAAGGCCACCTGCATTCCTTGTCACGTGGTCTCTTCCGCCTTCAGTAACAGCTGGATGGAGTCCTTCCCACACTGAACCTCTAACTTCCCCTTCTGCCCCCAGCCAGGAAAAGGTCTCTGCTTTTAAGGACTCACGTGATTACATTGGGTCCACCTGAGTAATACAGGATGACCACCCTGTTTTAAGGGCAGCTGTGCCATTCTAAGTATTAGTTGTTGGGAAAATGTTGCTCTTTGAGTACCTAATATCAATGGACAGGTTTTTATTACTGCCTCTAAATTAAATCAAGATTCTCTCAGAAAATACACGGCTGTTATCATGAGATAAATCAGAGGAAAGTAAATAGACCAAGATCATCTATATAAAACTCCTGTAATTGTTAAGTGTGATTGGACAACAGCATAATACTCTCCTAACCGATTCCCACGGGTGCATGCATTGAGCCAAGGGCTGGGAGAGCACTTTGTTGGGAGCCCTAGTTAAGGGGTTCACGGTGCTTGTGAGGAACAGAGATGCATGAGCCTCCCCGCTGACTTTTCAGGTCCTCTCGCCGCTCTCGGACTCCATCCTGGCTGAGAAGACGGTAATCGTCCTGGATGACCGAGTCACCATCGCGGAGCTGGGAGTGCAGCTCGTAGCTGGCATGTCTCTCTCCCTGCAGCCACACCGAGCAGACAAAAGGGCCATCGTCTCCACAGTCGCTGCCCTGGATGTTCTTCAGTCCCCACAGCAGGTGAGTGTCGCAGGGGCCCTGCCTTCCTGGTCAGTGGAGACGAATTCTGTCTCGGTTAGCACGTCCTGTAAAGGAGTGCAGGAGAGCCCTCATGCCTAGGACTGGGGATTCTTGAAGCTTCTTGTTTCTTATCCAGGCTGTTCTGTCTCTGAGAAAAGTATTCAGGGACTTAGACACATTTCCTCTTATGTGCTTTTCCACACCCACCACATCCCCATACGCCATTTGCTTTCTGCTGGGCTTATCTGTGCCAGGCACAGCCTGCTGCTAGACCGTGGCCAAAGGATCACGTTTTCACTTTTGCCAAAGCAGGTGGTTTTTGATACTTGGAAATTCCATTTCAGCTACTTATGCATGGCTAATAGGCACCAAATTGCTACTGTTTACAATAATTATGGTCAACTCTAAAACTTCCTCCCATCTCTAAACTTCTATAAATTATTTCTGAAGATACCAGAGCCACTGTGCCATTCCAGCCAGCCAGCCTCACAGTGCATCTTCCCCACTCCCCCAGCCAGTGCATGTTTTGCTACGTCACCACTGGGTTCTTAATAAAGAATGTTCAAAGTGATATTATCTTGAGCAGTAGCCTGATTTGTTGCACCTGAAATTGATTCAGATAAATTGCCTGATCTTTCAATATGTTTTTAAAAAGGTCAAATTCTATTGTATGTATGCAATAAATTATAGTTTAATGCCGTCATTAAAGTGTATTATTTATTCCTTGTCCCAGAGAGGCTACAGCACATTATTGATGCCAGTTCCACCAGTTCAAGGCATAACCAGAACTGTTCAAGATTATAAAACTATAGACATCTTCTCCTTATATTGAAACAATTTATATAGGAGATTATATTTATGTTTTCAAATTTGAAGGAATCTGATTATAACATAATGCTTTGGTTTCATTTTCCTTAGGAAGCAATAGTAAGTTCTTGGATTTTATTCAGTGATGGTTCGGTGACACCTTTAGACATTTACGATCCTAAGGATTATTCTGTTACTGTCTCATCATTGGATGAAATGGTGGTGTCTGTCCAGGCAAACCTTGAGTCCAAATGGCCAATTGTGGTTGCGGAGGGTGAAGGACAAGGGCCTTTGATTAAGTTAGAAATGATGATAAGTGAACCTTGTCAGAAGACCAAGAGGAAGAGTGTTCTTGCCGTGGGTAAAGGAAATGTCAAGGTCAAATTCGAACCGAGTAGTGATGAGCACCAAGGAGGCAGCAATGATATTGAGGGCATCAGTCGGGAATATAAAGACCACCTCAGTAATTCCATAGAGCGCGAAGGAAACCAGGAGAGAGCGGTCCAGGAATGGTTCCACCATGGCACGCCTGTTGGCCACGAGGAAAGTACCAACAAAAGCACAACCCCCCAGTCTCCCATGGAAGGGAAGAATAAGTTATTCAAAAGTGGTGGTCCAGATGCCTTCACAAGCTTCCCCAATCAAGGGAAGTCACCGGACCCCAATAATCCTAGTGACCTCACAGTGACCTCAAGGGGGCTAACAGACTTGGAGATTGGCATGTATGCCCTGCTCTGCGTCTTCTGCCTGGCCATTCTGGTCTTCTTGATCAACTGCGTGGCATTTGCCTGGAAATACAGACACAAAAGGTTTGCTGTGAGCGAGCAGGGCAACATCCCCCATTCCCACGACTGGGTCTGGCTTGGGAATGAAGTGGAACTTTTGGAGAACCCTGTTGACATTACACTCCCGTCGGAGGAGTGCACAACCATGATAGACAGGGGCCTGCAGTTTGAGGAGAGGAACTTCCTTCTGAATGGCAGTTCCCAGAAGACTTTTCATAGTCAACTCCTCAGACCCTCTGACTATGTCTATGAGAAAGAAATTAAAAATGAACCTATGAATTCTTCGGGCCCAAAGAGGAAGAGAGTCAAGTTCACTTCCTACACCACCATCCTTCCAGAGGACGGCGGCCCATACACCAACTCCATCCTGTTTGACAGCGATGATAACATCAAGTGGGTCTGCCAAGATATGGGGCTGGGGGATTCACAGGACTTTAGAGACTATATGGAAAGACTGCAAGACCAGATGTAAACTCCTTTCTTATGTTTGTATTCACCTTTATGCCTTCTGTTTTTTGAATGCTGGAGCAGTGAGTTTGATCAGCAATAGGGGATGATTTAACAAAGTTTGATGTGTGGAGGTCTGGTGGGATTCATTTCTAAGCAGGTAAAAGAGGTCTGGAAAGCTATAGAAGCTGGGTTTTCAGTCTGGATATGCCTCTAAAACAGCCACATGTGGGGACTGAAGAAATTCTAAGACAACAGTTTTATGGACTGCCTGGCACGAGCTCAGTGCAAATGTATGAAACCTGACCCCACAGACATTGTTAGTCATCTCGTGACAAATGGCCATGTGGAATTAGAAAAGATTTGGGTGTTGATTTTTCTATTCCTAGACCTTTTAAAGCACAGTGGACACTAATTGCCCCTTGGCCTGAGTTTAGACATACATGAAAGATGACTGAATGTAGCTATCCTGATTTGTCATGAGCGCTGCTCATTATTTTTATATACATTTGCACCTGCACCTGTTCCTTTGACCTCTGGAATTCTTTTTGAAACATGAAGAGAAGAAATTTCAGTCTTTTCCTTGAGCTCTGTTTGATTTACACATGAGTTTTCTTCCCTGGGATTTGCCATGCCGTGTTATTTCCTGGGTCTCCAGGCAGGATGTCAGGTTTTTCCAGTTTTCCGCACTTCTTCGTCTAGGGACGGTATCCAAGAAGCTTATTCTCACTTTGTTTTTCCTCCCTTTTGTTGCTGAACTCTCTTGTATAACACTGGGACAAAGGGTTTTACTTAAAATGTTAATACACAATGAGGGAGGGCCAGCTCTTTACAGTTTTCTACGTGAAGTTTCAAAAATTTGGAGAAAAGTTGTCAATCACAAACATTTATTTTTATTCTCTGCTTGTTGAAAACTCTTGGGGAACTCCTGGAGTGCATTTCTGAGGGTAAAAAGGCCCCAACATAGCTGTATTTATACAAGTACTTTGTGGCCAACACAATTTGTTATCCAAACTGAAGTCTTAAAGTAGAATGGACCTGCACAGAAAGGAAGTTATCTAGGAAATAGATGCAGATTGCACTTTCCATTTTACCAGAACAAAAGTTGTTTTTTTTTTTTTTAAGTAAGTAGAATGACATTTCAAGTTAGCAATATGTAGAAATCCATTCATACAATGACCAAAAAAAAAAAAAAAAAAAAAAAAAACTCAATCATGACTCTGGCAGAGACAAAACATTGACAGGGTGTGCATTTGTGGAGAGAAGCAATGTTTCCCCGGAAAGTCCATACAAATAAGTGACCATTCCAGAATTCAAGAAGTAGCTATTGTAGAAAAAAAAATTTAAAAACCACAGCTATTGAAAAATCAAAATGGCAAGAGAAAAAAAGAAACAACTCCTGCATAATATTTAAATAAAAATGTTATTTTTGTAGCATCATGAATGGTCCTAAGGCAAAAATTTCAGATTAGCAAAATGTGATGACATATTTATTAAGATCGTATTATTGGAAATGTGGACACTGGACTAGTATGCCTCATTATGAGCTTTACTGAGCCATTTGCATCTCTAAGAAATATAATTTTAAAGGCCCAAAGTAGGAAGGATCTGCAGGAAGTCAGCTGAAGCAGTGCCCTGACCCCAAATGGCTGACAACTGAGCTAATCCAAGGAGAGGCGTTCAGTTGTTCTCTTATGGTAGATTTCCTTGGATGGGGACTTGACAACCCAGCCTCCTCTAGCCATGACGTGGCAGCCAAAAAGTTCTTCCTGTATCTCTGGCCCACAGGACTACAGTGTGTTTGTGAACAGTGCTGAAATTGCAAGTGACGTAGGCCTGACCTCCAGAGCCCAGTGTTCAGTTAGTTCTATAAAACGGGGCTTAGGAACTGAAGCTGGTGAAGTTCCAAAAATAGTTCAGTTTGATGGGATAAGGAAGCGAGGAGAGCCAGGCATTAGCTGCAAAAGGAGCTTGCAGAGAGATGGCTGACACTTTATGGGAAGACTCCTTAGTCAGCCAAAAGCTTTTCAAAGAGTTTGGTGCAGAGGTAGCTCAGAACCAACCATACAGGACTGAAGAAAGTTCATATGCTGATTGGCACATAGCTATCCAGGTGAGTCGGCTCTTTCTGAGAGGCTCTTCAGTCCTCTCTCCCTTTGGATCTCTAGCATTCCAGAAATACTGGGAATTCATTTCTGAAAATGAAGAACCTCCACTGAAATGGGGAGGAAATCTCTTACACACATACAGCAGGGTCCTGCCCACTGGTAAAGTGAAGACTTTGGGTAGGGGGTCTAACTGGGGAGGAGGTAAAGGAAATTATCACTGCCATGGGGAGTGTTATTAGGGAACATACAAATTAGAGCATTCCCTCTGATGGCAGTGCTTGATGGGGTGCAGGGGGCAAACTGGGGAGCATTCAAACATGCCAGTGCTTTCTCAGCAGGGCTGGAAGCTGCCCACAGTCCTGAAGATGCTTCTTGTGATTACTTAGAGTCACCCTGAGTGATACAGCCCCTGTGTAGCCACCTTTGCTCCTTTGTGTTATAACCCAGTCAGTTCAAAATAATAATCAAATGGAAGGCCATGGGGGAAGGGTTCCTTCCACCATAGAACCCACACCCAGATGTATATAAACACATATACACACATATGCCCATGTGTGTATGTGTGTGTGTGTGTGTGTGTGTGTGAATACTGAAGAGCCAGAAAACAAACTATTCAGTAAGAATCAGCAGTGACTGTCAATTGTCCTCAGATTTGGCATGGATACTATTTCTCATGAAAGAATTTCATTAAAATATTTCCTCCTCCCTCTAAATATTTCCTGAAGATTATAAACCATGGGTTATAGCACCTTGTTTTCCAGCTAGTCAATATACAACTATTAGGCGCTGTGCCCCAAAATATCTAAAGTGGAGGTAAAGGTATAAACTATTAAGTCATGAAATCTAATTTTCTGGGGACCATGAATTTGCCTGGATTTTCCATGATTTTATGGCTGATAGACCCACATTATTAGTCTTGTTAAATAACCTGAACCAAACATTGATAAAGTCCCTTCCTCTCCCATGGGAATGGAACGCTCAGCCTCCCGCTGAGGGAGACACCAGCAAGCCTCTTGAGAAGGCACCAGACAGTGAACTCCATGGTCACAGGAAGGGAGGTTCAGACGCTAGATGACCAGCATACGACCTGGAACCATTGAGGATTGCAACCGCTGCCTCCAAGGTCCAGATGTGCTGCAGTAGAGGCCAGAGCACAGGAATCAAGAAGCAGCTGCCACATCAAAGAACTGATGCTTAAACACACAGGTGTGTTGCATTTGAGAGAAGGCAAGAAGAAAAGACAATAGAAGGTTGCCCTGGAAAAACAACACCTAGCAAACCTCAGAATGCTCCATGTGTCCCAAGAGAAGGAATAATTGACTTCCTAGCTGTTGTATAGTGCACACTGGCCAGGATAAATTCCCAGACTATAATAATCCTTACTATCTAGACAGAAGTTTCTATTTATAAAGTCATGCAGGGGGAAAGTTGATTGCTTTTTGTCCCATTGCCACATCTGTAGACTAAGTAATTTGTAACTTGCTAACTTTTAAGTTTTAGAACGTCCACCTTTGTGCATTTTGGTAGCAGTCTTGTTTCATTATTTTAGAAAGAGGTCTTCCCATTACTGGGATGTTGGAGCCCTGTCAGAGAACTATTAAGGCTCTGTGAGGGAACTATTCAGTCTCACAGCAAGGACCACAGAGCGTGGTTTCATCTGAACCCTATATGTCAGGGACACCAATGTGTTTTCCACTCTAATTACCTAAAAATGGTCTCAATTCTCCATTTCATTCTCTGTAAATGACATAACAGATGGTTTATAAACTCAGCAACCCTCCCCTTTTTATCAAAATTATATACGTGTGATGTAATGCATATCACCTGTCATGTAAAGGGACGGTATGGATGGTGGAAAAGTTATGCTAAAATATGGACTGCAGATATTTTTGTATGTAATATAGGCAATATAATGAAACACCGAGTTTTTAAAAATGAAAGCATGCAAAATTGTAGCTTTTAAATGTACAGACATCCCACTCAAAAATATCTAAACTGATAGTGGGAAAAACATTTGAGACCTAATAACATCATGAAATGCCCTGAATTTGGAATTCTGGCCTAGAAAGGATGTGGCTTATGTTGGGATTGATGATGGAATCTGCCAGAACATTTTCATCTTATTCTTCTTGACTTTTGGATTTTTTCCTTTTCTTTTTTTCTGGAAATATTTCGGAAATAAAGTGACTTCATTTTTCAGCATAAAGGTATATTCTAACCACAGGGTAACACATCATTTTTAACATGAAAATAAACATTTAAACATTCTTCAGTTGTTTCATTATTTTATCTGCATGTTCCCTAAAACAGCTGTATGGTTGGCTATAATATGGATATGTTTTTTTCTTTTCAGCCAGAGATTTTAATACTCTTGATGCAGTAATAAATGGACATCAAAAGAAAACATTTCATAAAAGTTGCCAACATATTTTACTTTTAAAACATTTCTTATTGTTTTCCTAGTAGGCTGGGGAAAGCTTCTCAACAGATGTCTCAGAAAAAGATCTGTTTCTCACGGCCCCATCCAGGGTCAAACCATGTTGAAAGTCAGTGCTGAAATGCATGATGCTGTGGGTGTTTGAGAGCCTTTGACCTCTGTCCACCCTTTGATCTTTGCTTGTCAATGGCTTGGTCTTGTACATGTACTTGGGGCAGGGGCTTTGTGCTGGACCCAGGGTGCTGAGGTTCCCAGAACAGGCAGAGCTCTAGAGACATAAGAAAACCGCAGGTCAGGTGGGGATTCTGTTTGAGAGGCTGAAGTAGATGTTTCAGCTGAAAGATGGGCGGTACACTTGCCAAGTCCCTAGAGGGGCTAGAGGCTCTCTGTTGGTGTATGTGTATTTCTTGAAACTGCAGAGTCATTTTTGGCATGCTGGCAAATGCTACTCTTTGCTTTCAGGATGAATGGGGATGCCTCTTAGGCAATAATTTGACATGTCATAATAAATGCCCAATACCAAACCTAGTCTTTCTCCAGGCCCCTCAGACATCATTCAAGTAATTGGGTGTAAACACAGGAGTTGCCTTTGTGAAACGGAGGCAGGATTTCCTGCCTCTAAACTATTGGCAGCAAAATGCCAAAAATGTGCTCCCAGTTGCAAAACCCCAGCCCCATCAGAATTGCTTCTCAGCACTTTGGGTAACTGTTTTCCACTAACAGCTTCCTCCTTGTCTTTTCCCTGGGAACATGGGAGCACTGACACAGAACTCAACCGGTCCAGCACTTTGGGAGGCCCAGGTGGGCAGATCACCTGAAGTCAGGAGTTTGAGACCAGCTTGGGCAACATGGTGAAACCCTGTCTCTACTAAAAATACAAAAATTAGCCAGGCGTGGTGGTGGGCGCCTGCAATCCCAGCTACTCTGGAGGCTGGCAGGAGAATCACTTGAACCTGGGAGGTGGAGGTTGTAGTGAGCCGAGATTGTACCACTGCACTCCAGCCTGGGCAACAAGAGCGAGACTCCGTCTCAAACAAAAACAAAACAAGGAAAACAAAAACAACTAGTTCTTCCCAGATCTGAGCGTGCATGTATATATACAGTTTAGTAAAATATGTTTCAAGAAAAGGATAAAAGAAAGCTTGAAAGAAGATTTGTAAAAGAATGAATGCTTTATATTTAGGCTTTGTGTGTGAGTGCAAAATGTAAACATGGCATTTGAAATTTTTTGGTATTGAAATCCTTAATGCCTGTTACTTTCTTTATGGTTTTATACAATTGAGATAGGTTCTGAAGTTTTTCTGTTGTTTGCTTTTAGAAATTTTTAAAAATACAAAAAAAATGCAGAAACATTTTCATCTGGGTTACCGTGTTTATAGACTATTCTATGGCTCAAGACAAATAGGACACCATCATTTTCCAGATAAGAAATAACAGTTCAAGTTCATTAGGGAAATTATCTTCCCAGTCCAAGAAAGCAATAATGTTATCAACTTACAAGATTGGACAATCTTCTTATTCTGTGAGATGCCTTTAAAATTTCTTTGGATTTAATTGCTGCTCTTGGTCAGTTGTTCAAATGAAACGTTGTAATTTTATGTTAACCACAAGAGTCTCACGGGAGTCTCTTTAGATGCTGCAGGAACTGAGGGGATAGAAGACCTCTCGATACATCTACTTTGTCCATTGGAGTAAAGCACTTTACAAACAGAGAGATGGATGCCGCTTTGGGATATGGGGTCTATGTGATGCTGATTTTTTTCAAACCTATTTGGAAATATTACTTTTTTGGGATGGCTGAAATAACTTTTGACCTGACACATCTTTCTTTACTTCCTGTGGCCAAAAAAGCAAGTGAGACTTTCTGTTTTCCATTATAAGGCTGGAGCTGAAATAGTCTGCCATGTTATTGTTACCTCCTTTGTAAGAATTTGACTTTCTGAATGAAATAACAGATTGCCAGTGTCAACACTGACCATATGATATCGTTATTTCACTTAGAGATGCTTCCTCAAAGAGCGTGCCTTTTTCCTCCATCGTAACCGCTTTAGGATCTCTGTTTTATCCATGTATTTCCCACGTAGTACAAGCATTTTCCATTTCCATGAATATTACAGGCTGAGAAGGAGCACACATCTGGCATTGATAAGCACACTGGCCCAGGCACTCAGCCTTCTCATTTCATTAATCTGGTTGGTGACAGTTTCCATCGGGCACACCTGGAAATGTACATCGGACCTATTGCTGTCTCAGTTGCTGCAGTGCAGTGAATTACCCCAGAGCCACCAGTTCACATGCCCAAAGATGAACTGGCCCATGGAGGGACTTGATCTCCAAGTGACTTCCTTTCTGTAGTTATCCTCTGCTGTGACCCTTACTTTGGACTTCTAGCAAGGGCACCCACTCAATGTGGATTCCAAGAACAAAACCAGTTGTCCAACCTCCATTACAGAGGTCTTCTAGGTATTTCCCACACATTATTGTGGGCCTAAGCAAACACCACAACTATGAAAGGCTGAGAGTGGAGAATTAAGTAATAAGGAAATGATCAAACCTAGGGAAAAATAAGTGGCTATAAAACACTGAAAGATAGTCACACCCACATAGCGCGTATCATGCAGCAGACCCGTGCTCTTAGAGGGAGGTAGTGTGTGTCTTCCCATGGCAAATAATTTTTACAATACTGCTCATGTATAATGTGTGTCTACAGGGCATGCTGTTGTCTCAAAATTGAAGTGTGCGTCTTAGGTATCAGTTCCCAGCCTCAGACTCTTCTCAGGCAGGTGGACCGGATCTCAGCTGCAGAACATAGTGAGTGGCCAAACCTACACAGCCCAGCCAGTCGTGCACTTTGGGGTGATTGCAAGGCAGCAAATGGTGGGGACAAGTTTTGTCTGGCATTTGAAAAGGTGTTATCCCTTACTTTCTACATTTCTGAATCGGATTCTCGTTCCCTGGTAAATGCCAGATATTATAAACAGAGCATGCTGTTATGACATTGTGCTTCTATATACCTTTTTGTATAATGTATCTATCTCATTATATTACCTATGGTTTCAGTATGACCTGTTGTGTATGTTCCACCGTATATTTAATGTCTCTGTAAAGGCACTTCCAAACATTTTCAAA
>NW_012103587.1:2575883-2578075 GCF_000951045.1 Mandrillus leucophaeus
TATTATGCCAACTTCATCACTGTTAACTTTAGAACCTATGAAATTTTCATGACATTTGAAAACCGTGGTGGGACTCCCTAACTTTCCAAGAATTTTCAAATGCATACAGTGAATACCAGTGAATGGTAGCCGATTGAAAATGATAAAAAGTATTTAAAACCAGATAATTTCATAGGCAAAACAATAATTTTACCAAAGAAATGCATTTCATATTTACATGTGGTTTTACCATAAATGTTAGATGTGCCTTGTAGTAGAACCTTCAGATGGAAGAGCATTTGTGGGGTCTGCAGTGGCCCCGAGAGATTGCCCTGGTTCCAGGAATCACCTAATGTTGTCTTCATCCTGGTGATGAGAAGTGTGTTCAGAGAAGGCACAGGAAATAGGAGACCTATTGGTAAATTATAGAACCAAGGGTGCTGTTCACTTTATTTTATCTGTTTATAACGATGAGTATGTGGTTGAAATGTGAATATGAGAAATGAAGTATTTTTAAAAACCTGACATTACTTCAGTCTGCCATATTCTAGATTTTAAAACCACCAATAGGCTTTATTTAACATTAACACAAAATTATAGGGCAAAACAGGAAAAGAACTTGCTTTTCATATTGAGAGAAACACTTTCATATGAAATGGGAAGTAATGATCCAAAATAACCACTAATTTCATTAATGTGACAATAAAAGGTAAAAAACATCCACCTTGTTACCAAGTTTATGGATCTGGCAAAAAAGCAATGAAAGCCCATGACTGCAGTGACCTGATACTTTGAGGAAGAGAGAATTCTGGCAGTAGTGATTGGGTACGGAGTCTTTATGGTCAGATAAAAGTCAAAATCATATACCAGGCTAAGGAAGCAGCACACACAGAGGTATGGAATTCCGTGTTCTTGAAATGTAAGGGACAGGAGCTCATTAGAGCCTGCCTGAGTGGGGGAACCTCACTGTGGAGCTCATACTTTGTCTTGTGATTCCTGTGGAAAGGGGGTGAGCAGGCCACCAGCAGGAAGGAGATGTGACCTGAGTGATGTTTGAAAAACGAACCTATAGCATATCAACCATGTACAGGGCTCTAGATTTGGGTCTGAGGTGTTAAGGTGTTTCTTACTCCAAAGAGTTTATAGTCATCTAGGAGATGGGTGCCTGGGAATGTGTCCTGAATTCTGTTCAGTTCTTAAATGGGTGGCGGTGCGGGGGAAGAGTTTAAAGCTGTTGTTGGAGCACTTGAACTGAGTAGGCAAATGTGAAATAAAATATGTTTGGGTCATACTGTAGTGAACTCTTTGGCATGGTATTTCTCCAAGAGCATTATAATTAAGCTTGACCAGATTAGATGATGAAAAAAATAAAAAGAAACAAACAAATCACTAAAAAATATAATTCTGTGAGCACATTCTGTTTTTGGGAATGCTTTTTAATTTTCTCCCATGAAGATTTTCAGGACGTATTTAAGACTTTGAGAAATATGGCTGTAAAAAAACATGTTAAGCATTCCTTAACTCTGAATTTTCTATACATTACCCACCTTTATTTTCTTTCTCATTTTTCCCCATTTAAATTCATTATTTATTAATTAGATTTGTTATTTGCTTATTTTCATCTAAAACCTATTTAAATGCTCATGGGCTGCATTGCACACTTTGAGGAATGCCCCTGCAGAGTGTTCTGTCAATATTGTTACAAACTCAAATTCTACTTTATTTTTAGTTTCAGCAGTGTTTTAGGAAGTACCCAAGGAGAGAGAGGATAGGAGAATGGAGAGGAAGTGAATATTGAGTGATTTTAGAACAACTGTTTGATCCTATGGATTATTTGCTGTGCTTAAATACATACCTGGAATCAGTAAAGCTTTGGGATTCAACACAAACCACAAAACCCATCTAAGAGTGACGAATGGGGCAGGAAGGCAGGTACCTGCTCAGTTCAGGAAACTGTGAGCCCTTTTGAGGCTAAGCAAGGTAAATAAGCTAAATGCTTTTATAAAAATACATTGTTTACAAGAACTAATCTGTCTCTTATCAGCCCAAGCACTAATGAGACATTCACACTAGAAAATCAAAATCAGCTACTTTTGCTTGGGTTTGCTTTGTTTTTCTAATTAGACCTTATTTTTTAGAGCACTTTTTGATTTATAGCAAAATTGAGCTGGAGGTTCAGAGGTTTCCCATATACATCCTGCTCCCACACCCAC
>NW_012103587.1:2579505-2581642 GCF_000951045.1 Mandrillus leucophaeus
ATGCCAGATATTATAAACAGAGCATGCTGTTATGACATTGTGCTTCTATATACCTTTTTGTATAATGTATCTATCTCATTATATTACCTATGGTTTCAGTATGACCTGTTGTGTATGTTCCACCGTATATTTAATGTCTCTGTAAAGGCACTTCCAAACATTTTCAAAACGAAGAAATAAAACATGTTGGATGATTCCTTGTTATAGTAAAACGATTAATTAGTAGGTTCCAGGAAATACTCTTTTCTTCAAATAGGTGTTCAGAGGTAGATATTTAGATGTCCTTAGGTCTGGCATAGACGAAGCTATGTCTTCAGGTTCTTGATGGCAGTTATGGACTGAGACCTTGGGAATAAGGGAAAACAATGGCTTATTTAAGCATGAGGGCAAGATTCCCAGAGAAATAGGCTGGCTCTTGAGCCCCAAAGAAAATACTTTGGCAAAACATCATGTTGGGCCCTTGTCTACATTAGGAAGGGACCATCCAGAAAGAAGACAGTGGTGCCCCATGAATGTCTATAGCTAAGACATGCAAACTCAATTCTTGGAAAAGGGGAAGAAAAGTCCATTTTTCTTTAAAGCTGACAAAGTTGAGTTTTAATGAGAGAAAAAGCTTTATTCAGATAAAGATATGAAGCTTTATTTTATAAAAAGCTTTATTTTATAAAAAGCTTTATTCAATAAAGACATGAAGATATATCTTTATTCAGATATGTCTTCATAAGTTTGAAGTGACAGGAAAGTATTTATGAGGTCTGAGTGGCAGGAAAGCTCATTTAGGCACCAAAAATTCCAGTTTATGTTCATAGTCTTGGGATGTGTTACATTTAACTCCATAACAACTAAAATATTTCAATGTGTTGAGTCTCCACTGCTCTGCAAATCTTAACCAGGCGAAGGACGTCTACCATGCCATACCTCTACCCTCTTCAGACAATTGGCTTTAATGACTCTGTTGCCTGAACTAAAGTCTGCCATTGCTAACTAAAATCTCTTAGAATTCAGCCTTAGAAAAGCAAATACCCGCCCATGACAGTGTCACGATGGCTTTCTCAGATAACCGTGGCAGTCTTAAGCCAACATCCATGCTTCCTGTGATAGTTACTTGGGTCTGTAGCAGTTTCTTAACCAACAGCATGGTCAGCACTACTCTAGACATAAAGAGTTGTTTACAGAAATCCCTTCTCTTTGTACAAAGGGCAATAACTTTATAAACAGAACATGACTGAGATACAACCATTTCTTCAATGCCTTGACACTTCCTTTAAACAAAGATGTAAAACAGAACTCAAGAAGGTAGCATCTCCAAGACCTCTGATGCCACCTTGGAGCACGGTTAATCTACAGGTAAGTTTCCGTGGTGGACTGGACACAAACTTGTCTTGAGCTACACATAATGGAGAACCTTGCTTGGTGGCTGCAGATAATTATGGGTCAATGCTGTTGAAAATTGATCTTTTAGTATTCTAAATATTTAAATAATACTTGTCCTAAAAATTGTTAGCATGAACTTGTACATTGTATATACAGGTATTCTTCTTTTAAACCTGCAAGATTAATGACAATACTGACATTGACATTACCTAATATTAATAGTTTATTTTTCATACAAAGCAGGGGAGAGCTTGTATTTCCAATTTCAGTGTTTCTTACTTTATTTCACAAAATCTCAAAGACCTTCTATGACCTAGGAACCTTCCAGTGCCCTTTTCAGCAGGAATAAGAATGCATATTTGGGCTGGGTGCCGTGACTCACGCCTGTAATCCCAGCATTTTGGGAGGCCGAGGCAGGAAGATTACTTGAGGTCAGGAGTTCGAGACCAGCCTGGCCAACATGTTTAGTGAAACCCTGTCTGTACTACAAACACAAAAATTAGACAGGTGTGGTGACGCATGCCTGTAGTCCCAGCTACTTGGGAGACTGAGGCAGGAGAATCACTTGAACCTGGTAGGCGGAGGTTGCAGTGAGCTGAGATCATGCCATTGCACTCCAGCCTGGGGGACAGAGTGAGAAAAAAGAATATATATTTGAATTTTTATACATTATGGTGCCTGTTAACTGGATGACTAGTGTCCCTTTCTGTGTGCATTGAGAAGGTGATCAGAGATGGAGGAGGAAAAATCGGGAAAGTGATGT
>NW_012103587.1:2583692-2592080 GCF_000951045.1 Mandrillus leucophaeus
TCAAATTCTACTTTATTTTTAGTTTCAGCAGTGTTTTAGGAAGTACCCAAGGAGAGAGAGGATAGGAGAATGGAGAGGAAGTGAATATTGAGTGATTTTAGAACAACTGTTTGATCCTATGGATTATTTGCTGTGCTTAAATACATACCTGGAATCAGTAAAGCTTTGGGATTCAACACAAACCACAAAACCCATCTAAGAGTGACGAATGGGGCAGGAAGGCAGGTACCTGCTCAGTTCAGGAAACTGTGAGCCCTTTTGAGGCTAAGCAAGGTAAATAAGCTAAATGCTTTTATAAAAATACATTGTTTACAAGAACTAATCTGTCTCTTATCAGCCCAAGCACTAATGAGACATTCACACTAGAAAATCAAAATCAGCTACTTTTGCTTGGGTTTGCTTTGTTTTTCTAATTAGACCTTATTTTTTAGAGCACTTTTTGATTTATAGCAAAATTGAGCTGGAAGTTCAGAGGTTTCCCATATACATCCTGCTCCCACACCCACACATGTATGTGTAGGAGATTGAGTTCACCTTTTATTTGTTAACAGGCATATTGAGATATAATTCGCACACAACACAATTTAAAGTATAGAGTTCGGTAGCTTTTAGTATAGTCATACCTTTACCACAATCAATTTTAGCATATGTTCACTTGCCTAGAAGAAACCCTGTACTTAATAGCAGTCACTCCATTTTCCTCAACCCATTAGGTCTAGAAAGCCACAAATTTGTTTTCTGTATCTGTAGATTTGCTTTCTTTTTCTGAGGATCTCATATAAATAGAATCATAAAATAGGTGTATTTCGTGCCAAACTTCTTTCACTTAGCATACTGATTTCAAAGTTGGTCCAACTTATAGCATATATCAGTACTTTATTCCTTTTTAGGGCAAAGAAAGCTTCCATTACATGGATACCCCACATTTTATTTCTCTACCCGTCACTTGCTGGCCGTGGGTTGTTTGCAACAAATATTCATATACATATTCTCGTGTGAACATATGTGTTCGCTTCTCTTGGGTATATATCTGGGAGTAGGATTGCTGGGTCATATGGTAAATCTCTGTTTAATGGTTTAGACTCAGTACTGTGTTTTCTGCCTTTCCACAGCTCACAGTTTCATAAAGAGGCAGGAGCCTTTTGTTCAGGGCTCCTTGGCAGTAAGGTAATTTCTTCTTCTGCATTGTATCCAGCTGACCCTTGCTCAGTGCTGTTCTTTGGGGAAAGATGGAATGCTGGGAAGCCAGCACCTCTTATTCCCTCTAGCTAGCACTTTTACAGTGATAGAGATAATAGATATCTTCAGCTATTATTGTTGAATTATCTCTCTGATTCTGTCCAATTTTGCTTCATATATTTTGGGGCTATGTTATTAGGTATGCATACGTGGTCATTATTGTTATATCTTTTTGATGATGTGACCTTTTTATTGTTTTAGCACTTTTATATCTTTACCTCGAATAACAACATTTTTAAAAATTGAAAGTTGATTTTGTCTGATGTTAGTACAACCACTTCAGCTTCTTTGCAGTTGCTGTTTGCATGACATATCGTTTTCCATTCCTTTACTTTCAATCTATTTGTATCTCTGGGTCTAAAATGTATAGATAGCACATAGTTGAATCTTTTAAAAAACACATTTTACAATCTCTGATTTTTATTGGAATGTTTAATCTATCCACATTTAATGTTATGATTAATGTAGCTGAATTTATTTCTGCCATTTTATATTGTGTTTTTAAAATATCTCATGATATTTTTATTCCTGTATTTCTATTGTACTTTTTTTTGCATTAAGAAACGTTTTCCAATGTAACATTTTAATTCAACTGATAGATTTTCACTATTTGTTGAGTTATTTTTGAGTGATTGTGCTCGAGCTTGCCATCTATGTCTTAACTTCAGATTTGTACTAACTTAATTCCAGGAAGATATAGAAGCATTATTCCTACATAGCTCTGTATCAGCTCCCTTTTCCTGTGGTATTATTGTTATACAACGTACACTATATATGTTACAAATTCAGTTATTTATAGTTATAATTATTACTTTACATATATCATTTATGTCTATTAAAGAAGCTGAGAGCAGAGAGGAGATAAATTATATATTTATAGAGTTTGTTATATTAAGCTTCTTATTTGTCATTCTGATTCTCTTTATTTGTTCTGGTGGACTTGAGTAAATATGTGGTGTTATTTCATTATGCACACACAGCTTTGCTCCTTGTCATTTTATTTATGCTGTCTTTCTCAAGTATATTGCATTTAAATACATTATAGGTCCAACAATTCAAATATATTTATGTTGTGTTATACAATTGCTTTTTAAAATCAGTTAAGATAGAAGGGATATGCGCTGATACTGTGGTTTTTTAAATTATACTTTAATTTCTGGGTTACATGTGCAGAACGTGCAATTTTGTTACATAGGTATACACGTGTCATGGTGGTTTGCTGCACCCATCAACCCATCACCTACATTAGGTATTTCTCCTAATGTTATCCCTCCCCTAGCCCTCCACCCCCAACATGCCCCAGTGTGTGATGTTACCCTCCCTGTGTCCATGTGTTCTCATTGTTCAACCCCCACTTATGAGTGAAGTGAGAACATGTGGTGTTTGGTTTTCTGATCTTGTGATAGTTTCCTGAGAATGATGGTTTCCAGTTTCATCCATGTCCCCGCAAAGGACATGAACTCATCCTAGACAACAATTCAAACACACACACACACACACACACACACACACACACACGGCACTAGTATCTCTACATACTATGTTTTATAATTACATTACTGTCTTTGCCAGTGCCATTTGTGTGTGTGTGTGTGTGTGTGTGTGTGTGTATGTGTATTTGAATTACTGTCTAGGGTCACTTACTTTCAGCCTGAAGAACTTCTTTTAGTATTTCTTATAAGGAAAGTCTACTAGCAACAAATTCTCTCAGTGTTAGTTTATCTGGGAGTATCTTTAGTTTTCCTTTTTGAAAAATAATTTTTCTAACTATAGAACTTTTGGTTGACAGTTGTGATCTTCTGTCATTTTGAATATGTCATTCCATTCCCTTCTGACCTCCATTGTTTCTGATGCAAAGGCAACTATTAATCTTGTTATGATTTCCTTGTGTGTGATGAGTTGTTTTTCTTTTTCTACTTTCAAGATTTTCTCTTTGTCTTCCAACATTATTATTATTATGTCTTAATGTATATCTCTTTGAATTTACTCAATTTGGACTGTGTGGAGCTTCTTGGATGAATAGATAATGTTTTTCATCAAGTTTAGGACATTTTTAGCCTTTACTTAAAAAAATTTATTCTGTTTCTTTCTGTCTTTTCTCTCCTTTTTGTACCCCCCTTTTCCATGTATTCGGTGTATTGAATGGTTTCCCACAATTCTCAGAGGCCTTGTTCATTTTTCTTTATTCTTTTTTCCTCCATGTTCTTTATATTCTTTGGGTTGCATAATCTCTATCAATCTTTCTTGTTCACTGATTCTTTCTTCTGTCAATTCAAGCTTACTGTTAGGCCCCTTTCATAGATACACACACATAGAGGCAGACACACACATACATATATGTGTATATATATGTATATATGTGTGTATATATATTTACATTCATATATGCATACACACATATGTAAAGTAAATTATATCAATAACACAAAGCACAAGAAGGATTAAATTGAGGTACATTGCTAAGGTTTTACATTATACATGAAGTGATCAATATTAATTCATGGTAGAAAGTAATAAATAGTTACCTAGGAAAAGACTAAAAGTGCAGAGGTACAGCTAATAAGGCAGTAGAGGAGATAAATTGCAGTGTCAAGTTATACTTGCTATAAAGTATTCAGGAAGGAAGAAAAAAAGTGAAAAAGAACATATGACAAGTAGAAAGAAAATAACAAGATGGTAGACTCAAATTCAACATATCAGTACTGTCAGACTAGACCAAAAGGAAGACCCAATCATATGTAACCTACAAGAGACACACTTTATATATAAAGAGGTTAAAAGTAAAAAGTTGGGTAAAGGTATATGCCAAACAAATTACAAAAGAGCCAGAGTGGCTACGTTAAGTATCAGATAAAGCATACTAAAACAGAATATGATCAAAGATGAATTACATCATCATCAACATCATCATCACAACAACAACAACACTGCAGTCAGTTTATCAAGAAGACATGAAAATCCTAAATGGCAGTGCAGCTAAAAGTAGAGCCTCAAAATAATAAGCAAAAAATAACAGAACTAGAGGAAAATTTAGAAAAATCTATCTCTATGGTAGAAGATTTCAATACTTTTCTTTCAGAACTGATACAAGTATAAAAACAAAAAAGATATAGTTAATTTGAACTATAATGTCAGTCAACTTAATTTAAATACATAAAACACTACATTCCATAACTGAACATGTTTTTCAAGTGCCCATAGAACATTCACTGAGATAGAACCTATGTTGGGCCATGAAACTGCTCTCAATAAACTTTAAAAGATTGACTTCCTACAGTATATGTACTCTGATTACAACAAAATTAAACTAGAAATCAACTGGAAGAAAGTTATCTAGAAAAGTCTCTGAATATTAGAAATTAAGCAACATAATTCTATAGAACTCATGGTTAAGAAAGAAATCACAATAATTAGGAAACATTTTGAACTGAATGATAATTTGAGTAGCTCTAACAGTGATTGTATTGTCCACAAAATCTCAAATATTTTATAATCTGGCCTTTTTTAGAAAAAGAGTTTGCCACCCCTTGATCTAAATTATCACCTAAGGAGTATGTAAAATAACGAATTAATACCAAAATAGGTAGGAAGAAGACATAAATAATAAGCAGATATCAATAAAATAGAAAAACAATAGAAAAAATGAGGTAACAAGTTGTTTCCTTAAAAGTAATAAAATCAATAAATTCCTAGTAACATTAATGAAACAAAAAATGCAAATTACCAATATCAGCCAAAAAAGGGGAAATTACTACAACTGCACAGATACAAAATGGTTAATAAGGAAATGTTATGAATAACTTTGCCAATAAAATAGACAATTTAGATAAAATGGTCTTTGAAAGGCAAAACTGAGATGAGAAAGAATCAAAATATGTATGGATTCACGTCAATTCAATAAATTTGAAGATTTTCCACAAAGAAAACTTAAGGTCTAGGTGGCTTTACTCATGAATTATGTCAAATATGTAAGAAAGAAATAATATTATTTTTAAAGAAAAGCAGCCAAAATACAGAGGAGGAGCAAACAGCCCAATTTACAAAGCCATCATTAATGTTGATGCCAAAAACAGACAACAAGCAATATTAAAAGCAAGGTCATGGCCAGGAGCGGTGGCTCATGCTTGTAATCCCAGCAATTTGGGACACCGAGGCAGGCAGATCGCAAGGTCAGGAGTTCGAGACCAGCCTGGCCAATATGGTGAAACCCCATCTCTATTAAAAATACAAAAATCAGCCGGGTGTGATGGCACATGCCTCTGATAATTTAGAAAAATCTATCTCTATGGTAGAAGATTTCAATACTTTTCTTTCAGAACTAAGTATAAAAACAAAAAAGATATAGTTAATTTGAACTATAATGTCAGTCAACTTAATTTAAATACATAAAACACTACATTCCATAACTGAACATGTTTTTCAAGTGCCCATAGAACATTCACTGAGATAGAACCTATGTTGGGACAAATTCTCTCAGTGTTAGTTTATCTGGGAGTATCTTTAGTTTTCCTTTTTGAAAAATAATTTTTCTAGCTATAGGACTTTTGGTTGACAGTTTTGATCTTCTGTCATTTTGAATATGTCATTCCATTCCCTTCTGGCCTCCATTGTTTCTGATGCAAAGGCAACTTTTAATCTTGTTATGATTTCCTTGTGTGTGATGAGTTGTTTTTCTTTTTCTACTTTCAAGATTTTCTCTTTGTCTTCCAACATTATTATTATTATGTCTTAATGTATATCTCTTTGAATTTACTCAATTTGGACTGTGTTGAGCTTCTTGGATGAATAGATAATGTTTTTCATCAAGTTTAGGACATTTTTAGCCTTTACTTAAAAAAATTTATTCTGTTTCTTTCTGTCTTTTCCCTCCTTTTTGTACCCCCCTTTTCCATATATTCGGTGTATTGAATGGTTTCCCACAATTCTCAGAGGCCTTGTTCATTTTTCTTTATTCTTTTTTTCTCCATGTTCTTTATATTCTTTGGATTGCATAATCTCTATCAATCTTTCTTGTTCACTGATTCTTTCTTCTGTCAATTCAAGCTTACTATTAGGCCCCTTTCATGGATACACACACATAGAGGCAGACACACACATACATATATGTGTGTATATATATTTATATTCATATATGCATACACACATATGTAAAGTAAATTATATCAATAACACAAAGCACAAGAAGGATTAAATTGAGGTACATTGCTAAGGTTTTACATTATACATGAAGTGATCAATATTAATTCATGGTAGAAAGTAATAAATAGTTACCTAGGAAAAGACTAAAAGTGCAGAGGTACAGCTAATAAGGCAGTAGAGGAGATAAATTGCAGTGTCAAGTTATACTTGCTATAAAGTATTCAGGAAGGAAGAAAAAAAGTGAAAAAGAACATATGACAAGTAGAAAGAAAATAACAAGATGGTAGACTCAAATTCAACGTATCAGTACTGTCAGACTAGACCAAAAGGAAGACCCAATCATATGTAACCTACAAGAGACACACTTTATATATAAAGAGGTTAAAAGTAAAAAGTTGGGTAAAGGTATATGCCAAACAAATTACAAAAGAGCCAGAGTGGCTACGTTAAGTATCAGATAAAGCATACTAAAACAGAATATGATCAAAGATGAATTACATCATCATCAACATCATCATCACAACAACAACAACACTGCAGTCAGTTTATCAAGAAGACATGAAAATCCTAAATGGCAGTGCAGCTAAAAGTAGAGCCTCAAAATAATCAGCAAAAAATAACAGAACTAGAGGAAAATTTAGAAAAATCTATCTCTATGGTAGAAGATTTCAATACTTTTCTTTCAGAACTGATACAAGTATAAAAACAAAAAAGATATAGTTAATTTGAACTATAATGTCAGTCAACTTAATTTAAATACATAAAACACTACATTCCATAACTGAACATGTTTTTCAAGTACCCATAGAACATTCACTGAGATAGAACCTATGTTGGGCCATGAAACTGCTCTCAATAAACTTTAAAAGATTGACTTCCTACAGTATATGTACTCTGATTACAACAAAATTAAACTAGAAATCAACTGGAAGAAAGTTATCTAGAAAAGTCTCTGAATATTAGAAATTAAGCAACATAATTCTATAGAACTCATGGTTAAGAAAGAAATCACAATAATTAGGAAACATTTTGAACTGAATGATAATTTGAATAGCTCTAACAGTGATTGTATTGTCCACAAAATCTCAAATATTTTATAATCTGGCCTTTTTTAGAAAAAGAGTTTGCCACCCCTTGATCTAAATTATCACCTAAGGAGTATGTAAAATAACGAATTAATACCAAAATAGGTAGGAAGAAGACATAAATAATAAGCAGATATCAATAAAATAGAAAAACAATAGAAAAAATGAGGTAACAAGTTGTTTCCTTAAAAGTAATAAAATCAATAAATTCCTAGTAACATTAATGAAACAAAAAATGCAAATTACCAATATCAGCCAAAAAAGGGGAAATTACTACAACTGCACAGATACAAAATGGTTAATAAGGAAATGTTATGAATAACTTTGCCAATAAAATAGACAATTTAGATAAAATGGTCTTTGAAAGGCAAAACTGAGATGAGAAAGAATCAAAATATGTATGGATTCACGTCAATTCAATAAATTTGAAGATTTTCCACAAAGAAAACTTAAGGTCTAGGTGGCTTTACTCATGAATTATGTCAAATATGTAAGAAAGAAATAATATTATTTTTAAAGAAAAGCAGCCAAAATACAGAGGAGGAGCAAACAGCCCAACTTACAAAGCCATCATTAATGTTGATGCCAAAAACAGACAACAAGCAATATTAAAAGCAAGGTCATGGCCGGGAGCGGTGGCTCATGCTTGTAATCCCAGCAATTTGGGACACCGAGGCAGGCAGATCGCAAGGTCAGGAGTTCGAGACCAGCCTGGCCAATATGGTGAAACCCCATCTCTATTAAAAATACAAAAATCAGCCGGGTGTGATGGCACATGCCTCTGATCCTAGCTACTCAGGAGGCTGATGCAGGAGAACTGCCTGAACCCGGGAAGCAGAGGTTTCAATGAGCCAAGATGGCGCCACTGCACTCTAGCCTGGGCGACAGAGTGAGACATCGTCTCAGAGAAAAAAAAAAAAAAAAA
>NW_012103587.1:2592920-2594457 GCF_000951045.1 Mandrillus leucophaeus
TTTTTCTTTCAATCCTGGGGTAAGAAAAGTTTTCTTAATTAAGGCCCAAAGTCACTTTACCTGAAAAAGCAAATTAATAAATTATACTTTATAAAAATAAAAAAACTATGTTTTCCAAAAGCCATCATTATGCAAATAAATAAGCAATCCACAGAGTGGAGGAAAGTATTCTCAATCCAAGAGTTGTGTCTAGAATATGTGAAGAGCTACTGACTCAATAAAAAGACAAACACCACAATTTAAAATGGGAAGAATATTTGAATAGAAACTTCCCAAAAGAAGATCTATGAATGGCACAAGAAAGAATACCTTATACCTCATTTGTCATCAAGGAAAGACAAATTTAAACCATAATGAAATACTACTACACGCCATCTATCATGGCTGATATTCACAATAGCAAAGACATGGAATCAACCCAAATGTCCATCAATGATAGACTGGATAAAGAAAATGTGGTACAGATACACTACGGAATACTATGCAGCCATAAAAAAGAATGAGATCATGTCTTTTGCAAGTACATGGATGGAGCTGGAGGCCTTTATACTTAGCAGACTAACACCAGGAACAGAAAACCAAATGCTACATGTTCTCACTTGCAAGTGAGAACTAATTGATGACAACACTTGTACAGATAGAGGGGAACAACAGACACTGGTGCCTTTTGGAAGGTGGAGGGTAGGAGGAGGGAGAGGATCAGGAAAAATAACAAATGAGTAACAGGCTTAATACCTGGGTTATTAAATAATCTGCACAATGAACCTCCGTGACACAAGTTTACCTATGTAACAAACCTGCATAAATATTCCTGAACTTAAAATAAATGTTTAAAAAGAAAAAAGATGGAAACCCCCATTGTTGGCAAAGAGGTGGAGGAACCATAATTTTTAGACTTTGTTGGCAGGGCTGTAAAATACTATCATCATTTTGGATAATATTTTACTAATGTCTGGTTAAGTTAACCATACACTTACCATATTGCCTAAGAATCACATTCTTTGGTATTTATTCAGAAGGAATGAGAACATGATTCCACATGAAGACATGAATAAGAATGTTCATAGCAACTTTATTTATAATAGACAAAACCGAGAATCAACCAAAATAGCCATCAACAGGGGACTGGGGGAATAGTTATCTCTTCATCCAACAGTGGGGTGCTCCTCAGAACTAAAAAGGAACAAGCTACTGATTTATGCAACTCCATGAACTAAGTGAGCGAAATAAGAGAAGGTAAACCCGAAAGGGCATATACTACATTATTCCATTTACGTGACATTTAACAGTAGGCAGACTTATTTATGGGGCTGGACAGCAGAGCAGTGTTTGCCTTCACATGGGGAGCGTATTGACCAGAAAAGGACTTAACTAGGGTGATGAAAATGTTCTTTATCTTGATCAAGGACTGGATTACATTGGTAAAAGCCTTTTTAAAAATTCACAGAACTGGACGGGCGCGGTGACTCATGCCTGTAATCCCAGCACTTTGGGAGGCTGAGGCAGGTGGATCACGAGGTCAGGAGTTTGACACCAG
>NW_012103587.1:2595622-2597015 GCF_000951045.1 Mandrillus leucophaeus
TGATGTGATGATGATGGTGATGATGTGATGATGTAATGATAATGGTGATGATGATGGTGATGTGATGATGATGTAATGATAATGGTGATAGTGTGATGATGATGGTGATGATGATGACGGTGATGATGTTGGTGATGATATGATGATGATGGTGGTGATGATGTGATTATGTCAATGATGATATGATGATGATGATGATGGTGATGATGTGATGATGATGAAGATGATGATGATGTGATGATGTCAATAATGATGATGTGATGATGGTGAAATTGTGATGATGATGATGTGATGATGTGATAAGATGACATGATGATGATGTTTGCTGCTAGCTTCTGAGGTGGACTGGATTATTTGCTCTCCTCCATCAGGCGGTGTATAGCCCCACTCTATTGTTTTTGGATTTGGTCATATGGCTTACTTTAACCAACTGAAGGAGAATAGAAAAGACAGAAGATTCTTCAGGAAATACAGTGGGTTTCCACTGGCATTCCTTTGTGTGCTGTCCACCATGAGAATAGCGGATCTCAGACTGAGTCTTCAGCCTATGTCCTGAAATGAGGAGACACGTGGAGCTGACCTGAGCCCAGGAATGGCCAGCCAAGTTGCAGGCAACCCACAACTGACCCACAGCTGATCCCCAGAGTCTTGGAACATGAGGAAGAAGGGAATGTTCGCACAAGCAATTGAGATCTGGTGTTATTTGTTGCCAGAGCAAAAGCTACTGAAATGGTTGACAATATTCACTGGGGTCCTGTGCTGGATCATGCTGTTCTATATACTAGACAAGGATTATGTTGTTTGATCCTCACAAAAGCCTTCTGCAGTGGAAGCTATTAGTATCCCCATCTTACTGAGGCACAGAGAGGCTACATAATTGGTCCCGGGTCCCTAACTAGCATGTGGTAGCACGAGGACTTGAATCCTGGTACATAAAATGGATGGGAAGAACTGGCTTTTACAATGGAGCATGTTATACTCACATCATTCTCAGGATATAGGTGGGACAGAGGCTCCCCACTCAATGTTGTTGAAAAGGAAACAGTTTCAGAGAATATTACATCATGGACTTTAACATCAGTGTGTAGTGTAGTTTTGGGTTTCCTCTCCTCCTCCTTTGCTTCTCAATCTGTTCTCAACATTGCAGTAATGAGTTTGTTAAAACCTAAGTCAGATCACGTCTGCTTCTAACCATATACACTCCCATTTCACTCAAGAGTAAAAGGCAAAGTTCTCACCATGACCCATAAAGATGTCCATGATCTTCCTTCTTCCTTCCTCTGGCCTCACTTGCTCCTTCTCACCTGGTCTGTTCCAGCCACTGACCCCCATGTGTTCCTCAAACCCCACACTCTCTTGTCTCAGGGCCTTTGCACTTCTTATTCCTTCTGCC
>NW_012103587.1:2598495-2600781 GCF_000951045.1 Mandrillus leucophaeus
CCCCACTTCCTCGGCCCTACGGATGCTCTTCCCTGGTTGGCAGGCTGCTGCTTGGGTTCCCAGTGGAACACTCCGCAGGGTTCTGTATGGCCTGTTGTGGTCCCAGCGGGAGACTAGTGACTGGAGGAGGGTCTGCGGGGGTCCTGCAGTGCTGACCGCTACACCGTGCCACTTCCAGCGCACTGGAGAAGCTGGGCAGGACTTTAGTGGTGATGTCTGAAGGTTTGAGATAAGGCTCAGGTTGCTATGGGCTTCCCTTGAGAGAGGGTGGCAACGACTGCTGTGTTTGTTTTTATAGTAAATATTCAACTGACTTTAAGGAGGGTACAGTGGTGGTCCAACGATTTTTCTGCACATGTTAAAACATTTCATGGTGTTCATGACAAGCCTCGCCTGATTACAAAGCTTACGGAGACCTGAGTCACCTTCAGTTGAGGCACTCACTTTGGACAAGTTACAGATACTTATTTTGGCACCAAGGAATACAAATCTGAGAAAATGTATCTTGGGCTGAGAACAAAGTTCTCCTCAAAGAACTGGAAAAAGAGCCCCTAACTTTTCATTTCAACTGTTTATGACTCATATTCAAAGGTAGCTTTTTTAAAATAAAAAGCACTCCGATCCCAAGTGCTTTAAGCCAAAAAGTGCCTTAGAGTTCTCTCAGATGAACTTCAACTTCAGACATCACCAATAGGGAGCTTTGGCAAAAATACTCATCTTCTTTTGAAGTCTAGCTTGCTTTCATAGAAAACAGAAAAGGGAAGGAGGAGAGAAGGACCTGAATGAATAGAAAACATCTTACGCATGCGGGGATCATGTTCTGATAGTCAGGGTCACCTTACGACTGATAGAAACCAGCTGAAGGTGACATTTTCCAGCTGTCCTTTGAGAAGGTGCAGGAGGATGGCAACTTGGAACTGGATATAAAGAGTGAATCAGAAAGTGGAGACTACCTGGACTGTTAGGTAAAAGCTGCTTTGTAGAAACTGATTTGCACAGCAAGGTTAAATGCAAGGAGAACGTTATAATATATGCAAGCTATCTGGAGAAAATAAAGCACTCAACATTTCAATTAAATTCTCAAAAATGGGCTAGCATCTCTGTGGTTAGAAAATTCTGTCAGAAAAGGACAATGTAAAACTTAAGTAGGAACTTAAAAGGTAGCCTGAATTATACATCAACTATATCTAACAAAACACAGAAAATGACTTTCAATAGTTAAGGAGGCGATTAACCACTTGGGGATAGAAAAGAGCTTTCCAAAGTGTGTAAAATAATCAGTCACACCTCTCAGAAGATGCAAAGGAAGCATTAGGAAGGGAGAACTCTCTTTTATCAAAGCCAGATTAGCTAAGAGAAAAGGAATTTCAAGTATGTGGCCTGTCGACTGCACTGAGAGAAAGCTCAGTGACACAGGAAAAGCAAGTGTACTCCACAGACTGAATAAGCTGGAGCAGTTTAAATATGAGATTTTATCAAAAGATTCTTACACCTCTTTACTGTTCCCCGTACAGACCTCAGCAGAAGGCTAAGGAGCAAGAGAGGGCTGGATTATCAGATACAACGGAGGAGGAGGGATGAGCAGTGCTGAAAAGCTGAGCTCACTAGATTAGTTTCCTTTCTTCAGTGCCCAAACTGAGAACAATATCACCATTCATGAGAATAATTTGTAGACCTGCTGTTTTATGCCTTTTAAACAAATTTGATGTTGGGGTGGGGGCAGGGTAAAGTAACATTTTAAAAGCATGACACTTTTTCTGTCTTCGTAAGATAAACACTTTGCTAAGATAAACACTTTGTGTTTAAGCATTTTTTGTAGCCCTCTCCAGGTTCCTAACCAGGTTCCAAGAAACTGAAGCTGTCAGGTAGCTTGTGAAGGACGAACACAACCACTGCCCAAGCAATCCATGACATGTTCAGATTCTCAAGAATACAGAATTAATCACTTCCAGACGACTGCTTGGAGTTTTCCATTTCTTTGGGTTGTGAGCACCAAGAAGCAGAGACCAGTGCCTGGTACAGAAGAGTTCTTGAGAACTATTTGATGAATGAACATTTGGATGGATGAATTGTGTACTTGTCAGGATTCTTTTGATTGACAACTGAAATCCATTAAACAAACACAAAACCAAGGAAGTTGTTGGCACTTGTAAGTGAAAAGTCAAGGTTGTCAGTTCAGGTATAGCTTGATCCAGCTGCTCAATCAATATACTTAGCAATTCGCTCTCCAGGTCTCACGTATATTATCTTCTGTGTTGACTTCATTTTCAGGTAATCTTTTCTCAC
>NW_012103587.1:2600831-2603599 GCF_000951045.1 Mandrillus leucophaeus
TGTTTTATGCCTTTTAAACAAATTTGATGTTGGGGTGGGGGCAGGGTAAAGTAACATTTTAAAAGCATGACACTTTTTCTGTCTTCGTAAGATAAACACTTTGCTAAGATAAACACTTTGTGTTTAAGCATTTTTTGTAGCCCTCTCCAGGTTCCTAACCAGGTTCCAAGAAACTGAAGCTGTCAGGTAGCTTGTGGAGGACGAACACAACCACTGCCCAAGCAATCCATGACATGTCCAGATTCTCAAGAATACAGAATTAATCACTTCCAGACGACTGCTTGGAGTTTTCCATTTCTTTGGGTTGTGAGCACCAAGAAGCAGAGACCAGTGCCTGGTACAGAAGAGTTCTTGAGAACTATTTGATGAATGAACATTTGGATGGATGAATTGTGTACTTGTCAGGATTCTTTTGATTGACAACTGAAATCCATTAAACAAACACAAAACCAAGGAAGTTGTTGGCACTTGTAAGTGAAAAGTCAAGGTTGTCAGTTCAGGTATAGCTTGATCCAGCTGCTCAATCAATATACTTAGCAATTCGCTCTCCAGGTCTCACGTATATTATCTTCTGTGTTGACTTCATTTTCAGGTAATCTTTTCTCACATAGTAACATGTAAGGATAGAAATTCATCTATATCTACAGCCTACCAGCTCAAACTCCATAAACCCACATATACTTGGAAAAAAGATACATGAATGAGGAAGCTTGCAGAGTCTCACCTTACGAACTATTTCACCGTGGCATTTCTTTGTGGAGGTTTGTTGGGCAAAGCTAGCTTCTTAAAGGCCAGGGAGAAGAGATGCTTTAAGCTGACTTGTCAGGTGCCTCCAACAATTGAAGGCCAAGGAGATATAAAAGTAAGATAGCTTAAAAGTCAAAGTGCTATCTTCTCAAAAATATAGCCCATTTTGGAAATTTCCTTGGTAGGTTGCTTTGGAGAATATTTCTGTTTTGTAAAGTGAGTTCATATCTGTATTTTGGGTCATGGTTTAATCTATGAAAATCTGAGGTCCCATCATCCCTTCCCCTGACAACCCCCCTTGTCACATTGCTGGGTACCTCATCTAAGCTAGCTACATGTGAGTCATAACATCCTTGGGATAAAACGTGAGACACCAAATAGACCAGAAACAACAAATAATAGAAGAAATGAATATGCTGCAGTGGGCATATTCATGTGGCTATCACAGACTGTTTCAATCATTTTGGGCTTATGATGTGATGGTGATGATGGTGATGATGCTGATGGTGGTGATGATGATGTGATGATTATAGTGATAGTGATGTGATGATGATGTAATGATAATGATGACGATGATGACAAGGATGATGACCTGATAACAATAGTGATGATGATGATGGAGATAATGATGATATGGCGATGATGATGATGATGATGTGATGATGGCGACAATGTGATGATGCTGCTGCTGATGTGATGATGACGTGATGATGTGATAATGATGATTTGATCATAATGGTAATAATGATGTGATAATGATAATGGTGGTGATGATGTAATGATAATTGTGATGATGATAATGATATGATGATGTGATGATGATGGTGATAATGATGATGTGATGATGGTGATAATATGATGATGATAATGGTGATGATGATGTAATGATAATGGTGATGATGTGATGATGGTAATGATAATATGATGATGATGTGATGATGGTGATAACGTGATGATATTGGTGATGATGGTGATGAGGATGATGTGATGATGATGATGATGTAATGATGGCGATAACATGATGATGATGATGTAATGATGGCAATAACGTGATGATGATGATGATGATGTGATGATGATGATTTAATTATAACGGTGATGATGATGTTTTGATAATGGTGATGATGATGATGACGGTGATGATGTGCTGATGATGTAATGATAATGATGGTGATGATGATGGTGATGATGATGGTGATGGTGATGATGATGATGGTGATGATGTGATGATGATGGTGATGATGTGATGATGTAATGATAATGGTGATGATGATGGTGATGTGATGATGATGTAATGATAATGGTGATAGTGTGATGATGATGGTGATGATGATGACGGTGATGATGTTGGTGATGATATGATGATGATGGTGGTGATGATGTGATTATGTCAATGATGATATGATGATGATGATGATGGTGATGATGTGATGATGATGAAGATGATGATGATGTGATGATGTCAATAATGATGATGTGATGATGGTGAAATTGTGATGATGATGATGTGATGATGTGATAAGATGACATGATGATGATGTTTGCTGCTAGCTTCTGAGGTGGACTGGATTATTTGCTCTCCTCTATCAGGCGGTGTATAGCCCCACTCTATTGTTTTTGGATTTGGTCATATGGCTTACTTTAACCAACTGAAGGAGAATAGAAAAGACAGAAGATTCTTCAGGAAATACAGTGGGTTTCCACTGGCATTCCTTTGTGTGCTGTCCACCATGAGAATAGCGGATCTCAGACTGAGTCTTCAGCCTATGTCCTGAAATGAGGAGACACGTGGAGCTGACCTGAGCCCAGGAATGGCCAGCCAAGTTGCAGGCAACCCACAACTGACCCACAGCTGATCCCCAGAGTCTTGGAACATGAGGAAGAAGGGAATGTTCGCACAAGCAATTGAGATCTGGTGTTATTTGTTGCCAGAGCAAAAGCTACTGAAATGGTTGACAATATTCACTGGGGTCCTGTGCTGGATCATGCTGTTCTATATACTAGACAAGGATTATGTTGTT
>NW_012103587.1:2605154-2655740 GCF_000951045.1 Mandrillus leucophaeus
TTCTGTGGCTCCTCCCTCACCTCCCAGAGGTAGTGCCTGGCTCCTCCCTCACCTCCCAGAGGTACTTCCGTGGCTCCTCTCTCACCTCCCAGAGGTAGTGCCTGGCTCCTCCCTCACCTCCTGGAGCTCGTTGCTCTTCCCTTGGCCACAGTGTCATTCCTTGTACCCCCAGCACTCCTTGTCTCCCTTCTCTGGTCTACATCTCTTCAGGGCACTCATCTCATGCACCATTCCATTTCTTGCTTTACATGTTTTTCTCAGTGTCCCCTTTCTGGAATGTCAACCTCTGGAATACCTGTCTCAGTCATGACTGTGTCGTAAGCACCTAGATGCACCTGGCACACAGGAGGGTGGACTGGAGCTAAGAATCCATGTGTCCAGACTCCTGGCTCAGTTATCTTTCTATTCTATATGGTAAATGGCTGACAATAGTGTATGGCCCAAGAGTAAGATCTGTGCACAGAAAACACCTACCAATAGGTTGATACCCCATTGTTAATTAATGCTTAGGGAGCTAAGATTGGCACTAAGATGCAAAAATAATAAGCCATACAAATCTCATCTACCAGTCATTATAACAGACATGAGTAATTTGCAATTTTAGTTTTGGCAGTCTTTACAATCAACTGCAAACTGGGATCACCATCTCTGTTTAGAGATGAGATAATGGAAGTTCAAAGAGGTGGCATTTCTTTGTAATGCCACACAGTGAAACCAGCTCGGAAGATGTCTCATATGTACGTCTGGACCCCTGCAGAGGACAAGACCCTGTGAGCTGTCATTGTGATCACCATGAACAATCTGTTTATGGAGGAATTTCTCTGAGGTGGGCTCTGAGGTGGGATGTGGAAGGGGAAATGCTGGGGTCAGATTCAGTCTGCACACAGACTTTGTTTGACCCTTGTGGCATTTATTCATAAACTTTAGGATTAATGGCTAACATTTGAAAAGTCAGGCTTTACATATGAAAAATCCAGTACGCTGGTTTCTCTTGAAAACATAGGCATTAAATCCCATGTCTCCAAAGACAAGTTTGGATAGAGAAAGGGAGTCCAAGTCATCAAGCTGGCATGTGTGTGGAGTTTGTATGTTTGATGTTTATTCATTCTTTGTTCCAACAAATATTTATTGGGCATCTAATATATGATGGTCATTGTTTTAGGCATTGGAGAGAGACGATAAACAGAACTTATATTTTTGAAAGAGGAGACAGGCAGTAAACAAGCACATCAGTAAACAGAGTTAGTCATGTGGGGTAAAGAGCTATGGAGAAAAGTAAAGCAGGAGAGATGCACAGAGTGGTTGGTGGTGGAGACAAAAGTTGAAAGGGAATAATTGGCAAAGCCCACTGACAAGCTGACATCCAAGTATGGACCTAAAAGGAGTGAGTGGGAAGGCCAGGGGATATTTTGGGGGAAGTGAGTTCTCCAGAGACTGAAGAGGAACAGTGAAACTTAAGTGGGGAGCATGGCTGATGCATTGGAGGTCGAACAAGACCACCCAGGGCCAGTAGTGGGTGATGACATCAGGAAAGCCCAGGCAGGGGCTCCAGGTCATGCAAGGGTTGGCTTGGACCTTGATGAACAGAGTACAGGTGACATGAGCAGCTGGGTTTTCCCCTGTCCCCCATGGATTTCCCTTTCCAACTGCACTCACTTCTGCTCTTAGCCCGTTAGAATCACAGGGCCTGTCATCTGAGCCACCAAAAGAGAAAGGGGTTGAGAGTGATAATCCTATCATGTTCCTGGTCAAACAGTAACCTGAAAATATTTGGTAGGCAGAATAACAGCTACAGTACTGTTATTTTGTGGACATGTGCCTAAACACGTAGGGATAAGGGTGCACAATAAAAACTATTTGGAGAACACTACCGTAGAGAAATCATATAGTCATTCCAGCATGAGAATTTTGCAGGCAGGTAATAATTTCCAGCATTCCTTCTGTGATTGGTGTTGAACTTTGGGGAATTCTGAAGTGACTTTTAATCTATTGATGGACTTGGCAGCAGGAAGGGTGGTTGTCATTAAGCCTCACTGAAATGGAGAATGCATCGTAAGTGATGGATGTGGTATTCCCACTTGTGCTGTTAACCTTTGGTTCTCTACGTTGTATCTTTCTCTAACATTGAACAGCCTTTCATGCAGAAACACATTATATCATCTCTTTCCCAATAACTAGAGGCTCAGCTTAAGTCCAGAAGTCAAACCAACAGTCATTTCGGCCACAGAGAAACAATAATGATGAATTCTTTATATATGCAAATATATTCTGAATGATACTTTGGAGTTATAAGGTGCTAGAAGAAAACAAAATTAATATTTTAACTATCATGCCCTATTTAAATGACGGTTAAGGTTTTGGCTGGATCAGGAATCAGCACATTGCTTCATTTAGTTAGGTAAATGCCAGGCTGCAATGACATACTGGAATTACTTAGGGCTTGGGAGAAAAATACAATTTCCTTTGCTACCTGTAGCTTTAGGTCATGATGTTCTTGTGGCCAACTAGGAGCAACCCTGTGACCACAGAAAGTCCCTTTACTACCAGGTGGGTTGTTGGAGCAGCTGAAAACAGCTTTTCTTAGCTCAGGGTTAGAGTCTAATTCTAGACTTGTGTAATTGGATCAACAGCCAGATCTAATTGCCAACAAATAACAGAATAAAGTTTAGGCTGATTAGCTGTGCAAAGCTATTATTTGGTTTAATGAAAAGTGCAAAATTTGTTCACAGAGCCCTGCGTGGGTGCTCGCCGTGTTTCTACCAGGCACTCTGTGTGCTACCTGCAGGTGCAGAATCTCATTTAATCCTCACACCAACACTATGGCTTAGGCGCGCTCATTATCCCCATTTTAGGGGTGGAGGGAACTGAGGTTCAGAGCGTGAATTCCCTTGTCCAAGACTGCACAGTGAAGGGCAGAGCTGATACTCAAGTTCAGGGATTCCTGACTCTAAGATATACTGAGAAATGATTTTGCAACGATTACTGGACCCTTTGCAATACTGTCTCCCAAACTCCCTTAAAAAAGCAAAAGTGCCCTCAGGATTTGTAAGAGGTGAGATGTCTTCCAGCTGCGCACAGGGCACCCCTCCCTCCAGCCTCACCCACTGCCCCAGGGGTTGGCAGAGTGGCTCCACCTGCATCTGCACAGGTGGCCCCGCGCCTCTCACGCAGGTTCAGCTCCCGCCGGTCCCTGCGCAGAGCGCTCCCTGCCGGCCTCTCTTGGAGGCTGAGCCAGAGCCTCGAGTCTTGCCAGGGACCGGCCCTCTAGCGCCGGAGGCTGGGAACGCACCGCGTTGCCGCCGGGTCCTGCAGGGGCGGGGCGCGCACCTGGGGATGCACCTGCTCTAGGCCGCCTGCTCCTATGCCTCGCCCGCCGCGTCCTTCCCCTTTTCACTTATTTCCCTGTTCTGCCCTTTTCCTCTGTTTATAATAATTTAATTCAGTTAGCAGACCCTCTTGCCAAAACATGCACACATCCACAGAATTCAGCTCGAAGTTTCAAAATTCAGTACATCACAGGCACTTTTTGCAGGTCGTCCACTAGCTTTCTGGCCTATTTGGACCTCAGCAGGGATTTTCAATTTAAAGAGAGGACCAGACCACTTCATTTTCCCCCCATTGTTTTACTTAATATAGGTGAATAAATAAAGCCAACATGTAGTTTCCAAATATGTGATATATTTTAAATGTTCACATTTGAAGATGTAAATGCTTTTAAGTTGCAGAAGGTATAATGCATAATTTACAAGAAGCCTACAAGATTTGGGAACATCCTTCCCAGTGCAGTGAAAGAAATGCGGTCAGAAGTTTACAGTGGTGTGTTGAGGATCTGCTTTGCACATGGTGTCAGCTTGGCTGTCATTGGTCATGTAGCTTTCTTTGAACATGACACCAAAAGGCCCAAGTTTATTGCTGTCAAGAACGTGGGGCTTGAGAACTCAGTTTGCTCTCCTTTGCCTGCTAAGACCACCTGATGGAAGCTTTTGGCTTCTGTCTCCTGTTTCCATTGCGTGGGGATGCCTGTGTGCATGTGTGTGCATATGTGTGTACAGTATCTGTCTTAGTGAGTGCCCTTGATGGTCCGGACTTTCTCTCATAGCAGCCTTTGAAGGAGATGCAATGATTAATTACCTTCTTGGAGGAGGGGAGGGAGGAGCGCAGAGATGCAGGTACAAGTATCGGAGGGTAAGAACCTGAGCCCAGGGACGTCTGAGTCAGGAGTAATCACTAGGCTATTCCAATGCTGCATGAGTGATACAGGAGAAAAGTAGGAATTGCAGTGAGGAACAGAACAGCTAAACCTTGGGGGAGGAACTAAAGGCTGGTCGGGCACAGATCCATCACTTCTAGAGCCCAAGTGCAGGCAGTTGTTTTATATGATTCAAAGGTCCTGTTTTTGGTGGGACAGAACACACAGGAAGATAAAAGGCAGAATTCTATTGCTTACGGTTCCAAAAGAAAGGTGACTTCCAGGCGGGGCTATGCAGAGGGCTGCATTGTGGGCAGTGAAGGCTGCAGCACGGGCAATGAAAGCTGCGTCATGGGCAGGGAAGGCTACATCATGGCAGAAGGCTGCGTCATGCGCATTGAAGGCTGCGGGGCACATAATGTGTGGTGAGTGCAGTGGCTTGGTTAAGTTTCCAAGGCTCCCTGTGGACTGGCAATTTGAGGACTTTCTTGGGCTCTTGGGCTCAGAGCTGTCCCTAGTTGTTTGATACCTGGCCCTAGAGCACTAAGGGAGATGCATAGTGGCTTGGAGTTTGGGAACCCCATAAAGGAAGTGGTGGGGGACATGGACTTAATCAGATACTGAAGAAGGGGAACTGCCCCTACCTCTTGCCAGAAGCCTCAAAAGTGGACCAGGACAGCATCAGACAAATAAACAAACTATACTATACAGCCAATAACTTCAGGGAATGGTGGACTGTTTACAATGGGCAATGCCTCCCCGCTTTCCTAGGCCAGTTCCCCCAGGACATCTGTGTCTTGCAGAACCACCTGAACCAGTGAACTGGAGAAATTCCTCTTTTTCTCAGCAGAGGAAACGGAGCCACTGAAAGTTGGAATGATGACTGCAAAACATGCCGACAAGCAGGACCAGCCCCAGGCCTGTGTGTCTTTTCTCCCAGCTTCCTTTGCTGGCAGTTTTATTGGTAAAACCATCAGTCTTGTTAGCACTCATGATCCAGTACTGATGACCAGGCATTTTTTTCTGTGTTGTGATTATTCTAACGTAATTACTATGGGAAACATGTGTTGTTGAACAAAGCACTGTAGGCATAGCCATGCCTGATTGGTTTCTATTAATTCCATTCATAAATCATGGATTAAAGTGGATACAGAAGCGGAGAGGGAGGTGAAAGGAGCTGGGGAATGGTGAGCCAGGCCCTGCAAATTTCCCTCCTGGGGAAGGTGCTGGAAGTTTGTCCATCTCCCTGTTGGCTGCTTTCTCTTCTCCCCAAACCCTCCCTTTATGTGCGTTTCCCCTTCAGATCCCCAGTTGTTAAAAATCACAGACAATTGATCCAGGTATGTTCCTGGAGGACGTTTCTCCAGCCATCACTGTGATCTGCCCAGCTGTGTCCAAATGCTGTATTCTGAGCTCTGCTGGGGGGGACCCCCTTTGTACAAGCCTTCCTTGTCTGTATTTACCTTTGTGCTGCAACATCACACCCAGTGTCCCAGTTCATCCTCACAACCCTGATGAGAGGGTACCATAGCATGGAAAAAAGCTCGCAGCAGAGAATTTAATATCTTTTGAGGAGTATCGCTGGCATCCCATTGGGCCCTGGCAGAAATGGAAACCTTGATGTGGGTGAGGCACTGAGTGACCAGTGATTGTGCCTCTGGAACTGTCTTTCATGAGCTGGATTCTTTTGGATCCTCCAAGTCATAAAGTTGGGTCGGCTGAGTAGCATCCACTGCAAGATGGAAATGATGAGTCCAGCCTTGAGCCTGAGCAGGACCAGAGGGCACAAGGAAGTTGCATGGGCAGAATCCAGACCCCATGTCGCCCACCACTGTTGAACCCATCATCCCTCAGTGCACAGCTGTGGCCATACTGAGGGTCCCTGACACCTGGGGTAGGAGGAACACACTGGAGCTTAGTCTAAACATGAACCAACCAACACGTGGATGCAAGACCAAAATGGTCAGCTGCTGTATCATGGCCATACCCAGGCGTGGCCTTGAAAGGCAGCGGAGAGGAAAAATCTTCCCACCCGGCAGAACCTTGGGTAGAGCCCTGTCCAACCACTTTGTGTGGAAGGCGACCTGGCTTGAAGTGAGAATTATATGATCTCACGGGCAGTAATGAGTGGCCTGGTGGGCTGGTCATGGGTCCGAGGGATGGAGGACAAGAGTTCTGGGGGCAAAGTGCTGGATGATCACCTGGGATTGGACACAAAGCGAAAATCCTTCTATTGAATGTTAATGTGTTAGCACCCACCCAGACACATCCATCACAAGTGAGGCATTCAACAATGAGGAGACAAGCAGGCCCAGCCCATGGACGGTAGCTGGTCTGTCATTGGCCACCCCAAACGGGAGCAATGAGCACATGCCCAGAGGGGCCATGCAGCAGAGGAGGAGGAGCCCCAGCCCCAGCCGTGTGGACTGCACTGCTCAAGGCTGGTTCATCGCCAGCCTCCTCTGAGTGTCCAGCCTGCCAGCTCAAGAGCAACGCTGTGCCCTCTGATGGCAATGTCGTCGTGGAGGCTGTGCCAGTGCAGGACCTCTGGGAAGCAGACACCAAGGTGGAGCTGGAAGAGCAGGAGACACCCACTCAGGGAAGGGGAGAGAGAGTGCAGAGGAAGGCAGGGGAGCCCTCAGACCATGATGCATGGCCGGCACCTGTGAAAATGAGGAGGGAGGAAAGGGTTTGGGAAAGAAGGAGTCCAGATCATAGTGCCGCTTGGAGAAAGCCGCAGAGCACCCACGGGGGAGCTCCCACGCCAGATGGCCATGGAGGAGGCTCACAGCAGCAATGCAGAGCTGTTGTACCCCCGCGGTGCTCACTGACTGGGAGCATCCCAGGTAAAGCATGTCCTTGGCTCAGATGCTGAGGCCAAGCCTGAGGTGCCCACAGCTGGAGGCTGTCAGCTTTCTGCACTCCGTGGGGTGGGCTCCCTCTAGGAGGCGGACCTCAGAGGGCACATCCCTGACTACCTCAGAGACCAGCCCATCTCTCGAGGCCAGCCAGGCTTCGTGGGGCCCGTCTGTCCTGGAAGGGCCAGGAGCTTGTTCTCACTGAAACATGCACCTGTGCTGGGAAGGGGTTTGCCCCTCTTGCCTGCAGGGCCCCAGCCAGCACCTCTCTCTGGGGGGTTCTGGGGTGACTGATGTTCAGGCGTTGAATCCCAGGTATCATAGCATCAGGGGAGCCGCTGCACAGGTAGGAAGTGCGGGAGTGGGCTGGGGCATGACGCACATCGGTCATCTCATGTGCTGGGCCTTACGGAGCTGCCTGCCTGACAGCGCAGGGGAGTGGCGTGGAACCATGCTGCCGAAACACCAGCTCCAAAACAGCTTCTGTGAGAGGGGCTGCCGACTCCGGTCTAGGGAGAATCAGACCTCTGTGTGGTGCTGTGTCCCCAGCAGAAAGACCAAACGGGACCAGGAACCAAGGTGCAGAAGCAGGAGTGGCCCCACTTCCCGTAGCCCCCAGGTCCTCAGGGGGAGTTTGTGTTGACATGGTCCCAACCCTGGTCTCCGTGTGCTGGAGGTTATGGCTGAATGTGGGGTGCATGCTTTCTGGGGGACACAGAAAGGGTCTTGTTGAAGTGCAAGCTATGGCCAATGCCTGGGCTCCTGAACTCCTGCGTATGAGGACCAGCAGCCAGGGAGACATGTGGCCATTTATCCAGGGCACCTGATCCCGGTCAGGAAGCAGGTAGAACTGTGGTCACACATGAAGGGACGGTGGAATGAGTATGGAGCTCAGGTGACCCCTGTGGGTGCCTCTTGCCCCATTGTGGCCATGAGTGGATATGGGCAGCCTCCCTGCCTCTGGAGGGCATGGCCACCAGGGCTTGTGGGGCCCAGGGAGGGAGGTATGGCCCTGCCAGCAGGTGAGCCACCAGGAGCAGTGGAGCGGTGGGGAGGTGGGAGAATCTGGAATGGACGTTGGCAAGGAAACCATGAGCAGCAGAGGTGGCCTTGAGATCAACTGCACAGTTGGGGCCTCCATAGCTGGTGGTGTGCATCTGTAGTCCCAGCTACTCAGGAGGCTGAGCTGAGAGGATCACTTGAGACCAGGAGGTCAAGGATGCAGGGAGCTGATAGCTATGATTCTGCCTGTGACTAGCTCGTGTGCTTCAGCCTGGGCAATGCAAAGAGAGCTGTCTCCTAAAAACAGCAAAAAAAGGCTGGATGTGGTGGGGCTCACGTCTGTAATCCCCGAGCTTTGGGAGGCTGAGGCCAGAAGATTGCTTGAGCCCAGGAGTTTGAGACCAGCCTGGGCAACATAGTGAGACCCCTTTTCTACTAAAAATTAAAAAAATTAGCCAGGCATGGTGGCGTGCACTTGTAGACGCACCAACTCAGGAGGCTGAGGTGGGAGGATCGCTTGAGCCCAGGAGTTTTAGGCTATAGTGAACCAGGATTGCACCACTGCACTACTGCACCCCAGCCTGGGTGACAGAAGGAGACTGTGTCAAAAATAAATAAATAAATGAATGAATAAAAATAAAAGAAAATCCCCAAAACTCTGAGGGAGCTGCTTATTGCTCATGCCTGGGGCTGGGGGCAGCTCGGTGGAAGTCACAGTAGTCCTGAAGGTGTGCTGCTTGGATATCCCCTCAAGCAAGAGCTCAGCCTCCCACATCAAGTGTGTGGTGACTGGCATCTTTCCAGATCTGCCCGTGGTCTGAGCTCTCGCAGCCTGACCCTGCTTCCTCCCCTTCACAGGCTTTCCCCTCAGGGAACTCGTATTCCCCCAACATTGTTTCAGCATCCATTTCCCTAAGGACCCATCCCACACAGGGAGGGGCCACTATTATCCTCAGCCTGTGTATGAGGGAGCTGAGGCCAGAGTCAGAGAACATGCCCAGGGGTGCTTGGAGGCAAAGCCAGGACTGATCCCGGAGCTGTGGATCCAGAGTCCCGTCTGTGGTTGAGGGTGGCCACCAGGAAACAGGACTGAGGATGATAGGGAGAGGATCAGACCTCTTGGTGAATTCTCCCAAACTCCTTGGCCCAGGGCTGTGGTTATTGTTTGGGAGCTGGGGTCGGGAGAGAAGCCATCATCTCTGATACCTTTCAGACCATTCTCTGCATCCCGGCCTCCTGTGGTTCCCACTCACATTTCCTAAAGAATGAATGTGGCATCAGCTTCGGAGAGCTGCATCCTCCTGTTTATTCAGGGCAGCATGGGCAGGTCCCAGGCAGACAATGTGGCACTTGGGGGCGGTCATCCCTTTTGCCTCCCTTTCCCCACCCCCAATAGGTGAGTTCAGAAGTTGAGTCTTTGCCAGCCCAGAGGCAGCTGGCACTGCAGACAGGCACCTGGAAGGCACCACACAGCTCTGGATGAGGGAGGGAAACTCAGGCTTCTGAGGACCCTTAGCGGGCAGGGATCCCAGGAAGCCCCTGGCCACGATGGGGTTGGCGCCCTGTGAGTGACTGTTTGCTCCACCGCATGTCAGCTGCTACATGGCCAGCGTGTACCGGGAGGCAAATATTTTCCTCTAATATTTAGATTTGGGAACTTTTTTTTTTTCCTCCAGTTGTTCTTGAAACATGCAACCTTGGCAGGAGAAAAATGTACTTTTTTTCCCACTTAATTCAAAGTCTGCCAGTCCCATTTTTAGCTCACGGGATTGAATGCTGCGTCAGTGGATTTTCACCCTATGGCCCCGCTCAGGAGCACTTTTCCATAATGAGGCATTGAACGATAAGCACAATAGCCGTTCCGGCGTTTCTCTCTGACGGCGGTATCTGTCAGTAAATAACCAGAATACTACTAATGAACATTTTACTCGGCGGTCCCAGGGTCAGCCCTGGTCGTGAAGATGTGCTGAACCCATGCCTGGGGCTCAGTGACGACCTCCCCTCTCAGCGGGATGGAGGGAGCTGAAGTGCTCTTGCTCTGGCTGCTGCTGATCTGCTTTGCGACATTGCACAGGTCATGACACTTTCTCAACTTTGGTTTCACAACTGTAAAAGGAGGGGATTCGTCCAAATCAGGGGCTGCAAATCCATTTTCATGAGCTGAATGCATTTTTTGGAATCATCATTTTCCCCTTTCTTTCTTCGGGACATTTTCAACTCACGTAAAGCAGAAAGACTAGGATCGCGAAATTCCACATTCCCATACTCCACACTCTGCAATTATGAACACACAGCTGGTTTTATTTCAACCTATTTCTACCCTCTACCCACCTTCCTCTTGGATTATATCAAAGCAAAATGCAGACATCTTATGATTTGTGTATTTCTAAAAAAAAAAAAAAAAAAAAAAAAAAAGACTTGGCCAGGCTCGGTGGCTCACGCCTGTAATCCCAACACTTTGGGAGGCCAAGGCAGGTGGATCATGAGATCAAGAGATCGAGACCACCCTGGCTAACATGGTGAAACCCCGTCTCTACTAAAAATACAAAGATTAGCTGGGCACGGTGCTGCGCGCCTGAAGTCCCAGGTACTTGGGAGGCTGAGACAGGAGAATTGCTTCATATTTACCAGAATTGTTAAATAATTGTCTTCATATAATTGTGGACGAATTTTGCTAATATTTGTACCTAGGTGGTCTATTATCATTAATTAATCTTCTATTATGCCATCTAACTCCTTTTGGTTGTATATGTGAAGTTTATTAAGTTTTTATGTTGACATTTTACATGCTAATTCCCCAACTTCTCTTCATATTTGTAGTTTTTTCAGTCTTTCGGATTTTCTAGGTATGTAGTTACATCACCTACAAATATTTTTATTTGTAATTTTATCTCGAGAGAATAGTTTCATCTCTACCTTTTCAATTTTTATTCCCTGTTTATACTCTCTTTTTTAATTACATTGACACACAATCCCAAATCAAATAGCAATGGAGAGATTGGGCAATGGAGAGATTCTAGGATTTCCATTAAGTAAAGTGCTGGTGTTCAGCTGAGATATGTGTGTGTGTGTGTGTGTGTGTGTGTGTATACATACCCATATACACATAAAAATGTATGCATCAATCCATTTCTTTAATGCATGTGTAGAATTTCATTAAATGCAATGTATTTGTGGACATAATCTAATGATTTTTCTCCTTAGCTCTTGTAATATAAGGTTTACATTACATTAATGCATTTTAAAATATTCAACCACTCCGCATTTGAAGAATAAATTCCAACTAGCCATACTGTGGGTTTTAAAAACAGGCTACTGGATTCTCTTTGTTAATTTTAAATGTACAATTTTTGCATCAATACCATTGAATTGATCAAGTTTCCATTTTTGGCAAGTCATTTGTCAGCCCTTGGAACTGATTTTATGTTTGATTCATTTAAAAAAAAAAAAATCTCAAGGCTAGGCATGGTGGCTCACACCTATAATCCCAACACTTTGGGAGGCCAAGGATGGCAGATCACTTGAGGCCAGGAGTTTGAGACCAGCCTGGGAAACATGGTGAAACTCATCTCTGCCACAAATACAAAAATTGGCCAGGCATGGTGATGTGCACCTGTAGTCCCCCTGCTTGGGAAGCTCAGGCACAAGAATCGCTTGAGCCCTGGAGATGGAGGTTGCCATGAACCAAGATTGTGCCACTGCATTCCAGCCTGGACAACAGAGTAGGACTCCACCAAAAAACAAAAACAAACAAATAAAAATAAAAAAATCGCCAAAACCAAAACAACAAACAAACAAACTGGAATTTTTAAAAAAATCCATGCTGGGGCATGGTTTTAAGTAGCTTTGGGGTGTCATGTGATTTTCTCATGTTTAATGAAATTATGCTCTTTCTTTGAAATAGTGAATTATTTTCTAGAAAAGATGTCCCATAAAATCTAAGTGTTATAGGAAACAGTACAAGATCGGAAAAATTATTGAGCCTTGTCTCATGTTCATACCATAGCTAACACATTCATACTTTCATTTATTTGTGCAGCAACTAACTGACTGAAGCTGAGTTCTCATGGCTCCAAAGCCTTCTCCAGGTTGCTACAACCCCCATCTAGCCTGCCTCAGCCCTTTGTAACTTTCCCTCAACTGCCACAGTGACCATCCTATTTCCTCGCAAAACACCCACCCTGATAGAATTGAGCTCTTCATTCTTGGGCACCCACATCCTGCCGCTGACCTGGCTGCTGGCAATGTCCATCCTTGCTGACTGTTCTCACTGACAGCCAGGTGGGTTCTTGTGCTGCCTGACAATCCACTCACCTGCTTTCCTGGTGACTATTCCATATCGATATGGTTTGGCTCTGTGTCCCCACCCAAATCTCATCTCGAATTGTAATCCCCATAATTCCCACGTGTTAAGGGAGGGACCCAGTGGGAGGTGATTGGATCATGGGGGGCGGTTTCCCTCATGCTTTTCCCCCGTAGCGAGTTAGTTCTCACAAGATCTCATGGTTTTATAAATGTTTGGAAGTTCCTCCTTTGCTCCTCTCTCGGTGCCTGCCTTGAAGAAGGTTTCCTGAAGCCTCCCCAGCCACGTGGAACTGTGAGTCAATTAAACCTCTTCCTTTTACAAATTGCCCAGTCTGGTGTATTTCTTTACAGCAGTGTGAAAATGACTAATACGTGTACTTTGGCCTTTTCTCCTCACACCTACAACACTCTTCCCCACATTCTCATGCTCAGCTTATGTCCAAACTTCCAGTTTCACAAAGGAAATAAAAGCAAGCAGAAGAATCTTTCAACAACCTCTCCTCACAGCCCAGTCTGGGTCTACGGCATTAAAATCTGCCCTCCTTCCTATGCTATGGACAGACCACCTAAGGCAGCCCCTTCCGGCTGCATTAAGTCCCATCTGCTCTTGCCTTCTGGGGACATAGCTCCAGCCATTCTCCCCTCTCCCAGCTCATCCTTGACTATGTCCCACAAGCTCCTTGCTCAGGGCCTCTGCCCAGCTGTCCTCTTTGGCCTGAACCTCTTTCCTACAGAAACCTGCATGTGTCCTTCCTCACCTCCTTCAGCTCCTTGCTATGCTGTCCCCTTCTCAGTAAGGTCTCCCAACCACCATATTGATAATGACACCCCACAGAGTTTTTATCCCCCTCCTGCTTTCTAGGTCCCTGGATTTCCATATGACCGCTTACTTGTTATCTCATTTTCTATGTGTCAGCTTCATGAGGGCAGGGGTTCTGCTGTTCTGTTTTCTGCTCTGTTTTCATTTTTATCAACAGTTCCTGGATCACAGGGGATGCTCAATAAATCCTCAGCATGAGAGTAAATTGGCTGTCATTATTCATTGGTTTTGTTCAGGCTACAGTCTTTCGCTTTTGCACCGTCTTAGTGATGTACTAAAAGGAGCCGCAGCTGAGAAGCTGCAATATCACAAACACTGGTATCTTAGTCTACTTGGGCTGCTGGAATGGAATACCCAGACGGGGTGACTTGAACAAGAGGCATTTACTTTTCACAGTTCTGGAGGCTGGGAAGTCCAAGATTAAGGTGCTGACAGATCTGGTGTCTAGGGAGGGCACTCTTTCTGGCATGCAGATGGCTGTCTTCTATTTGTATCTTCACGTGGTGAAGAAAGAAAGGAAGAAAACTCTTTCCTGTCTCTTCTTATGAGGACACTAATCTCATCATGAGGACTCTACCCTGGGGGCCTCCTCTAAACCTAGTCACCTCCCCAGAGCCAACCTCCTAATACCATCACATTGAGGTTAGGATCTCAACATATTAAGTTTAGGGGAAAACAAAGATTTAGTCCATGACAATTGGATGAAGAATGACAAAGTAGTCAGTCAATCCAGATTACTGGCCGGATCAGTTTCAAGTTTCAGTCTACGATGGAAAACACTTGGATGTCCTGGGTGTTCCTAGCGAACTTCCAGCTGTCTTTGTCTCTGCATCTGCCTCAATGTGTCACCTCTCACAGGCCTGGTTCTTAGCAGCGAGACTATCCTGCCTATTGTCATGGAAAGATATTGATGGGCCTCCTCCTCTGTACCTTTTGTTCTTAGACGGGTTCATCTCTCTCTCTTTCTTGCTCTCGCTCTGGTTGGAGGACAGTGACCAAGAATGTGTGTTCAGCTTTTTCTTGAAAACCCAGCTTTCTCCTTATGATACGAACTTTCACATCCTTTATTTATTAATCAAACATCTACCATTGCAGGGTATAGCTGCTACCTGAGAAGGGGAGCTAACAGCTACATTAAACGTTTACCGTGTGCAGGTATAGCTGCTAGCTGAGAAGGAGAGGCAGCGTGGGAGCTTTGAGGAGAGAAGACAAAAGCTACTGCAGTGAACAGGAGAGGAAAATTCCTTCCCTCAGGTGGGGCACTCTAGTGGAAGGAGATCATCTGTAAACAAGGCCATAGTGTAAAATCATTTCAAGTACCAATGGCTGCTAATAGTAAAATAAAATGGGATGATAGTGTAGAGAGTGACTGGGATAGGGGCTTTGATCTAGAAGACCAGGGGAAGCCTCACTGTGGGACGTGAACTGCAAGGAGGTGAGGCATGTCAGTCACATGAAGAGTGACAGCTTGGAGGGGCATGGGCTTGGGGTGTTCCGGGGACAGAGGCGGGAAGGATTGCAGGAGAATTGATCTCTATCTTGGAAGGAATATTTTGATGACAATATTAAGACTGGATTCTTGGCTTTACTTAACCCAGTAATATGGTTTCTCTCTGTGCCCTCACCCAATCTCATGTTGAAGTGTAATCTCCCAGTGCTGGAGGTGGGGCTTGGTGGGAGGTGACTGGATCATGGATGCAGTTTCTCATGGTGTAGCACCATCCCCCTATGGCTGTCTCATGGTAGAGTTCTCAAGAGATCTGGTTGTTTAAAAGTGTGTAACACCTCTCCCTTCACTTTTTCTTCTGCCGCCATGTGAAGATATGCTTCCCCTTTGTCCTTCCGCCATGATTGTAAGTTTCCTGAGGCCTCCCCAGCCATGCTTCTTGTGGAACTGTGAGCCAATTACACTTTTCTTTATCCAGTTTCACGTTGTTCTTTATAGCAATGTAAGAATGGATTAATACATCATGGGATAGTCCACTATTTAACAGTGAGCAGAAAAGTCATAGGATCTGCTAGAATTTTCATACAGGGATGGGGGAAATGCCCAATTCATAAATTTGAAAGGGGCAAGAAGAGACCAAGTCACATTATGTTTTGATCCCATTGTGACAATTATATATTCAATGAATCAGATGGACTTGGACTTAGGAAGAGCTAGAAGATATTGTATTATGGACTAAGTCACAATTGCAAAATTATGGTATTATGATCAGTGTTTCTTCCTCTGTACCATCTGCTCTCAGAATCCTTCCCCACTTTCCCCAGTGAGGCTGCAGCCATGTTGAGCTGGGCTCTGCCTTCTCTGTGGACTCCACAGTCCCAGGCTCATGACCAAGAGGAGGGGAGGATGTGGCGAGGGTCGGGAATGTGGATTTACCACACCAGGTGCTTCTAACTGTTCACAGTGGTCACTCACCTCACCTCAGGTGCTTTATGCAGCAAGTAGGTCAGGTGTCCTTTATTTTACAGGAGGGGAAATGAAGCAGGTAGAACCTGTGCAATGGTAGCGTGAACTGGAGGAAGATTTGGGGTGAAGTTCTGTCCTCTGACCCCAGGGGCATTATTTCTCACCCTAGTTCTCACAAGGGGATGACTCCTGGCTGCCCTTGGAACAACAGAGCAATGCCGTGATGTGTGAGGTTGAGGACTACAGATAATTCAGCATCACTGGCTGTGCCATTCATGAAATGCTTTGGCTGGAGTAAGGGCTGGAGTCATTTTCAAGTATGCGAATTAAAGAAAACACACCCTGTGACTGGGTCTCTTCCCATGCAGCTCTGAAACTCTTATAAAAACCGTCAATTTCACCCCAACAAGGAGGGAGGGGAAGAGGCCCTGGAATTGGGATGGAGGGTTCTGATATTTCAGCAGGTCCTGAAAACACAGTCAACCACCGCCCTGCACTCATGCATTTTCATCCCATCGAAGCTGTTAGATACAGTCCATTTAGCGTGACGTCACAAGCTGGAGAAAGAGGAGCCCAGAGAGTTCATTATCAGGAGCTGTCCAGGAAGGTGTGGGAACAAGTTCTGAATTAATTAAACTTTCATTTGAATAATGAGCACATGTTATTTATTTTATTGTTGAGCTGCTCCAAGATAAGCCAGGAGGCTCCCTCCTATGGAATGGCTGGCGGCAGGGCACCTGCCGTTCTTTGCTTGGGGGAAGTGAGAGAGTTCTTTTTAACTCCCTGTTATTGGAAGAAATGCACATAACTAGAACATTGTGGGAGTGACTATCAACTGTTCACCTAAGAAATGGCCTGGGGTCAGCCATCCATTATTTTCTATCCAATTTTGACACTGCTCATTGCTGTATACACCTTGGGCATCTACAATAAGGTCCATTTAATCTCCCTAAATTGTATTGTCTGAGTCTGTCATGGAATCATGGTTTAATGCAATCTCTACTTTTACCATGCAGTAAAACTGAGACGGATGGCACTCTGATGGGTGCAGTAGCCTATGGTGGGTGCAGTAGGAGATCCAGCAGAAGGAAGGGAGTTCTAATCCACAAAATGTCTAGACACGTTTGATGTCAGCCTGAGTTCTAAGAAAGGATGGACATTTCTGAACCGGAAAACAATTTGTGTTCACAGTTGGCTAATGGGTCTTGGAGCTTTATAAGGGTTTGCTAACCAGGCTGACAATAGAAAATTTAACTTGTATATTTTCCCTATGAAAGCCTGGCAGGTGGTGGTATAAGGTAATTGCACCTCTCATGCAGGAGGAAAGAAATCAGCCAGATTCCCACACCCCGATAATTAAATTCCACACACCCGTGGTTTTGGCTGTATCTCTGGCAGTCTTTCTTCACTGAAATTGCCCACTTCATAAATTCAGGTCAGAACTCTGAACTCATCAAAAACATCAGAGGTGATAGCCTACTTTTGTGAGTTTGTGTCATGAGAACACACACCAGCACTCACAAAGATTCACAGAGGCAGGAAAGGGCATTTGGAAACTGCACCAGGAAAGATAGCACTATTGTACTCAGATCAATTTTATACTTCTGTGACTTAAATCGTGCTCTATATTTTATATTTTTATGGCATTGGGGAAGGATACTCCCAACCCCAGAAGATCTTCTTCATGTGTTTATAATGAGTCTTGGAACGTCACAATTAGAATCTTAAGTTTCTTTGGAATCTTTAATGCTACCCGGTATTAGTGCCATGTAGCACAATGTTGAACTAGAAAGACTTTAAACAAGAGGGGCGATTATCTCAGACACCAGGAAGCCAAAGCTGGGCAGTTTTAGGGTTGTCTCTGGAGCTCTTCCACGTCCTTCTCAGCGCACTGACTGGTTCTCAGTGTTGTTCCCTCATGATCACAAAATCGCTGTCAGGACTCTGAGCATCATATGCTAACCCATTCACGAAGGCGTGTGTGTGTGTGTGTGTGTGTGTGTGTGTGTTGATTTCTTAGGTAATGTAAAACCCAGCAATTAGCATTTCAGGATGGGTGCAGCCAGACGATACCCTTGTCTCTCAGCTGTGTCCTCAGCCTGGGACTTTCATTGCCTTCACCTGTTTTATAGGAAAGAATGGATGAGGCAGAGGGCAAAAGGTGAAGGGAAAATGCCCAATGGTGTCTCTCTTTCTGTGGTGTCGCTTAGAAGCCACACCTAGGGACCTCTGTCTACTTTTCTTTGGCTGGGATGGTAGGACTTGTCTACTTAAGGAAAGCTGGGAGAAGTCCATAAATTTTTTCCCAACTGCCAACTTGAGCAAAATTCAGGTTTCTGAAGAAGGAATAGCTATTGGGACAGCAACCAGCTGTATCTGCCTGTATCCCCATTATATAGATGAGAAGACTGAGGTATGCAAAAGCTTAGCTATTTTTCCAAAGCCACATAGGGGGACTTAATCCTGATCTTTTGTGGTCCTTGAGGATGGACTTCTCCCAGTAGGTGTAAGTGGGATGTCAGGGCTAATGACACTCCAGACACTAAGAGAACTGGAGAGAAAGTGTATTACTCACTCGCGGGAGCCCTGTGGAGGGCAGGTAGCACAAGCAGGGTCAGACTGGCTTAAGCAAGACAGAGAAAATGGTTTGGGCCCTTCTGATAGGTAGAGGTGGGGCTGGGGAGAAGTTCCCATGCAGCCGAGGGATTGCATGGTTTGAATTTACTCCTGGTGCCAAAAGAAGCAGCAGCACTGGCTTTCTTGTGTCTTACCTAGATGGGAGGCAGAAGAGGAGGAGGGAAGCGGGGAAGGTGGGGTGTGAAAGTCTCATGGGGCTAATGTAAACAATGGAGTCAGACTCTTGATCACACCTGTGCCTGTTTGCCCCTCAGCTTCTGAGCTCTGACTGAGAAACCTGGTATTAGACAGGGAGATTTGAAACACCAGCTTCAGCCTCTGGGCTCTCAAGTTGAGTGTGGTGTGATGCTGGGTGGGAGATCTCAGGGCCCTGATAGTTCTTCTTGGGAGAGGAAAGGGGCATCAGTGGGTCTAGGAAAAGGGAGACTGGAGGATGAGGGGCCATGGCACCTTTGTGCCCAATATGATGCCTCCCGTCTATGGTGGGGGGCGGCATCTGTGAAGGGTCATGGTCGTCCGCCTCATGGTGGTTGTGTTGACAAATGGAGATGTAGCAACCATCTCAGCACAGCGTGGGAGGTGTGGTCAGTGCTCAGAACGGCAGCCATGAGCTGGCTGTGTTTTTCTTCAACTATAACAGAGAAAATCCTTTTTCTGTGATTTACTGTCCATGTCCAATTCCACAAGCGCCACTAGTTCAGATGTCCTTAATTTGAAAGTCATGATAATTGGGACGAGGCAAATTAACAGATCATTATGAAAATATTTGGTGAGCCAAGAAAAAGTGCCCAAGTTAACATCATAAATATGAGTAATGAGCAGGATTATTGCAGCCTCTTAAAGGAAAACAACAACAACAGCAACAACAAAACTCTCTGGCCACATTTATAGCAGCCTGACAAGATAATAGCAATACATTATTATTTATTTCTTTAAAATGGTTAAACCTTGATGTTTGCCACTGTTACTTAAATTATCTTCGATCTGAGTTGGATGGTAATACCATTCTATTTCTTATTCTCATTTCTAAAACTTTAGACTTTTAAACCGGCATAGACTGTGTGTTCTACTAATTCAAGATGGAAGAGGTTTGATGCATTTCTACCCTTGGTGCTCAACAGAGTTTGCTTTGAAAAACAGAAAATAAACATTCACCAGAAAAGGAAATCAGAACGTGCTTTCAGTAGTGGGCACTTACCACATTCTGCTTTCTAGAGACCTGCCAGCTGTTCTGAAGAATCCATCGTTACTCTTTTGCTTTAGACCTTAGGTCCAAACTTAAGAAAGGCATAACGTGATGATGGCTAATCTAAGAGGGGAACGCTTGCACGGTAAGCTGTCCTGGCTACAAAAAGTGAGCACTCTTGTTTTGTTTAATGTGCTTATTTTTTGATGTACTTCACAAGTGCATTTCACCCCCTCTGTTACACACTGTCATACCCAGGAACCTCTGTCTTAGTCTGTTCAGTGCTCAGGGGTGGTGCTAATAAAAAATTCCATAGACTGGGTGGCTTATGAGCAACAGAAATGTATTTCTCACAGACTGGAGGCCGGAAGTCCAAGATTAAGGTGCCGGCAGATTTGGTGTCTGGTGAGGAACTGCTTCCAGTTCACAGATGGTGGCTTCTTGCGTTGTCCCCACCAGGTGGAGGGAGTGAAGGAGCTCTCTGGGATTTCTTTTTCTTTTCTTTCTTTGTTTTTTCTTTTTCTTTTTCTTAGTTTTTTGAGGCAGAGTCTCGCCCTGTCGCCCAGGCTGGAGTGCAGGGGCATGATCTCGGCTCACTGCAAGCTCCGCCTCCCGGGCTCATGCCATTTTCCTGCCTCAGCCTCCTGAGTAGCTGGTACTGCAGGTGCCCGCCACCACGCCTGGCTATTTTTTTGTGTGTTTTTAGTAGGGACGGGGTTTCACTGTGTTAGCCAGGATGGTCTCGATCTCCTGACCTCGTGATCCGCCAGCCTCAGTCTCTCGAAGTGCTGGGATGACAGGCGTGAGCCACCGCGCCCGTTCTGGGATTTCTTTTATAAGGGCACTAATTCCATTCGTGAGGGCTCCACACTCATGACCTAATCACCTCCCCAAATCTCCGCCGTCTAATACCATCGTCTGAGGAATAGGAGTTCAACATATGAATCTTGAGGACACCAACTTTCAAACCATAGCAGGCTCTAAAGATCAAAGAGGTTCTTCCCCAGCTAGGACGGATTCAGTAGGTTTCTGTGTGGAGACAGAAGAATGGGTAAGACAGCTAACAAGTTACTCACACACATCTCCTCAGCCCTGGGATTCTGCTCAAACAGGGTCTGGACCCCTGCACAAATTGCCTGGTCATGCACTAGAGCTCAGATTTTCCTACATGTCAATCATTCAGGAGTCATCCTTATGACTGTTTAAAAATCTGCGTGTCACCACACACCATCTCATACCAACTTTGTACAAGTTAGCATTTTTCTTTAACTCCACTTACTGCTTTAAGAAACATCATCTAAAGATAAATCACCTATCGCTGACATAAATGTATTAGCTCATGGCTTTCTCTGTCATTATAATTCTAAATTTTAGGACAAAAATCAATGTATTTTGAATCATGACCTTGCATACTTCAACTTGTTTTCAGAAACCATTGTAACTGTGGCAGCAATCAATGGGGGATGCCAATGTGTTATTCAGTGAATGATACAGCAACCCACTATCTGGCCATACATGAATCCATACCAGCCAGGACATTGTTTGGGGATTTATCTGGAGTGGCAAGATGGCATCAGAGGGAAATAAGCTTAGATTTTTTTAAGTATAAAATAAGCTGACATAAGTCTAGATTTCTGTTGATTTTGCCTTAAATTAATGAGGATGCAATTTTCAGTTTTCCCTAATACATAATGGGTTATCTTGAAGGACCTTCAAGGAGAGGTCCCTAAACTTTCTCTCCCAGGACTCTCTACCCAGAGTTTTCCAACTTTCAGTCTTTTTTTTTTAGACAGTCTTGCTCTGTCGCCCAGCCTGGAGTGCAGTGGTGCGATCTTGGCTCACTGCAACCTCCGTCTCCTAGGTTCAGGTGATTCTCGTGCCTCAGTCTCCTGAGTAGCTGGGATTACAGGTGTGTGCCACCATGCGCAGCTAATGTTTTTGTATTTTTAGTAGAGATGGGGTTTCACCACATTGGCCAGGCTGGTCTCAAACTCCTGACCTCAGGTGATCCGCCCGCCTCGGCATCCCAAAGTGCTGGGATTACAGGGGTGAGCCACCATGCCCGGCCCAATTTTCAGTCTTTTGTGCAACATTCTTACTACTTTTTAAATAATATTTTTCATACTATTTGCATTGTTAATTACTTCATATTTTTATTTTAAAATATGTTATATACAAATGTTTAAAATGGAAACTACATGAACAGTATGAATAGAAAACCAATATCATTTGTTTGTAATAGAAAATCATGATGAAAATAGAGACAGAAAGAAAACAGCAATGAGCCTGATCCCTCCTTTCTGTTCACTGTAAAGGGAGAACAGTGTCTGTCAAGGAGGAAAGGAATTAAAGGTTGCTGGGTATTCCCCCAGCAGCCATCTCCAGTTTTGTTCAGGTATTAGGTGGCAGCGTTTGCCTATCCTCTAGTCCAGGTCATAGATCATGACTGTTCTATCATGCCAGTTACGGTGGTTCTATTCCTTTGTGGCTGTCAATGGTGTTGGATGCATTGTTTGACCCACTGAGACATGCTTAGAATTAGACTTCTGGCATCTTCCAAAAAAAATTTCTCTCTGATAAAAGTAAATGTAATGTAAGAAAACCCCATTCCTATCCCTTTTACTCCCTTTTACTTTGGGGGTTGTACTATGAGGGTGTGATGTTTGGATGTGTGGCAGCCATATTGTTACCATGAGGTACGATCCTGCACATTAAAGTCCATCAGCTGAGAGTGACAGATGAGCCTGGAGCCCTGATGATGTAGCTGAGTTGTTGAACCCTTTCTTCATGCATTTCAATGCTTCTTGCTGATCAGATCTCTGTGGTTTAGCAAATTATGAGTGTGTTCGCTCTTACTGTGGCTGCACTCATTCCTAGCAGACACATTCATCCTATATTACTCCTAGTTAGGCCATAGTTATTTCCAGCCTTTGGCTTTTACTCATCCAGCCCCTGCCATTCTACATCCTTCCTGTCCTTGACCTGTCCATATCCCAGCCATTTCTCTAGACCCTGCTTAATATTTAGCTCCAAGATACTGGAATCAGTGTAGATGTCAAAGAATTACAGTCTTTTTGGAGGTGTCTCTGAAAATAATAATTAATTATTAATTAAGTTAATATAGATTAGTGTTAATAATTAGATTAATAATAGTAACGTTAATAATTAGATAAATAATTAATAATTGTTTAATAATTAAAACAAATATTTTATATGGAACAGTAACAACAAAATTATTTAGGATGTGTATGGACCAAAAGAGAGGGCAAACAAAATAAATTTTAAGTGACTTTCCTTTCTTTTTTCATTCATCTGTTAAATATTTAATAATTATCTACTAAATGCCTGGCACTTTCCTGCAGCAAACAAGATCGACATTTTTCTTGTTTTTCTTGTTGTTGTTGATGGTGGTGTTGCTTCATTATGCCTGGCTGGCTGCCTAAAGGTATCTTTGCTTCCTCTGAGGCATAAAATGCACAGACTTTCTGAAAGCTGCTTTGTACTTTTAAATGCAAATTACTGTCTGGATGAAGTGAATGAGGCCTTGGAACAGATGAAATAACGAAAAGGAAGAAAATAAACTTACCTTTCTTTCTTATTTTCCGTGAGTCCATTTATGACCTATCGTCTCTTTCCTAGGAGTTGGACTTCAGTGGATCCAATTTCTTTCTTTGATCAGAAATGCCTCCTCAAGATGGTGCCGAACATGGGTGGTTATGGAAAAATGGTCATCAGATGTGAGGAGGTGGCTTCCTATTTGAATTTTTCTTTCTTGGGGCTGTCACTTCACACTCTTAGTTAGCACAGTGATCCCAGCCAGCTTGTCCTGTTGAGAAAGCGCAGGCCCTGCACTTTAATGATGATTTTGCAGGAGCAAATGCATCATCAGTCTATGATTTTGCAGGAGCAAATGCATCATCAGTCTGGGTGTTAGCTCAGATTTGACTGTGGCAGAGGATGGCAGGGAAAAGCGGCAGTGAGAACAATACTTCTCCAAGTGCTAATGGAGGAGGAGGGTGAACACCATGCTCAGGCAGGATTTTCAAGTGTTCTGCGATGATTTTATAGTTTTGACTTATTCACTTCAGTTGCAAAGATTTATATTTTAATTAAACTGAGTAATCAGCAGCTCACCTGCTATAAACTGAAAGTTTAAACCTAATGAATTGGAACTGTTAAAGGTTTTTATTTTAAAGGAATCATGATACACAGGGAATTGGAGGGAAGAACAGAATGAAAAATAATAATCGTGAATGAAAATTGCCAAAGACACGTGGCCCTTGTCATGCATGGGGCTAGTTACTGAACTTAACTGAAACCTGCAATGCTTATTCTGTACTTAGGTATGCCAGAAATCTCTGTACGGTTGCTTTTTTCTTCCCTTTTCTGGAAGCGCTGGAGAATCCTGCCACTGAGAACTAGACATTAATATTATGCATGTATGATAAGAGAAGAGAAACAAAGGCTGGTGGGGAGATGAAGACAATGAAGACATTTGGTCTCAGAATAATACCTCTTTGATGGAGTTAAGAGTATCTGACTCGAGACTCCTAGCACAAAATGGAAGCACGTACAATAGGCGAATGAGGAAGACAGAGAGAGAGTGAGAGAGTGAGAGAGAGACCAGGTGGACCAGATTTAGATGCCCAGGTTCTTGGGCTAGGTTGTAAAGACCCCAGACATGTGTATGAATTTTGATAGACTGAAATGGATATATAATATGTATATTTCTGGCTTACAGGAGGGGATTTCCATAGGCTGCAACTGAATTCATAACCAGAGCTAAAATTTCTTTAAGGTTGATATGCCAACATATGTATTCCTAAATACCTATTTTGAAATAGTTACAGATTCCTAGGAAGTCGCAAAGAAACATACAGGAAGATACCGTGAACATTTGGCCAGACTCCTACAAAGTTAATATCTCACATGACCGTAGTTCAGTATCAGACTAAGAAATTGATGTTGGTACAACCCACAGTGCTCATTCAGGTTTTGCCAGTTATACATGCACTCTTGTATGTGTGTGCATATGTGTTTGTATGTGTGTGCTTACTTTATAGTTCCATGCAATTTTATCACAAGGATAGTTTTTTTTTTGTTTTTGTTTTATTTATTTATATTTTTGAGTTAGAGATTGAGTCTTGTGGCCCAGGCTGGAGTGTGGTGGTACAATCTCAGCTCACTGCAACCTCCACCTCCCAGGTTCAAGCGATTCTCCTGCCTCAGCCTCCCAAGTAGCTGGGATTACAGGCGTGTGCCACCATACCCTGCTAATTTTGTATTTTTAGTAGAGACGAGGTTTCACCATGTTGGCCAGGCTGGTCTCGAATTCCTGACCTGAGGTGGTCCACCCACCTTGGCCTCCCAAAGTGCTGGGATTAGAGGCGTGAGCCACCACACCTGGCCACAAAGACAGTTTTGTGTAACCACCACAATCAAGATACGTAACTGTACCCTCACCCTACGACTCCTTAGTGCTACCCTTCTAGAGTCTCAGCTTCTTCTTCCCAGGCCCTACTTCCTAGTAACCACTAGTCTGTTCTCATCTGTGTCATCATGTTATTTCACAAATGTTATACAAATCGTGTCATATGTACTTTTTTGAGATTGGCTTTTCTTTCACTCAGTACAACACCCTTGATATTGATCCAGGTTGCTGTGTGTATCAATAGTTTACTACTTATTGCTAGCAGAGTAGGATTCCATGATCTGCCTGCACCACAGTTCGTTTAACCATTCACCCATTAAAGTGCATGTGGGTAGTTTCCTGGGGGCCTGGGGGCCATTTTGAGCCTTACAGAAAAATCGCGTAATGTCTCTCTCCATAGCACTTAGAGATGTATCTGGGATTGAGCCATCTCATGTCCATCTAACAACACTCACACAAATGGGATGGGTGCACAGCCTTCGGACATGGTTGCCTAACTCTGGCAATAGAGATGAAGAAGATAGAGAGATGATGAAGAAGAAACACATACAAGTAATTGCCAGATAGAGAGATGAAGAAGAAACGCATAGAGGTAATTAGCTTAAAAGCACGTTCTATGTGTGTGAGGCGGCAAGGGTGGAAACTGGGGCAAGTCTATTACAGAAAAATAGGTCAACATTCACATGAACCCCATGATGCCCCAAAGAGAGACTGCTTCTCCCCAACATCAGAACCAACTAAAAATGGCAGCTGGGGTGTCCCGAGTCTAAACCCTGCAGAGTTTCCCTGAGTGGAAACTTGTGAAATGGCATTGTTTGCCTGAAGTCTTTATTCCATAAAATCTATTATAAGCATTAAACAGGAAAATAAAATTGAAGTTGTGAGAAAGATTAAAGCCATCTTGTACTAACGAGAGACATCTGTTTGTTCCTGTTTTGTAGATGTGCATTTACCCAATAGACAGGAGTTGTTTTTTTTTTTTTTTTTAAGTTGGAAATGAAAGTTTAAAAAAAAAAGTAAAACAAGCTAGAGATGGTTGCTGGTACTCCAGGGAAATTGACAGAATCAGGGCCACATTTGGAAAAGTTGTGTTTAGAGAAAGGCTCTGCAGCATGATTTTACAGTTTCTGATAAACATATTTGAATTTTAATCTTGCAAATGCTCAGTATCATATGCATCCATACTGTTCCTCATTTGTCTGTTTGGCAGGTGTTAACTGAGCATCTTCTACAAGCTGGCACCTGCTAGTGCCGAGAACACATTGGCAACTAAATCAAACACGGTAGCTGTCCTTAGGGAGACTGTGCTAGAGGTGAGACAGGTGTGAATCACAGCACTTAATGGCTAATGCTCACCTGTCTTTTGTGACGCCCCTGGCAGTCTTCTAAGGGCTTTGCAAATATATTAGCTTTTCAAATTCTTCTGATAATTCTAAGACAGAGTCAGTCTTATTATTTTTGCGCCCTCCATTTCTGTTGCTTTCTACAGGCAGTGTGGACTTGGACTTAGGATTGCCATGAGTGTTTTCATTAGTGGCTCATTCTTGCTTATGGCTCATTGCTCTTCCCAGCTCTGCCTTTTCTCTGGGAAGCTGGTGTCTGAGTTTGCCCTTCATCCTCACTTCTCGTCTTTAGTCCAGGACAGGAGGCAGGGGAGAGAGTGTCTCTGGCTGGAGCGTGAAGGTGGAATCACGGGTGAATCGACTGTGGACCTGCCTCCTCCCCAGATACAAAGCCTCCCAGGCCTCACCCTTTCCTCACAGGGCCGCCTTCCGGCAACCATTTCTCTGCCTCCTTCAGAGGATACGGCGCCTCTTGCCAAGCCTGAGTGAAGTCATGGATTAAATATCCAGAACCCAGGTGAGATCCCTTCTTCTGTTTCCAAACAACGTACAGGCGGGCTCAGATGTGGACGCTAACTGCTTAGAGAAGTTCCCCAGGAAACCCTCTCTTCCTGGCACATGATCTCCATTTAAACCTTTTTCAGTTCAAGCAATCAGAAGAAACTTACTGGAGATAATGAGTTTTTGCAATGTCTGAATTATAGGAAATGTGAAAAAGAAATGCACATTTGGGGCTTTCAGATGTCCATCTTAAACTACAGATATGTCGATATGTCTGGGTGTTTTCAAAGGTGTGCAAGGGGCCGGGCGTGGTGGCTCATGCCTGCACTTTGGGAGGCTGAGGCGGGCGAATCACAAGGTCAAGAGATCGAGACCATCTTGGTCAACATCTTGAAACCCTGTCTCTATTAAAAACACAAAAAATAGCTGGGCGTGGTGGTGCGCGCCTGTAGTCCCAGCTACTCGGGAGGCTGAGGCAGGAGCATTGCTTGAACCTGGGAGGCAGAGGTTGTAGTGAGCCGAGATCACGCCACTGCACTCCAGTCTGGCAACAGAGCAAGACTCCGTCTCAAAAAAAAGAAAAAGTGTGCAAAAAGGTGTGCAAGGACCTGGTGTGTGGTGGTCAGAGGTGTACTCTTGAGAGGATGAGCACACTGTCACCTTTGCAACTTTCCTCAGTGTGTAACTCATGAGCAGTATTTCCATGTCTGCCAAGCACTGAATAGTTCTTTGGAAGTCCTCCTTCAGGCTTTCAGTGTGAAAGGACAATGCCTTCCTCCCACTCAGGCCTTTGATGTGTGCTGCAGATTTTAAGAAAGAGACAAGGAGGAGGGCTGCTCTGCTAATTCAGGAGTGAGCATGAACTCTGAGCAATCTTGGGGCTTTCTCATATCTTTGCTGTCGGCACACCTGCCCTGGCCAACTCTCCATCCTTACCAAAGCCCCCCGGAAATAATGCTTGTGGTAGGCAGAACAAGAGTCCAAAAGATGTCCACGTCCTAATCCCGTGGACCCGTGAATATGTGACCTTACATGGCAAAAGGGATTAAGTTAAGAACTTGAGATATGTAGATTATCTTGGACAACCCAGGCATACACAATGTCATCAAAGGGGTTTTCATAAAAAGGGAGGAAGGACGGTGGGAGTCAGAGAAGGCGACGTGGTGATGGAAGCAAAGGTCAGAGGCATGGGCGGTCACAGGCCTAGGGAAGCGGGCGGCCTCCAGAAGCAGGAAAAGGCAAAGAAACGAATTTTCCTCTTGAATGTCCAAAGGAACACAGCCTGCAGACCCATTCCAGACTTTTGGCCTCCATAACTCTAAGATAATAAATGTGTTTTTTTAAGAACTTGGCTTACGGCTATTGTCATAGCAGTGACAGAAAACAAATAGACTGCCCATTGATCAGTGGGGACAAAGAGCTGCATCTTTTCCAGGATATCTTCTGCCTTCAAGGTGGCAATGTGGGCCCTGGATGCTTAGATTCTGGCTTTTCTCCATTGCTCATCTGTGAGGACAGGCCTGGAGCTCCCTGCTGTGAGTGAACCCCAACACTCTTGTGCTGTGCTGCCCCCAGGACTTCGGAGTAGCCAAGGAAGGGCGGTTTCTCAACAGTTCTCTGAGACTCTCAGGTGTGTGGGCTGTGGTGTTTGCCTTTCCGCCTGTGACAGGCCCTTGTGCTCTGGGTTGGGCAGAAAAGGGAAAAGGAGGGCAGAGGGCAGAAAAGGGAAAAGGGAAAGAGCCTGGGAACCACAGGCTGGTCTTCCCCATATTTTCTGGTGTAAAACTCAGTGAAGTTCAAGAAGTTTAATCCAACCTTGGCTTTTAAAAAAGTGGTTATCAAAGTTAAAATTAAAGTAGAGGGACAGAACGTGCTTTAAGGATTGTTTGTTGAATTTCAACTTTGAACTCTTAGGCATAGCGTACATGGTGCTCTGTTTCCCTTGTTTGCTGGACTCTGTAGATATTAGAGGTCAGCCTGCAGGAGAGACGTTGCCTTTGCAAACATTTAATTCAGGCTTGGAGGAAATGGATCTATGTCTACACACCAGAGAGTGGAATACTGGAACGGTCCTCTAGCAGTTCCAGCAGCGGAGTGTGTGGATCCCGAGGTGTATGACTCAGTGTACCCAGTGGCCCCATGGCACCCCCTGAGGCCACCCAGAAGGAGGTGGGGATACAACTCCAGGGCTGAGTAGGGTCCTTTCTCTGGCACCTGCTCTTCTTGCTAGTGAGAGACACAGCTCATTACCTGAATAGGGTCCTGAGCATGGCAGGAACAATCCCTGGGGCTCTTTATGTGGAAACTGGAGTTTTAAGAGAAAAAAAATGGGTGGGATGGGGTGAGATGAGGCATTGATGAATATTAAATGGTAGAACCCTACCAGGCAGCTTCTAGCCACTTTAGATTTGCAGGTCTTGGTCTTGAGGTTTTTGGTTTTTTGTTGTTTGTTTTTTTCTACGTGCAGTTTGATGATTTGTTTTCATTTGGTGCAATTCAATTCAATTCAATTCAATTGGAAACAGTAACGAGATTCTACCTACACTTCACCTTGTTTTGTGCTGGGTGCTGGGGACACAGTGGGTGGTAAGACCTTCTTGTGGGTTCAGTTGTGTCCCCACAAGATGATATGTTAAATCCCAACCCTGGGCACCTACCAGTGTGACCTTATTTGGAAATAGGGTCCTTGCAGATGTAATTGAATTAAGGTAAGATCATACTGGATTAGGGTAGGTTAATGACTAGCCTGGGTTAGTCACTGGGCTAAATCCAGTGACTAGTGTGCTTATATGAAATCCACGTGAAGACTCTGAAAGAGAGAGGAGAGACCCTGTGAAGACAGAGGCAGAGACTGGAGTGACATGTCCTCAAGCCAAGAAATACCTAAGATTGTGGCAACCAAAGGAAGCTGGGGGGAGAGAGAGAATAATTCTTACCTAGAAAATGCAGAGGGAGAATGGCCCTGCCAACACCTTGATTTCTGACTTCTGACCTCCAGAACAGAGAGAGAATGGATTTCTGTTGCAAGATACCCAGTTAGTGGATATTTATTAGGACAACCCAGGGAAACTAACATAAGCTTCCTCTCTGCCCTCAAGTTGCCCAAAGTCCAGGAGGAGAAGTGGCCACATAGGTAGGGAAGCACCTTGTCTTGAAAAGCCCACAGATTGGGAATTATCCATGGCTTTCTAGTTTTGGTATTTCCTCGGGAACACATTTAGGGAAGAGGAAAGCCCCCACACGTGAGTGAGCCTTGTGAATTGAGCATTCCTCAATTCACAGCAGGCCGTCAACTGCTGGAGCCACTGCTGTGGGCTTCTCCTTGGACACTGGCATAGTTCATAATTAATTACAGTCCCTTTACCCAAAGAATCCACTTTAGAAATAAAATAAGCTGTTTATGTTGCATTCTCTGTCTATTGTGAGATTTTCTTTCTTTCCTTCTCTCTGTTTCTTGCCTTCTGAGAACTCGGTGTGGATCTTTGTGTAAAAAATTCTAATTACTGTTCCCAAGACTGGCGCATCTCTTTTTCCTCTTGTATCTCCTCAAAAGTTTCATTTCTGGGTTATTGTCTATTATTTCAGCATAGAAAATAAAAAGAATGCTCTTGGCATGCACTGCGCATTAATTATCATTTGAGAGCTTGCCAGAGCTGCTTGAAGGGGCATTTAGAGAGTTGGTTGTCTTTTAAGTTCAAAGGGGCAAACACACAGAAGAGAAGAATGGAGAAAGCACTGCCTGGGTCTTAGAGCAGCCGGCTCTGTGGAATGGCTTTTTAAACAGGATGCTTTCTGTTTGCGGTTAAGGATAAATCTGGGTGTACTTTGCCTGGGAATTACGGTTTTGACTAATTGCAGAAATAGTCTTGAGCAGAGAGTGGCTCTCTGAAGACTCAACTGTGGATCCTTTGGGAGAATTAGTTTGTGGGTGAAAATGAAACCATGCTACTTCTTTTGAAAAGTGATGACGGTCAGCCTCTGACTGCCTGCCTGAGGGCTTGGAAATGTTTTTTCCTCTCCGGGTCTCCAATTTCTCTTCCTGCAAAATGAGGTGGATGTGTAAGGTTCATGATTCTGTTTTTCACGGAACACTCCTTAAGAGAAGTCCCTCTGGGAAAACACAAGCTGTTCCAGAGTCAAACAATACTGAGGAACCTTGAAACCTGTATCTTATTTTTTTATTATTATACTTTAAGTTCTAGGGTACATGTGCACAACGTGCAGGTGCAGTGAGAACACTTGGACACAGGAAGGGGAACATCACACACTGGGGCCCGCTGTGGGGTGGGGAGAGGGGGAGGGAGGAGGGATAGCATTAGGAGATATACCTAATGTAAATGACGAGTTAATGGGTGCAGCACACCAACATGGCACATGTATACATATGTAACTGTATCTTAATTTTAAGTGATTCACAAGGTACCACAGAATATAAAAAATGGAGATGTCCAACAATAAAAAAGCCTGTTGAAATTTGCCACACTCTTTCATGTATTCATCCATTTCTTCTCAGTTATTCAATAGGACTATAACGTAAAAGGATCATAAAATAACGTATGAAATGTAGTTATTTAAGTGACATTCATATCTCTGTGTATTTTTCCAGGTATCTTCTGTGTCTCTACATTTCATTCTATTTTCGCTACTCCTATTTTATTTTATTTTGCTCACTTTTACTGGAGTTGTCACTCTCAACACCGCTTGCATGAACCGTGCCTTCTAACTGGACTTCCCATGTCCCCTCTTACGCCCTCAAATCCATTCTCTACATTATAACCAGTGGGATCGTTTAAAATTGTCCTTTTCTATAAAATCCTCCTCTTTCCCACAGGCTTGTAACCCTTTCCCAGTTTCTCACCATTCTTAGAAAAAAAGCAAATATTCTAAATTTTTCCAATAAAGCCAGGCCTCTTCTGGACTCCTCTGACTTTCCGGCCTTGGTCACACTAGGGTCCTCCATGCTTCTCCGTGACCATTCCTGCTGGCCTTTCCCTTAGTTCACAGTTTCCCCTCTGCCGGGATCAGTCTTTACCTGTCGTTACCTGGTTAGCCAGTCACCTTCCAGGTATCAGTTCAAGCATCACATTCCTAGGGAAGCCGTCTTTGATTCTGCAAGAGCAGGTCAAATCACACTATTTTACATTATGTTGGATTTTCTCTGTAGCTCTTATACCATCACGGTCTTTTCCACACTAGCACGACCATGTAGATTGGCCCTGTAGCTCTCCGCTGGTGGTCATTTGACATACGTTTACATTTGTGTGAAGACTTGATTGTTTCCCCACTGGGGCTGAGACCTCATGGGGCTGGGGCAGGTCTGGTTTTGCCCACCTGATATGGCTTAGATCTGTGTTCCCTCCAAGCCTCATGTTAAAATGTGATCCCCAATGTTGGAGGTGGGGCCTAGTAGGAGGTATTTTGGTCATGGGGGCGGATCCCTCATGAATGGCTTAGCACTATCCTTTTACTGATGAGTGAGTTCTTGCTCAGTTAGTTCACACAAGATCTGGTTGTTTTAAAAGAGGGTGGCACCTCTCCAACCTTGCTCCTTGTCTCACCATGTCATGCACTGGCTACCAGCTCACCTTCTGCCATGATTGTAAGCTTCCTGAGGACCTCACCAGAAGCACATGCTAGCGCCATGCTTCCTATGCAGGCTGCAGAACTGTGTGCCAATTAAATTTCTTTTCTTTATAAATTACCCAGCCTCAGGTGTTCCTTTATGGCAACAAAGACTAACACACCACCCTTATGTTCCCAGCTCTTACCTTGGGAGCAGATACTGTGGGCATGGAATTGCACTTGTTAAATGAATGAATGAATGAATGAATCAATATCCCAGGCCCTATACTAAATACTGGAGATAGAGGGATGGATAAATTATGATCAGTGCCCTCAAGAAAATTAATAAGTAATTAAAATCAAGTGTGTATTGGCAGATATCTGTGAAAAATATGAGTATATAAAATAGAAATGGTGAGACTTGGTGAGAATGAGGAAATAATGAGGACAATCTTCCCAGTGGATGTTTCATCTGAGCTCAGCAGAAAGAAATGAGCAGGAGTTACTGTCAGCATATTCCACGGGCAGTGTTTCTTCCAGATTCTTCCAGTAACCCCTCAATGTTTATTTTTAGTTCACGTAGTTATGATAGGGCAGACCTAGGATACCAGGTAAGTGATCAACCAAACCCAGAAGCTTTTATGAGTAAGATGAGCACCAGATTTTTTGCAGGAATAAAGGACTACACAGGCAAAGCAGAATGTGCTGTGCTCTAGGGAGGGCCAAGGGACCAAGATATGAGTGACAGTGATCAGAGCCCTCCCTCACTGAGGCTACAGGGAATTCATGGCTAGGCATGTCACCCTGTTTTTGGCCAATACAAATAATTTAAAAGGGTTTCAAAAGATGCAGGGGTGTGTGTGTGTGTGTGTGTGTGTGTGTGTGTTGGGGGTGTGCTTGAAGTTGGTAGAATGTTAACCAACATAACAAGGAAGGAGAGCAAAAGAAAGTCTGATTATTCCTGGATCCAGCCACCGCTGAAGTTAGTCAACTGTCAAAGACAAAAACAAGGCTGGCTCATGCCTGTAATCTCAGCACTTTGGGAGGGCAAGGTGGGAGGATTGCTTGCTTGAGGCCAGGAGCTGGAGACCGACCTTGGCAACATGGTGAGATTTCTGTCTCTTGCAAAAAAAAAAAAAAAAAAAAAAAAAAGTGCTGTGCACGGCGTGGCACGCCTATAGTCCTAACTACTTGGGAGGCTGAGGTGGGAGGATCACCTAAGCCCAGGAGTTGAAGGCTGCAGTGAGCTGTGATCGCTTCACTGTACTCCAGCCTGGGTGACAGAGCAAGACTCTGTCTCAAAAAAAAAAAAAAAAAGACAAAAATCAGACAAGTTAAGAAGATTGATTTTATCCAACCAATTGCAGTAGGAATAACACTGAAAATCTAAAGATGAGAGTGTCTCCATAGAGTGGTTTGGTCTTAAACGTTTATAGGGAGGGTACGCAAGTTTCAGATGGGAATATTTACAGCTGAGTTATTCTGCAAGCAGGGGAAGTCTCCATCAGCTGAACTGGAAGTGTTCTGCAGTTAGCTCATTTGAGAGGGGCAAGCAGTTCTAATCTCAGCTAATCATTCATGAGACACATAATGATAAATTGGCTGGGAATGAGGCAGGTTCAGATGAAGGGAAGGGTCTGTGAAGGATCGTGAAGTGGTGGGAGGTGCCACACACTTTTAAATGAAGAACTCACTCACTATAGCAAAGTTGGCACCAAGCCATGAGGGGTCTGCTCCCATGATCCAAACACCTCCCATCAAGCCCACCTCCAGCACTGGGGATTATAATTCAACATGAGATGTGGGCAGGGACAAATATCCAAACTATATGACTTGGGTGACTCAATAAACTTTCTCTTTTGCTTAAGGCAGTTTGGATTGGGTGGATGATATGGTTTGGCTGTGTCCCCACCCAAATCTCATCTTGAATTGTAGCTCCCATAATTCCCAAATGTCATGGGAGGGACCCAGTGGGAGGTAACTGAATCGTGGGGGCGGATCTTTCTCATGCTGTTCTCCTAATAGTAAATAAGCCTCATGAGGCCTGAAGGTTTTATAACCTCAGAGCCTCTGCACGTGCTTTCCTGCCTGCCGCCATGTAAGATATGACTTTGCTCCTCCTTTGCCTTCTGCCATGATTGTGAGGTCTCCCCAGCCATATGAACCGTGAGTCCATTAAGCCTCTTTCGTTGATAAATTACCCAGTCTCGGGTATGTCTTTATTTGCAGCGTGAGAACTGATGAATACAGTTGGGTTTCTATTACAAAAACCCCCATTCTTATTGTTGCCAGAGCCTTTTGGGCAGAAAATTTGGGAATGGACTTTTATAGGATCATTCCAAGCTGAGGCATGGGGCACAGCAGGGTGAAGGCCAGGAGGCCCCTGTGGCTGGGGCACAGACAGAGGGAAAGCAAGTGCACTGATTTCCTGGGGCCGTCTGAAGAAATCAGCACAAGCAGCCGGTTGCGGTGGCTCATGCCTGTAATCCCAGCACTTTGGGAGGCCGCAGCGAGCGGATCACAAGGTCAGGAGATCAAGACTATCCTGGCCAACATGTTGAAACCCCGTCTCTACTAAAAATACAAAAATTAGCTGGGCGTGGTGGCTCATGCCTGTAATCCCAACTACTCAGGAGGCTGAGGCAGGAGAATCGCTTGAACCAGGGAGTTGGAGGTTGCACTGAGCTGAGATCATGCCATTGCACTCCAGCCTGGTGACAGAATGAAATTCCGTCTCAAAAAAAAAAAAAAAAAAATCATCACAAGCTGAATGGCTCAAACGACGGAAGTGTATTGTCTCACAGTTCTGGAGTTCAGAAGTCTGAGGTCAAGCTGTGGGCGGGGTAGACGCTTTCTGGAGGCTGTGAGGGAGAATCTGTTCAGTGTTTCTCTTGCTACTGGTGGTTTGCTGGCAATCTTTGGCATTCCTTGGCTAGTAGAAGCAACTAATCTCTTCCCATGTGATGTTCTACCTGTGTGTGTGTCTACCTTCAAATTTCCCCTTTTCATCAACACACCTGTCCTGTTGGATTAGAGGCCCACCTTCTCCAGTATGGCCTCTTCTTAACTAATTCCACCTGCAATGACCCCGTTTCCAAATAAGGTTACGTCTGTGGTACTGGGGGTTAGGACTCCAGCATATGAATGGGGATGGGTACAATTGAGAGGAAGGTTAATAGGAGGCTTTGGGGTCTTCTGAGGAGTTCATGTTTTATGCTGCAGAAAACATAGTCCCTGAATTTTCGGGTGTATCAAATCACCTAAAACCACTCTGTATTTCCTGTAAGGAAACAGGGAGGTTGATGTCCTTATTTTGTCCTGCTCCCACCCGCAACAGCCACAAAACCTGAAGACTGGCATCCTGCGTGAACCCTTAGCATTGCTGCTTTCAGATGGAAATATTCTCCCTCTTGACACAACTCGGCAGGGGGAAGTGACTCTAGACTGGATTTTTCTGGGCTGCTGAGCTGCGGCGGGCCTGCCATTGGCTGCCATTGCCACACACCCCTTCACTGTTCCCTCCAGACCCCTTGAAGTCCTATTTTCTTCTTGGGACTGAGATAGGGGCAGTACAATGGCTCCCATTTGTCTGGGGAATCTGCACCATAAGGCAAGGGCAGAGCTCACCAGAGCTCCTGGAAGTGGTCACTGCAGGGCTCCAGTCCCAACCTGGTGTCCAGCAGCCAAAATGGACCTCTAGGTGTGTTTCAGTCTTCCCAGAGTGTTACGTTTCCTTTAAGAAATTGAAACAGATGCCCACATTAAAAATGAGCAGATTTTATATCAAAATGCAGATTCTTCATTTCTTTTTTAAAATCAGAAGCTTTGGCATCATTGGGAGTGGATTTCTGCATGCACCGTCCTGCAGGATCTGAGGCAATGCTTCCCACTTTATCTCACATGTCACTCCATTGCTACCCTTTATGCCATCAGACTGGCCCCCATGGGTGTTTAAGTTTGAGACCTGGGTTACCTGTTTAAGGGAGAGAGCTTTGGATTCAGACACAATTGGTAGAGTCCTAACTCTAATACTTAATAGCTATGATGCTAGGGCAAGTTGTTTGATCTCTTTGAGCCTCAGTTTTCTCATCTATAAAGTGGGAGTACAAGGATAGTACCAAACTCATTGGGCTGTAGTGGAGAATACATTAGGCAAATTCTGCAACTGGCTCAGCCGGGGCCTAGGCCACTATGATTGCTTCTTCAATGGTAGAAGCTAGTGTCTTAGGAGTTGCAGCAATAGTAGAGTTAACAGCCATATTAATAGCATCTTTGTACCCCTGGTGTTTTGCTCACTGAAGCAACCCGGGCTTGGAAAACTGGCAGGTACAAGAGAGGCAGGCTGATAGGCTGCAGCCAAGATCTTGTCAGAAGCCCAACATGGCAACCTGGTTTTAGGTCATTCCATCAATCCAGAACCTGCTAGACACTTGTGCAAGGTGGGGAGCTTTGGTTGCAAGTAACAGAAACCACATGAGTATTGATGCTGCAAACAATAGACCCTCACCACCTTGCCACTAGTCTTGTCTCTGTATGGCTTTCTCTGAGTTCAGGTCCAGAGGAGGAAATCCATGCACCAAGGCTAGGCTTCCTCTGTGTGCCTGAGTTAGAGGAAGGTTGGACTAGAAAGTCTAATCTCCTTAGTAGTGAAGCCGTGAAAAGTCACACAATGGCCTTACCACTAGTCAGGGTACCTGACTATTGGACAACTCTTGCCCCCACACTAATGATGTTTCTTTGCTTCAAGACTAGAAGCAATATTTTGTGGCTGGTGTAGTCTTCATGCAACCAATAAAATCATTCCATATAGCATGGCTTTCCAGAGTGACATATGATTGGACCAAAATTAAGACATGTAAATGTGGCTGTTACAGGAAATTGTCTTCTGTATTCTACGTAGAGAAAGCCAGTCTTACCTCCCAAAGGAAAGACTTCCTGCATACAAGACAATCCTACCCATGAAAGGGGAGGTAAAATGTTTCCTAGCATCAGAAATGTTACTCAAAGGGGTTCTGCTTTGGGTGAATTGAATTAGAAGATTAAAAAAAGAATTTCTCTAGTTCTAAGATTCTTCATGTTTAAACATGTTTGGAACAAGAATCTATGGGGAACTGTATTCCAAGCAATTTAAATTTTCAGAGAGAACATTTAGGTGTCTTGGCAAATTCATTTTTGCTCTGGTTTTAACTTCATTGACTGGAGTAATATGGTTTGAAGTTCACAGGACTGCTGGATATTTTTGTAAGCTGGGATCTTTGGTTACAAGTGACAGGAATCACCTTGAGCTAGCTGAAACGGAAGTGGGTATCTATTAAAAGAAACAGAGTTGTCTCGGGGATTGCAAGAGCAAAACTGAAATTGGGTGTCAGCAACCAGGACCTGGAAAGACATTGGGATCTGAGGGGTCCTCTTTTTTCTGGCTTCTTATGTCTTCTGCAACCTCCCTGGTCCACAGATTGGTTTTCTCTGTGGCAGAAAGAAGATGGTTTCCCATAATAACCACATTTACACGTCTTAATTTTAGCCAGATCATACTTCACTCTGCAAAGCCATCCTATATGGAATGATTTTATTGGTTGCATGAAGACTATACCAACCACTAAATATTGCTTCTAGTTTCGAAGCAAGAAAAAAAAATCTTCAGTATTGGAGCAAGAGTTGTCCAATATTTAGGTACCTTGACTAGTGCTTAGGACTCCTTAGGAGCCACAGTTCCTATTTCAAAGCTTATCAAGGTTTGCATCAAATTATGGTCACTAATTGTTAAAACCGCATTTTCACAATAACAAAAGTGATGTTTTCTTATTTTCTACCAAATTGAAACTAACACCTCCATTATGTGTCACATTTTGAATTATTTGATGTACAGTTCCAACCTGTGAAGGAAAGTGGAGAATTTTAAAATCTGTTTCCATATCTCTGCCAAAATGTTAGGTTTGTCTCCCATGGGGAAGTCATGAGCACCTTCTCTTAAAAATAGATGACGTTTTGGTTTGAAAAAAACTTCAGGTTCGTTCTATAGTACATTCACTTAAATATCATACTTAATTTTTTTTTTTAAACATAGGGATCTCACTTTATCACCCAGGCTGGAGCTTAGTGATGTGATGATCATAGCTCATTGCAGCCTCAAACTCCTGGTCTCAAGTGATCCTCTCACCTTAGCCTCCCAAATAGCTGGGATTACTGGCATGAGCCCCCACATCCAGCTTGCATATCACACTTTTAAAGGAAAAGCTTTAGGGATGCTCTTTAGGTTAAAACTCCTTACAATGTGCCCTAGATGGCTTGCAATATTTCTATGCTGAATATTGAAAGGAGTCAGATGCTGGGTTGAAAAAAAATGCCACACAGGTTCAGGTTTTTGTTGTGTCTGTGTGCGCATATGTGTGTGACTGTGTGTATGTGTGTGCATGTGTGTATGTGTGTGCACATGTGTGCACATGCCTGTGTGTGTGTGTGCGCATGTGTGCACATGTGCGCATGTGTGTATATGTGTGTGCACATGTGTATGTGTGTTCCTGTATGTATATGTGCATGCATGTGCATATGTGTATCTGTGTGCATGTGTATACATGTGTGTGCATGTATGTGTGTACACGTGTGTGCATGTGTGTATGTGTGTGTGCATATGCGTGTGTGTGCACATGTGTATATATGCATGTGCATGTGTGTGTATGTGTGTGCATGTATGTATGTGTGGGCATGTGTGTGTGTACTAGTGAGTCTTGACCCGCCCTAGGTGCCTAGCTTTGCTTTTCCTATATTATTCTAGATGGAGCTCAGCGGCTTCTGATACTGGGAGGAAATGGTGAGCAGAAAGTGTATATGATTGCAGAGCAGTGATCCCAGTAAATGGCACGTATTTGTATGATCTTTTAGGAACAGTTACAAAGGACCTTCAATTCAGAGTTTGATAAAATGAGGCAGAAAGGAGAGTATGATATGAAGGGGGAAAAAAGGTGGAAAGGGGTGAGAAAAGGAAGGAGGAAAGAATAGTAGGGTGTTGCCTGCATATTAAGTTAATTAGAGGCAAATTAAGTTAGTTGATGGTGCAATAGTTCTGAGAGAAGGGCTGTGTTTCTAGCAGGCTCTTTGCACAGGTTCAGGTGCCAGAGAGAAGACATAGCTGCCAATACTTTTCACACCTGAATCCAGGAAAGTCAGGCCACTGTCAGCATGCAGCCCTCCCTCAAAGGCAGCCTCATGTCTCTTCTGGAGCCCTGGGTATTCTGGGGAGTCCTCAAGATACGGAGGTGTGACAATGCCATTGATGGGGTGGTTCTTATTTAATCTGAAAGCAGAGCCCCTTTGATTTCTACCGTGATCCCTTATTTAGGTGCCAGAGTAGGAAAACCCTTTAGTTTTTCTCTCATCCCTTGGTGCTCTCATGTTGAGGTCCCTAACTGTAGGGACCTCAACCGGTCCCTACAATGGAGACACTGGTGTGCCATATATTAGTGTCAAAAGAGATGAACCTGCTCCTGGACAAGCTGATGGGCAGAAACATAACTCAGTAGGTCCTGGAATTCAGATAAACATCTGAACTTTTGAATGCTTATTGTATGGACCTTTACTGTTGATTTCGGCGTAGAGGGGCATAATCTATCACTACATCTAAACTTATAAAGCGGAGACCATTATCTTTCTGCTCAAGGCTTCAAATAATGGTTGTACAATGATTTTTATTCCTGCACTGCACTTAGAGAGAAAAACTTTTCAGCAGATTTTATTAAAAGGCTTTTAATCCATGAAAGCTTAACCAGCTCAAGTGGGTTTAAAGCACCGCTGCTACTTCACAAAGGATACACGAAGCCTAGTTATCTAATAACCACCACTTGCTATAATAAAGATTTTGGATCAGAGCTGATGAATCACAATGTTTCTTAAATCCATTTCTGCCAATATCTCTAGACATTCATAACCTCTTTTATTGCCTTCTCCTCCTTTGGGAGCTGAAGGGAGGGATGTTCTGTTACTTCCAAAGTCCCTGCAGCACCTGAATTGAGTTCCATTTTTTCCTCCATATATAAAGATACTTTTAGCCCTAATCCCACAGGAATGGTTTAGCGGTTTGTGGAAAACAAAACCTCATGGTTTTAAGCTGTTTTGTATGTTCAGAGAAGTCTGAGCTTTTACATAATACATTTTTTTTCCATGTTTCTCCAAAAAATAGTATTGAACAATTTTGCACCCATTCTTCTTTCCAGGACGAACATTTTCCTCCCAGGCTCTTGGCCTTTACCAAAAGGAGCTCACATACAAGTTCTCTGCAATGACAACACAATATTAATGATAATAATGGGCACCTGACTTTGTTTGCAGATATTTTTAGATCTAATTCACACATCTAATAGAAAAATTACTAATACTTATTAATCATAAGCCAGGTGTAGGGCTCAGCACTGTGCTTGCATTGTCGCCTTCAGTTGTGCCAACAATATTCAAGGATGGGTGATGTTCCTGTGGCAGAGACTGGCTGTCTGGTTTCCAAACATTGCCTTTGCCTCCGAGGCTTTAGCCGAATGGCATTTTCCGGCACCCATTCATTGTATTCTGGCTCATGGAATGGGATGTGCACGTTTGCAGCTCTCTCCACGTAGCCTCCTGCTCAGTCCTTCACACGCTCCCTTTCCTTGTCTCTTGGCCAGATGCAGAGGATCTGAGTGAAGGTCCCGAGGTCCTACAGGATGGCAAGGCTTGAGTGGGAGGAAGCCTGAGTCCCTGAACGACTGCATGGAGTCTCCCTAGGAAGATGAGCGGGGACATCATCTGCCTGTGAGCCCAGCTGATTTGTTGGCTCAGGCTGCCGTAACAAAGTGCCACAGAGCCAGGATCCCAGCTTTACAACCTCATTTAACCTTAATCGCTTCTTTAAAGGCCCTATCTCCAAAGCCAGTCCTGTCTGGGGTTAGGACTTCAACATTTGAATTTGAGGAGAAAACAGTTCACCGTAACAACCAGTGTGGTCCAGCCTTGGATAATGACTCTTCTGGATATTAACAGAGAATAGTCACACAAGAGAGAAACTGATTATCAAATTTCCTGGAAATATATTTGCACTCGTCAGTTTGTCATTGTCTTGTGTTCACTAAAACTGCTGAATTCTACGTATTTGAGCATCTGAGAGAGATATAGATATACATACATATATTACATACACATATATACATGCATACATTACATACACATATATACATACATATGTGTGTGCATATATATACATAGAATACGTAGAATTCAGCTCCCTGCAGTGGGTTCTCTTGAAGGGAGATGTGAGAACATCGATGTGGTCACCCAACGTGTGACCATGTTTGTCCACAAACAGGAGGTGTTTGACCATGAAACACCTTTATTTTATATTTTGATTGTTTTATAACGAACAAGTCATTTTCAAGGAGTCATGCCTCACTAATTTATAGGTTCCAGATGCATTTAACACATGCAATCCTAGATAGTCCAAGTTTATCCTGCTAATAGGTAAGGCTTCTCCTGCTAGAAAATACCTTCACTCTGTTTGCTGGAAGGTCTCCCAATAAAGGTGCCAGACTGAACAAATAAAACCACAAGATGCCTCATTAAATTTGAATTTCTATGTAGAATCATTTTAGTATAAGTATGCCCCATGCAGTAATGGGGACATACACCTACTAAAAAAAGCACCATAGTTTATCTGAAAGTCAGATTTAACTGAATATTCTGTATTTCATCTGGCAACACTATCTTCTAATAGCTAGTCTATTAGGACATGTGTGGGGGGTGGGGGGTGCCTTTCCTTCCTCCTGGGTGGACCTAGTAAAGGAAGAGGATGAATCGCAAGCTTGCAACTAACCCTTTGCTTCCCTAATGGATATTTGAGTTTGGAAAAGATGCTTTCTCTTTACCTATTATCCTTGCCGTTCTCACCCAGCCATTAACACATATAGGCTGGGCAGTCTTTATGACCAAAGAAAGCTTAGGGAGGGTTTTGAGTGTGGGAAGGGGCTCTCTGGGAAGAAATAAAATAAGAAACTAGGCAAGAAGCCCAGGGAAGTGGCCAACCTGTGAGGTAGCATTTTCTTTTCTTTCTTTCTTTCTTTCTTTCTTCTTTTCTTTTCTCTTTTTCTTTTTTCTTTTTTTTTTTTTTTTTTTGAGACAGAGTCTCGCTGTGCTCCCAGGCTGGAGTGCAGTGGCGTGATCTCGGCTCACTGCAAGCTCCGCCTCCCGGGTTCACGCCATTCTCCCGCCTCAGCCTCCCAAGTAGCTGAGACTACAGGCGCCCGCCACCACGCCCGGCTAGTTTTTTGTATTTTTAGTAGAGACGGGGTTTCAGGGACATGATCAAGAGGCACTAGGTTTGGCAGGAAGGCAAGAAAAGGCACTGTTAGATTAGGAAGGCTTGAAAGTGTTTTCTAGTTGGGGCTTTGGGAATTTCAATATTTGTTGAATGTAACTTTCCATCTCCTTAAGTTTTTCTTTTTTTTTTTTTTTTGAGACAGGTCTTGCTCAGTCACTCAGGCTGGAGTGCAGTGGGATGATCATGGCTCACTGCAGCCTTAATCTCCTAGGCTCAAGCAATCTTCCCACCCTCCTGAGTAGCTGGGACTACAGGTATATGCCACAATTCTGGGCTAATTTTTTAAAAAAATTTTGTAGAGATGGGGGTCTCACTATGTTGCCCAGGCTGGTCTCAAACTCCTAGGCCCAAGTGATCCTCCTGCCTTAGCTTCCCAAAATGCTGGGATTACAGGTATGAGCCACCACACCTGGCCAGCATTTTCTTGTGTTGTGTGTTTGCAACCCTTTGGGCTCACACCTTACACTATGTTTTTTTTTTAAGCAAGTTTTTTCTTGTTTTCTTGGCGGGGGGAAAAGCTGAGTGTTGGGAAAAAGGCTGAGGCAGGGCTTGATTGTCTGAAATAATGTAAAAGTCTTGGAACATGACCGGGGTCCAGGGTCTAAAACCCCTCGTGGCCTTTGGAACACCAAGCTCTGTGCCAAAGGGTTGAAGGCTGCCCTGCTGCACCACAATCTAAGCCCAGGGCATGAAATCCCTCGTGGCTTGGATGGAATCCAGGGCTCAGGGCATAAAACCCCTCGTGGCCTCTGGAATGTGTCTAGACTTGCTGGCTCCTTGCTTCTAGCACTCCCAGGCTCATAGATCGATTGTATCTTAAACTACAAGAACATGTTTCCCATTATCTCAAGTAGGAGAACATGTTCCATATGCTTCAAAGAAAATGCTAAACTGTCACAGCTGTAGATCATGCTCTTTATACACTGTTTTCTTTCAACCCCCACATCCTCACCACCTGCTTCTTTGTTTGATCACCAATAAATAGTGCAGGCTTCCAGAGCTCGGGGTCTTCGCAGTCTCCATACTAGCATTGGCCCCCTGGTTCCACTTTATGCACTCTCAACTTGTCTTGTCTTATTCCTTTGACTCCACCAGACTTCGTAGCCTTCACTTTTTTCTTGTCCCTCCTCTCTCTGTAATAAGCAAGACCTAAAGTTCAGCACATTGCATCATGTGACATGAACAGAAAATGCATGCTGCATGTTGCAGCAAGACCCATGGCCATTCATCTGAAGAGTCTAAATCTGGAAGAAAGGCCAAATGCTGTTGGATGTTGTATTAGGCTGTTCTCACACTGCTGATAAAGACATACCTGAGACTGTGTAATTTATAACGAAAAAGAGGTTTAACAGACTTACAATTCCATGTGCCCGGGGAGGCCTCATGATCATGGCAGAAGGCGAGGGAAGAACAAAGGCATGTCTTACATGGCATTGGGGAAAGACAGAATGAGAGCCAAGCAAAAAGGGAAACCCCTTATACAATTATCAGATCTCATGAGACATATTCACTATCACGAGAAAAGTTTGGGGGGAAACTGCCCCCATGATTCAATTATTTCCTACAGGGTCTCTCACACAACATGTGGGAATTATGGGAGCTACAGTTCAAGATGAGATTTCAGTGGGGACACAGCCAAACCATATCAGATGTGGACTTAGTAGGTTAGGGTACTTTTGGTGACACACAACATTATTATCAGTCTGTCCTAAACAACAGAGATAATTTATTGGTTCATGTAAATGTAAAAGAAAAGTAGCAGCGGACCTTCAGGCAAAGCTGCATCAGAGTTCTTATTTAACTTCTCCACAAAACTACAAGCTGAATTTCTCTTAACTTTAACCGTTTCATGTGGCCTTCAACCTCACAGCTACTGCAATTCTACTGCAGTAAATTTCCTAAGGTTATAACCCAAGTGTGTAAGATGTGGAGCCTGGATTTACACCCATGCCATCTAAATCCAGAACTTGCGCTCGTGGAGGTATGTTGCATCCAGGCTGGTTATGACTATTTTCCACAGGCATGCCTCATTTCATGGAACTTCTCTTGACTGTGCTTCATAGACACTGCGTTTTTTACAAATTGATGGTTTGTGGCAACTTTGTGTTGAACATCTGTTAGTGCCATTTTTCCAGCATCATGTGCTCACTTTGTGCCTCTGTATCACAATTTGGTAATTCCCACATACTTCACGCTTTTTCTTTTCTTTTGAGACGGTGTCTTGCTCTGTCACCAGGCTGGAGTGCAGCGGCGTGATCTCTGCTCACTGCAACCTCTGCCTCCCGGGTTCAAGTGATTCTCTTGCCTCAGCCGCCCGAGTAGCTGGAACTACAGGCATGCGCCACCACACCCGGCTAATTTTTGTATTTTTAGGAGAGATGGGGTTTCACCATGTTGGCCAGGATGATCTCGATCTCCTGACCTCGTGATCCATCTGCCTCGGCCTCCCAAAGTACTGGGATTACAGGTGTGAGCCACGGCACCTGGCCCAAGCTTTTTCATCATTATTGTATCTGTTATGGTTATCTGTGACCAGCCATCTTTGATGTTACTAGTGTCATTATTTTGGGTTGCCATGAACTATGCCCACATAAGATGACCAACTTAATTGATAATGTGGTGTGTGCCCTGACTGCTCTACCAACTGGCTGTTCACCCATTTCTCTCCCTCTCCTACAGCCTCTATCCCCTGAGACACATCAATATTGAAATTAGGCCAATTAGTAATCCTGCAATGGCCTCTAAGTGTTCAAATGAAAGAAAGGGTCACACATCTCTCACTTTAAATAAAATACTAAAAATAAGTAAGCTTAGTGAGGAAGATGTATCGAAGGTAGAGACAGGCTGAAACCTAGTTAGGCCTTTTGGGCCAAACAGTTAACCAAGTCGTGATTTCAAAGGAAAAATTCCTCGTTTCATTGAACTTCTCTTTACTGTGCTTTGTAGACACTGCGGTTTTTACAAATTGAAGGTTTGTGGAAACTCTATGTTGAGCCAGTTTATCGGTGCCATTTTTCCAACAAGTTGTGATTGCAAAGGAAACATTCTTTAAGGGAAATTAAAAGTGCTACTCCAGAGTACATACGAATGGCAAGAAAGCAAAACAGCCTTACTGCTGATATGGAGGAAGTTTAAGCAGTCTGGAAAGAAGATCAAATGAGCCTCAATATTTCCTTAAGGCAAAGCCTAATTCAGAGCAAGGCCCTAACTCCCTTCAATTCTGTGAAGGCTGAGATAGTCGAGAAAGCTACAGAAGAAAAGTTTGAAACTAGAAGAGGTTGGTTCACAATGTTTAAGGAAGTAAGTTGTCTTTATAACATAAAAGTGCAAGATGGGCCAGACGTCGTAGTTCACGCCTATAATCCCAGCACTTGGGAGGCCCAGACGGGCAGATTACGAGGTCAGGAGTTCGAGACCAGCCTGGCCAATATAGTGAAACCCCATCTCTACTAAAAATACAAAAAAAATTAGCCAGGCGTGGTAGTGGGCACCTGTAATCCCAGCTACTCAGGAGGCCGAGGCAGGAGAATCGCTTGAACCCAGGAGGCGGAGGTTGTAGTGAGCTGAGATCATGCCATTGTACTCCAGCCAGGGTGACAGTGCAAAATTCCATCTAAAAAAAAAAAAAAGTGAAAGGTGAAGCAGCAAGTGCTGATGGAGAAGCTGCAGCAAGTTATACAGAAGATCTAGCTAACATCATTGATGAGGCTGGCTACATGACAACAGATTTTCAGTTTAGAGGAAACAGCCTTCTGTTGGAAGAGGATGCCATCTAGGACATTCACAGCTAGAGGGGAGAAGTCAATGCCTGGCTTCCAAACAGGGGACAGGCTAACTGTCTTGTTAGGGGCCAATGCAGCTAGTGGCTTTAAGTTGAAGCCAATGCTCACGTATCATTCAGAAAATTCTAGGGCCCTTAAGAATTGTGCTAACTCTACTCTGCCTGTGCTCTATAAATGAAACAAGAAGCCCAGATGACAGCACACCTGTATACAGCATGGTTTGCAGAATATTTTAAGCCCACTGTTGAGACCTACCTGTCAGAAAAAATATTCCTTTCAAAGCATTGTTGCTCCTTGACAATGCACCTAGTCATCCAAGAGCTCCGATGGAGATATACAAGGAGATTAATACTGTTTCATGCCTGCTAACACAACATCCATTCTGTAGCCCATGGTTCAAGGAATAATTTTGACTGTCAAGTCTTATAATTTAAGAAATACATTTCATAATGTTAGCTGCCGTACATAGTGATTCCTCTGATGGATTTGGGCAAAGTAAATTGAACACGTTTGGGAACGAATGCCCCATTCTAGATGTCATTAAGAACATTGGTGACTCATAGACAGAGGTCAAAGTGTCAACATTAACAGGAATTCCAACACTTATGACTGACTTTAAGAAGTTCAGGACTTCTGTGGAGGAAGGCACTGCACATGTGGAGTTGGCAAGAGAATTAGAATTAGAAGTAGAGCCTGAAGATGTGACTGAATTGCTGCCATGTCATGATCAAACTAAAATGGATAAGGAGTTGTTGCTTATGGATGAACCACGAAAGTGGTTGATTGAGGTAGAATCGACTCCTGGAGAAAATGCTGTGAACATTGTTGAAATGACAACAAAGGATTTATAATATTTCATAAATTCAGCTGATAAAGCAGCAGCAGGGTTTGAGAGGATGGATTCCAATTTGGAAAGAAGTTCAACTATGAGTAAAATGTTATCAAACAGCATCTCATGCAACAGAAAATATTTTCATGAAAGGAAGAGTCCATTGATGCAGCAAACTTCATTGTTGTCTTATTCTAATAAATTGCCACAGCCACCCTAAACTTCAGCAGCTGTTACCTTGATCAGTCAGTAGCCATCAACGTCGAGGCAAGATACGCCACCAGCAAAAAATTTACTGAACTATTTTGAAAACTGACTGAAGGCTCGGATGATTGTCAGCATTTTTTAAGCAATAAAATATTTTTAAATTAAGGTATGTACATTGTTATTTTAGACATAATGCTGTTGCAGACTCAGTAGACTGCAGTATAGTGTAAACATAAATTTTATACGCACTTGGAAACCAAAACATTCATGTGGCTTGCTTTATAGCAATATTTGCTTTATTGCAGTGTTCTGGAAGGAAACACACAATAGCTCTAAGATTTGCCTGTATTCTTTTATGTGATAGTCAAGTATGGGCACAAGAGGAGACCAGAGAGAGGCTCAGAAAAACGTTTGCATACTTGTATGTCCTAGAGACAAGAGGCAGGGTATGCCCTTTGTCACAGGGACATGTGGGAAAGACATCAGGGTGGTCGGAAGGCAGAAGACAGGAGTAGGGGAAAGCATTAGGTTAGAGCCTTTATTGGAGTTTCTGTGGGAAAAGCAAGTCAGGGCAGGATTGGCTAGTTTGAATGATTTCAGCAGGCTCGGAGCTATAGGTGGTCTCTAGTTGTGGGGTTCTGGGTCTTGGAATGATAATAGCAGAGTAATATTGCCTCCTGAGGTGTCTGGGCTGGATGGAGGATGTCTGGCTCTGGATTGGGTCATTTGCATATCAAATGCTCCTGGCTGAGTTCCTTGGCTATTTTTAAGAACTGGTTAGCTCCTGGAGAGGCAGCATGTCTTCAGTCATAAAGGGTTTTATTAAAAAAATACATCATTAATATAACATCATAATATAAATATATACATACAATTATGGATTGAACACTTAAACTGTCACCTCCCTCAACACAAAGGATCAGGGATTAAAAGATTAAAGAAAATTAAATGTAGTAATTTTCTAGGTTATACAAGATCCCATTCTTATAAATGTTAATATTAATTGCAAAGATACTTTTAGCCAATTTTTCAATCTTTCAATATTTTTATTTTGGATACTAAAATATGCTAAGATTATAGTATATGGATTATAATGAGAGTAACTGAATTAGAAATTTCATCCACAGGGAAGGATCAGTTATAAAGCTATATTAACAAACTTTAATATAAAGCTATATTAACAAACTATATTAACAAACTAACAAAGACTCACGCATGTGTATATTAAATCACATATTAGAATAAATGTCAGATCAATTTTTCTCTTGTTGGCTTAATACACAATAAAGTAAATGGCCCATAACAAAGAAAGAAAAGGTTTTCTTTAACAAGAAAGGGTTTACATATGCAAACGTTTTGATAGTTAATAGAGCAGGTAATAAAATGAGCTTGATGCATATCTCAATAGAGTGTTTACAAGGCTTTTATAAGAATTTTGGTTAGTTATTGTGTTTAATATTTTATTCCTTTTGTCACCAGTTTGTCTGACTATTCTTGCTATATTAGTATTAACATTCTTATAAATATTAGAGGTTGTTGCAATTAAGACTGAATGCCAGGAACTTTAAAAACACTTAATGACTAGAAGTTATAGATAATGGAATTATCCTTTTAATGATGTCTTGAGTTAAAATACATATATTTTTACGTCAGGCACAGTGGCTCATGCCTATAATCCCAGCACTTTGGGAGGCCGAGGTGGGCCGATCACCTGAGATCACCTAAGGCTGAGACCAGCCTGGCCAAAATGGTGAAACCCTGTCTCTACTAAAAACAGAAAAAATTAGCCCGGCATGGTAGTGGGTGCCTGTAATCCCAGCTACTTGAGAGGCTGAGGCAGGAGCATCACTTGAACCCGGGAGGTGGAGGTTGCAGTGATCCAAGATCACGCCACTGCACTCCAGCCTGGGCGACAGAGTGAGACTCCATCTCAAAATAAAGAAATAAATAAGTAAATAAAATACAAAATATATTTTTAGAGTAGAAACTGAAGTTTGTTTTGAAGACATCTTGTTTCTGCAGAGATATCTATCAATTATTCACGGCTGCCCTGTATCTGTTAAAATAATACTAGCTGCAGCAAGAGATAACTTCAAAATCTCAGTGGCTTGACTTAATAGAAATTTATTCCAGTGAAGTTTATTTATCACTTAAGTTGAGTGTAATTAGCTGGTGGTGGGAGGGACACCAGGCAGTCACTCAGAGACCCAGGTTCCTTCTACCTTGTGGCTCTGTCTTCCCTCAAGAGCTTAGAGTCTTCTGATGGGTTTGGCTAGTAGATGGGATAAGAGAACTAATGCAGGGGAAAAGGTAGGTTTTTATTGGTCATCTAGTTTACTCTGGCAGAATCTGCTAGTGTTCACCAATATCTGCTTTCCTCTCTTCTTCCTGGGCACACTGCTCACCTCTTTTGCAAATCCACCGAGACCATGAGATTATTTCTTGCACATGGTATAAAAGGAGACACGGTGTGTGTAACCTTTCAGAGGATGCCATTGACAGCAAGCTTGCCTTATCCTCACTCTTTCTCTTAATCTTCCATTGGTTGATTGTAGAGAGGTCTGAGGCTTAAGAGGGTGGCAGGGCCACAGTATGCAAGGAGCTCAGGTCCCTGAGTGACTGCATGGAGCACAAATCCCCTACCATTTTATCTTTGTAGGTGACTTGTTTTCCATGTTTCAGAGGTCTGCAGATGAGTGGAATTTTACCCCAGGGTGGACCATAACCCAAGTCTAACCCATAACTAATATAGATGAAATTTTTGATGCTGGAATGGATCAAAGCTTTGAGGGATGTTGCATTATGGTATATGGCTCTGGGAAGAGCGTACATTTTGGAGGGCTAGAGGGTAGGCTTTTAGGAATTGAATTATGTCCTCCCCCAAAAAATATGTTGATGTCCTAAGAATGTCCTTAGAATTTGAATTTATTTGGAAAGAGTTATTGCAGAGGTAATTAGTTATGTCCACATGAAGTCATACTAAAGTAGAGTGGGCCCCTAATTCAATAGAGCTGGTGTCCTTATAAGAAGATGACCATGTGGGCTGGGCACGGTGGCTCACGCCTGTAATCCTAGCACTTTGGGAGGCCGAGGTTGGTGGATCACCTGAAGTCAGGAGTTTGAGACCAGCCTGGCCAACATGGTGAAACCCTGTCTCTACTAAAAATACAAAAATTAGCTGGGCA
>NW_012103587.1:2656080-2665232 GCF_000951045.1 Mandrillus leucophaeus
TTTCCCTTCAAATATGTAGAAAGAATGTGGTCCTGCTGATGCCTTGATTTTATATTTCTGGCCTCCAGAGCTGTGAGATAATAAATTGCTGATGTTTTAGGCCACACCATTTGTGGTAAAGTAGTCTCCTCTTATTCAGTTTTGCTTTCTGTGGTTTCAGTTATCCAAGGTCAACCAGGATCTGAAAATATTAAATGGAAAATTTCAGAAATTCTTGTGTTTTAAAATTACAAGACTTTGTATTCATGGATGGAACTGGAGGCCATTATCCTTAGCAGAATAGCACAGAAATAGAAAACCAAATGCCACAGGTTCTCACTTGTAAGTGGGAGTTAAACGATGAGAACACATGGACACATAGAGGGGAACAGCACACACTGGGGCCTATAAAAGGGTGGAGGATGGGAGGAGGGAGAGGATCAGGATAAGTAACTAATGGATACTAGGCTTAATACCTGGGTAATGAAATAACCTGTACAGCAAACCCCCATGACACAGGTTTACCTATGTAACAAACCTGCGCATGTATGCCTGAACTTAAAACAAAAGTTAACATAAAATTGCACACCATTCTGAGTAGTGTGATGAAGTCTCACACCATCCTGCTCTGTCCTGCCTGGGATGTGAATCATTCCTTTTTCCAGCAGATCCAGGCTGTGTACACCGCCTGCCTGGTAGTCACGTACTAACTGACTCAGTTGTCAGATGGAAAACACATAGTGTATGTAGGGTTCAGCTCTATCTACAGTTTCAAACAACCCCTGGGGGTCTTGGAATGTATCCCCTGAGGATAATGAGGGGCAGCTTCTGTACTAGTCTGTTCTCAAGCTGCTGATAAAGACATACCTGAGACTGGGTAATTTATAAAGAAAAAGAGGTTTAATGGACTCACAGTTCCATGAGACTGGAGAGGCCTCACAATCATGGTGGAAGGCAAAAGGCACTTCTTACATGGCAGCTGGCAAAGAGAGAGAATTTGAGCCAAGTGAAAGGGGTTCCCCTTTATAAAACCATCAGATCTCATGAGACTTACTCACTACCACGAGAATGGTATGGGGGAAACTGGTCCCATGATTCAATTACCTCCCACCAGGTCCCTCTCACAACACGTGGGAATTATGGGAGCTACAATTCAAGGTGAGATTTGGGTGGGGACACAGCCAGACCACATCAGCCACTTTGTTATGGCAGCCAGAGGAATCTAATACAGAGTTCTCATTCACTGGTGCCAAGGGTTGTTCGGAAGCAGAAATGCAGCCAGGATTTCTGAAGGGTTCCCTTTGGCAAGCAGTCTCATAAAATACATTCTGAATCATAAAAGTAGCCCACATGCAAAACCAAGTATTTCACATAAAAATTTAAATTTTGATATTTCCTGAAAAAATTGGCAAACATGGAGATGCATTTTAACCTGCCTGAAAAATGATCAGTGTCTTAGTAGAAACTGTTTAACATTCTGAAATTATTACATGGCATGCTTATAAAGACTGCCTTCAGCCAGACTTTCTGCCTGCATCTTCCAGCAGTTGCTTTCTGCATAGCAGTGCTGTCTTGCCCCACAGTTAATGCAACAATGACCAGAAATTTGCAGAAAAGTTTTGTACAGAGGTTACGTAGCTACAATGAGCTCGTCCTCGTGTGAGGGAGACCCAATCCAATATGACTGTGGTCATGTTTCTTCATTGTCCCTTTCGTTAGAATGTAAGACCTCTGCCCTTGTGTAATTGTGTTTATTTCAGTATATTTCCAAATAGGAATCTATGGAAATGTTGTTGGGGCTTGATACAATTGGTTTTCACTTTGTTTTTATCCTTTAATAGGAATCTGTGGATTGCTTATATTTGGGAAACGTTTCTTTAACTCTTTTCCATATACACATGTCTGAACATTGGCCTCTTCAGAGGCAAAGCATGCCTAAACATTTCAGATCTTTAAAAATAAGTTTTGTCTTTATGCATCCTATGTTCTGTTTTACTTTTCCCTGTGTAACTAAAATATTCCCCCCAAACCTAAAAGACACACACAACAAGATTCCAGAACTATGGGAAAGATTCCTTAACATTTAATGGCTGGTTTTTCCTCTATGAACATGGAAGATTTCATGCTTTGAATTGAGCTGTTCTCTCTCTCTCTCTCTCTTTTTTGGCGGGGGTTTGTTTGTTCTTGCACATGCAGTAATTGTACATTTCCCAGAAAAAGCAAGATCTGTCAGCTTCACTAATGTGGCTTTTCTGGATATCCAAACCCTCAAAAAGCCCAGGTTTCAGAGATAAGCTGGAACAATACCCCCCATCTCCCGGGGTCAACTTCCTATGAGGTGGGAGAGTCATCTGTTCTGGAGTATAAACATCCTTTGTAGTGGATTACAAATGAGGCCTGAACACGGAATCTAATTCAGTATTAATTGGTTTAGAAATGGTTTTCCTAGTGTATCCATTTAGAACAGACTTGTTTATCAAAGTCCACTGGTCTGTGTAATTCACCATCCAACTAAAATTAGTTAAATTACTTTCTTTCAAAATAGTAAGATTTTTAAAGGTGGTTATTTAATTACAAAAGTACCTACCCCTGGGAGATACAGATAAGCCTAATAGACCATTTTATTTCATGGGTGATGCCACCTGGGGCACAAGAAGGCTTTTTTTTTTTTTTTTGGTAGAGATTATAAAGCCATCCATTTATAGCCTTCTTCTTTCTCAGGTCGGCTGTTCAACTTAAACTTTCACTCTAACTCCCATCTCTCCCTCCCCTGTCCTCTCTCCTCCCCTCTCCTCCTGTCCCCTCTCCTCCCTCCCTCCCTCCCACCCTTCCTTTCTTCCTTCCTTCCTCTTCAGTGTCTGCTTTACTTTAGATGTTACTCAACAAAGCAGGAAGGCCAAAATTAACAACACATGGTCTGAATTTATGAAATATAATTGTTTGGCCTCTTACTTTTGCAAGTGACAGAAAATCTAATTCAAATTGGCTTAAGCAACAAAAAAGGTACAGTTTGTGTAGGTAAAGTACTCAGGGGCAGTGTGGGCTGCAGGTCTAGCTGAATCCAGGGGTTCATCAGGATATAGTTTATAAGAAACTTCATTTCTTGCTTTCTGCTGTATGTGTTCCATTGTCATACAAGATCTTCACTCGTGGATGCAGCTTGGGCTGCCACAGCTCCAACCTCATGTCTCTCCAGCTTTACATCTAGCGGAAAAGAATATGTCTTTTCTCAGCAGCTCTCATCAAGTCCTGGATGCATTCTGATTGCAGCCTGAGTAGGTGTGGAGGTCCTGGGCTGAGGCTTCTGGAACTCAGCCCCTCTTAGACATTGAGATGATGGTTTCTGTTCACAGAACAAACTGCATAGTTGCAAAGCAGCTGGGCCAGGGTAGCATCCAGTCCTCTCTGAGTTATCTGTAGACAACGTAGTAAGATGGCGCTGCTAGTGCACTTTCTGTACTGGCAGCACCATCTTACTGTGTAGATCCAGGCAATGTGTCTAGCTGATGGCAGCTTGTTTTTTTCTTTTTTCAGATGGAGTCTCACTCTGTTGCCCTGGCTGGAGTGCAGTGGTGTGATCTTGGCTCACTGCAACCTTCGCTTCCCAGGTTCAAGCGATTCTCCTGACTCAGCCTCCTGAGTAGCTGGAATTACAGGTGTGCACCACCATGCCAGGCTAACTTTTGTATTTTTAGTAGAGATGGGATTTCACCATGTTGGTCAGGCTGGTCTCGGACTCCTGACCTCTTGATCCACCTCAGCCTCCCAAGGTGCTGGGATTACAGGTGTGAGCCACTGTGCCCGGCCGGCAGCTTTTATAAATGTATCAGGTAATCATTTCAGAGTATTAGAATATCACTGGGGAAATAAGAAACTCAGTAAGCCCTTACTTACCAGTCTGACAGGGACTCAACACAAACAGGCAGATGTCATCACCAAACACCTGTAGGCTGGTGTCTCCTGAAACGTGTATTTTGTGCTTCTTGCAGTCAATTTTAAATTCTGTAAAAATTATGCATTCAGTTTCCACTCCCTGCAGGCTACTAACCTCGTTCTCTGTGAGACTATGAAGGTCACCTGTCAATTCCCCAAATGACCGCCATTGTTGGAAGCGTGTGAATGACTCACCAGCTCAGCCCTCGTTTTGGTTTCCACAAAGTATACTCACATAAAGAATCTACAAATGTAGAATGGTGCAGCCACTATAGAAACCGTATGGAGATTCCTCAGAAAATAAAAAATGGAACCACTATCAATACTATCTAGCAACCCCACTTCTGGTATATATTCAAAGGAAATGAAATCAGTATGTCAAAGAGATATCTGCAATCCCATGTTCATTGCAGCGCTATCTGCCAGAGCAAGATACAGAAACAACGTAATTATCCATTGATGGATGAATTGATAAAGCAAATATGTATCTACATACGCATACAATGGAATATTATTCCAAGTGAAAATGGAATAAAATCTTGCCATTTGTGACAACGTGGATGAACCTAGAGGACATTATGCTAATGAACAAGCCAGTCACAGAATGACAAATACTGCATGGTTTCACTCATACGTAGAATTTTAAAAAGTCAACTGCATAGAAGAAGAGAATAGAACAATGGTTTTCAGAGACTGGGGGAAGAGGATATGGGGAGAGGTGAGTCAATGAGTATAAAATTTCAGTTATGCAAGATAAATAAGATCTAGAGATTTGCTGTCCCTGTAGTACCTGAAGTTAGTGATATGGTGTCATGCACTTTAAAATATATTAAGAGGACAGAGCTCATGTTAAGTGTTCTTAAAACAAAATGAAGGAAGAAAGCACACAAAAGAACACAAGGAAGTTCTTGGGGGTGATGCATATGTCTAGTACCTCAGTTGTGGCGATGATATCAAGGTGTATGCATATGTCCACCTCATCAAGATGTATACATTAAATATGTGCAATTGTTTGTATATCAATTATACCTCAATAAAGCTTAAAAAAGAATTTGTGTGTTCGAGAGACTATTGAATGTGAGAAGTGCTTGGAGCAACAAAAGCAGGGATTCTAACTTCAATGGAGCAATGTAGACAACTTCACAGGGAACGTAAGTATCCTGCTTCTAAGCCTGTGCTTCAATGAACTTGGCTCCTTGGGCATGGGGTCATGTCCTCAGAGCCCACCTCTCCCTATCAGTTAGATGCCTCCCTCTTGACCTTGACCATAGCCTATAGATGTACAAGGTGTGCAACTCACAGAGACTCCTGGTAAAGGGGTGAGGGGGCCTGGCACATAGCCCTCGCTCTGCCCACCAAGCCTTGCACCCTGGCAGGAGCAGAGGAAAGGACCCCTCTGAATGCACATGAAGGTGTCCTGTGGACCACCTGCCCCCTCCCCATTTCTTGCCCATCTCTGCCCCTTTGCTCACTTTTTGTCATTTTTATAATCAGTAGATTAGTAACAAATTTCTCTCATTTTTTCATGAAGAATAGCTTAAAAAATCTTTTTGATTGTTTTCCCTTTTTGCTTATACTTTCACTCTCAAGAACTCTGTTTTTACCCAAAATAGCCTTTCTCTGTATTTTCTAAAGCCTGAGGTTTCCTCCCTAACAGATTTTAGGCTGCATGATGTTAAGACAATAGACATTTTAGTTTGTTGATCTTGCTTCTCCTATGCCTATATTTTTCCTTCCTTTCCTGCATTATTTGAGTTGGGTTCTCCCTCTTTTGCTCTGTTAACTGGTTTGGGCATTTTCCATTCTGTTGCATTTTTTCAAGTGGCTGAAATTTCAATTAGTTATGCCTATATGTAAACATATTTTCTAAAAATACTTTATTGGTATACCTTTTATGAGGTCCCCGAAATCCTTTTGGAGCAGAGAGAATTGCAGGGGATTTCCCCATGTTCCCAGCAATAGGAAACCCTCCTATTTTCCGAGGCATCCTCTGCTTCATTTCTAGTCCTCTCCTTGGTCATCCCAGCTGGCAACATGTGGGCTCTGCCACATGCCTTCTTTAGCGTCGTGAACAGGATTTTTGGTTTCAGGGATATTTTTGAAAAGTCGCCTGTGAAGATACTTCCTTTGCTTCCCCTGAGACAAATGCTTCAATTTATGCCTTTAAATAAACTGTGAAAAACTTAGGACTAAACTGGATGGTTATTTTTATAATAGCTTCTTGACAGCACGTTATAGAGAGGGAAGAAACAATTCTACTTTGGCTTCAATTTGAATAATTTCTGGTAATAATATTTTTTAAAGTTTTGATGCTTTAGAATGTTGTATCCAGAGCAACTTCCATTATAATTAATTATTTCGTTTGTACAAAGTATCATACTGCTTTGAGAACTGGTGTTAGTTAACATCTAAGTTTTTGTATAATTAATTTTATAGCTTGATGTAACACACTGATGTTTTGTCATTTGAAATCATTTTGCACTTGGTTTTTTGCATTGCATACAAGTAGTGAGAGCACACTATCTCGCTCTCTGTACACGTTTTACGATTTTCCTTTCTAATCTTTGGGCTATCTTCTGATGATCTCTGGCTTGCATGAGTCCAGATTAGCTACCTAAGGATGGGAATTGATAACAGGAAGAGAGATGGCTCAAGCTACTGTGTCTCATACCCAGGCCTTGCCCAGGGGGTCTGCAGGTCATGCAGGTCATGCCTTCACTGCTCCATTCTATAAGACACTTTTTATACCATAGTTTATGTTAATGAAATTTACTGATCTGAGCAGTGTGCAACTTGTGAAACCGTACTGGTAGCCCACTAAAACCCCAATCCCAAGCCTTTGATTTAGAGGCTCATCTTATCCCTCAGTTGTGTTGTCTTCCCCCACCCCCCCAAAAAAAATGGTTACTGAAAAGCTGCTTTGCCCTCTTCTCTGTGCTGGATCCTAGCGTTCTAACCAGGAACACAACATTGTCTCTGCCTTCAAATATTCACCGTCTGGGGAGAGAGGCAGACTTGTAAATATGCATCTCAGACTGATGAATTGGAAGTGAAGATGGAAGAGCCAAAAAGGCATCGAAACCCAATACCAATGCGAGATGTGAGGGAGACCACTATGAGACATTTCAAAGCTGATTAGATGATTCATCTCCATTGAGGGTATTTTTGGATCAGATTCTTGGGGGAGGGGTGTCTGTGGAGCTTGACCTGAATCCTTGCAGTTAGGTGGGTATCTCTGATTCACGTCAGAGACAGCTAAACACATCTGGGACAGCAGAGTAGAGGACTGCACGGGGGGAACAGGAGGAAAAAATTATACTTTTTTGTTTGTTTACTTGTTTGTTTGTTTCTGAGACGGAGTCTCTCTCTGTTGCCCAGGCTGGAGAGCAGTGGTGCAGTCTTGGCTCACTGCAACCTCCACCTCCTGGGTTCAAGCAATTCTCCTGTCTCAGCTTCCTGAGTAGCTGGGACTACAGGTGCATGCCACCATGACTGGCTAATTTTTATATTTTTAGTAGAGAAGGGATTTCACCATATTGGTCAGGCTGGTCTTGAATTCCCGACCTCACGTGATCCACCCGCCTCGGCCTCCCAAATTGCTGGGATTACAGGCGTGAGCCACTATGCCTGGCCTGGGAAAAAAATTATGCTTTTTTCCTGCTAATGGGATACAATTGTGTGAATCCTAGTGACCTGTTATAGAACCTACAGTGGATGGATTGGTCTGGAGATGTTTTAAAAGGGTAGCTAGCCACAGCAGTATGTTAAACAATATGGCATTGTATACTTTGCAAACCGTGAAGCTCTACAACTTAATCGTCTGCATAACTGAAACTTTATACCTATTAGAACACAATATTTAAAAAACAGTTTTAGATTTTTAAAAAACTGAACAGTGCCAGGTGCTGTGGCTACACCTGTAATCCCAGCACTTTGGGAGGGCAGATGATGAGGTCAGGAGATAGAGACCACCCTGGCTAACATGGTGAAACCCTGTCTCTACTAAAAATACAAAAAAATTAGCCGGGCATGGTGGCGGTCGCCTGTAGTCCCAGCTGCTGGGGAGGCTGAGGCAGGAGAATGGCGTGAACCCGGGAGGTGGAGATTGTAGTGAGCCGAGATCACGCCATTGCACTCCAGACTGGGTGACAGAGCGAGACTCCATCTCAAAAAAAAAAAAAAAAAAAAAAAATTGAACAGAAAAAAACAGAGTTCCCATATAACACTCCTCCCTCCACACGCAACTTCCCCTATTAGTAACATCTTGCATTTGTGTGGTTCATTTGTTCCAACTAATGAACCAATATGAATCCATTATTATTAACTAAAGTATACATTCTTTCAGATTTCCTTAGATTTTTACCTAATGCCCTTTTTCTACTCCAGGATCCCATCTAGGATACTGCATTTTGTTATCATGTCTAATCAAGGTAATTTTTAATTTTGTTTTTGAAATGCAATCTTGCTCTGTCACCCAGGCTGGAATGCAGTGACACGATCTCAGCTCACTGCAACCTCCGCCTCTGCCTTCCTTGTTCAAGCAATTCTCCTGCCTCAGCCTCCCAAGTAACTGGGATTATAGGCACCTGCCATCATGCCTGGCTAATTTTTGTATTTTTAGTAGAGACGGGATTTCACTATGTTGACCAGGCTGGTCTTGAACTCCGGACCTTAAGTGATCCACCCACCTCGGCCTCCCAAAGTGCTGGGATTTACAGGCATGAGCCAAATCAACATAATTTTTAATTTCAAATTGAGACTAGGTTTACCATAAGGTTACATAGTCATGTGCCACATATCCATGTTCCAGTCAACAATGACTGCATACACAATGGTGGTCCCCTAAGATTATAGTGGAGCTATCTATATATGTGTGCCATTTTTACTTTTCTACCTTATTTTCACAGTACCTTTTCTATGTTTAGATACACAAACACCACTGTTCTATAATTGCCTAGAGTATATAGTATAATAACCTGCTGTACAGATTTGTAACCTAGGAGTGATAGGCCCTACCATATAGCCTAGGTGTATAGGAGGCTATAATCTGGGTGCTCCTGTATTGGGTGCGTACATATTTAGGATGTTAACTCTTCTTGTTGTGTTGATCCCTTTATGATTATGTAATGCCTTTCTTTGTCTTTTTTGATCTTTGTTGGTTTAAAGTCTGTTTTATCAGAGACTAGGATTGTAACCCCTACTTTTTTGTTTTTGCTTTCCATTTGCTTGGTAAATATTCC
>NW_012103587.1:2666207-2673082 GCF_000951045.1 Mandrillus leucophaeus
CTTGCATATGCTTCACAGAGTTCTCGTGCTGTGTTTTTCAGCTCCATCAGGTCATTTATGTTCTTCTCTAAACTGGTTATTCTAGTTAGCAATTCCTCTAACCTTTTCTTAATGATCTTAGCTTCCTTGCATTGGGTTAGAGCATGCTGCTTTAACTCTGAGGAGTTTGTTATTACCCACCTTCTTTCTGAAGCCTACTTCTGCCAATTCGTCAAACTCATTCTCCATCCAGTTTTGATCCCTTCCTGGTAAGGAGTTGTGATCCTTTGGAGGAGAAGAGGCATCCTGGTTTTTGGCATTTTCATCCTTTTTGCACTGTGTTTTCCTCATCTTCATGGGTTTATCTACCTTTGGTCTTTGATGTTAGTGAACTTTGGATGGGGCTTCTGTGTGGACGTCCCTTTTGTTGATGTTGATGCTATTCCTTTATGTTTTCTAGTTTTAATTCTATCAATCAGGCCCCTTTGCTGCAGGTCTGATGGAGTTTGCTGGAGGTCCACCCCAGACCCTGTTTGCCTGGGTATCACCAGCAGAGGCTGCAGGACAGCAAACATTGCTGTTCCTTCCTCTGGAAGCTTCGTCCCAGAGGGGCACCTACCAGGTGCCAGCTGGAGGTCTCCTGTATGAGGTGTCTACAACACCTGCCAGGAGGTGTCTCCCAGACAGTAGGCACAGAGGTCAGGGACCCACTTGAGGAGGCAGTCTGTCCCTTAGCAGAGCTCGAGCACTGTGCTGGGAGATCTACTGCTCTCTTCAGAGCAAGCAGGCAGGAACATTTAAGTCTGCTGAAGCTGCACCCACAGCTGCACCTTCTCCCAGGTGCTCTGTCCCAGGGAGATGGGAGTTTTATCTATAAGCCCCTTAATGGGGCTGCTGCCTTTCTTTTAGAGATGCCCTGCCAAGAGAGGAGGAATCTAGAGAGGCAGGCTGGCTACAGTGGCTTTGCCAAGCTGCAGTAGGCTCCTCCTGGTTTGAACTTCCCAGTGGCTTTGTTTACACAGTGAGGGGTAAAACCACCTTCTCAAGTCTCAACAATGGCAGATGCCCCTCCCTGCACCAAGCTTGAGCATCCCAGGCTGATTTCAGACTGCTGTGCTGGCAGCAAGAATTAGAATTTCAAGCCAGTGTATCTGAGCTTGCTGGGCTCTGTGAGGGTGGGATCCACTGATTTAGACCACTTGGCTCCCTGGCTTCAGCCCCCTTTCCAGGGGAGTGAACAGTTCTGCGGCAGGCCCACTGGGGTATGAAAAAAAGACTCCTGCAGCTGCCTTAGTGTTTGCCCAAACGGCTGCCCAGTTTTGTGCATTGATCTTGCTGGGAGCTGCTGACCAGAGCTGTTCCTATTCAGCCATCTTGGCAGCCACTCTAGCATTTATCTTAAATCTGCATGTATTTTAATTTTTTAGAGTCTTTTCTCATCTTTCAGGCCTTTGATTCTTTTGAAACATTCTGGTCAGTGATTTTGAAGACTCCTCTCAATTTGGATGTGTATTGCATTTTTTCGTGGTTTAACTGAAGTCATGATTGTCGGATAGCATATCACAGAAGTGGTGCAGCCTCCTTATCACACTGTAATCAGGTTGTGTAAATGTCAACATGACATTGCTGGTGTTGTTAACCTAGATCATTTGGCTAAAGTCCTGTCAGCCAGGATTATCCACTGTAAGGTTACTATTTTTCTCTTTGTAATAACTATAAATTTTGAGAGATATTCTTTAAGACTGCAAATGTCTTGCATCTGCTTAAATTTTCAAACATTAATATTGACATCTCTGGGCAAATGCTGTCTGTAGTGATTATAACTTAGGTATTCTAGCAGTGGTTTTCCATTTCCCTCATTCTTTTTACAATCACTAATTGGAATTTTCTGTAGGGAAGGGTATCTGAGACAGTATCATCTCCCACATTGAGTTTTTTCAGTTATTTGATTCTGTATAGGCATGAACTTAAGGAAATTGATGTTATTCTCTTGTTTATGATTCAATAGAATTTTTATTTATGTTGTTGCTACAATTGTTTCAACTTTTGCTCCTAGCATCTCTTTCAGCTTGGTGTCCGGTCACTTTGATATGTGTGTGTGTGTGTATGTGTGTGTGTAGTATTTTCTTACTGGCATTACAAGATGCTGCAGCTCATCTTGTATTTTCTGTATCCAGCCCTAGAATTTACAAGTTCTCTGAGGAGTCCTGGTGTCTTTTGTTGGTGAATGGTTGATATGGTTTGGCTCAGTGTCCCCACCCAAATCTCATCTCCAATTGTAATTCCCACATGTTGAGGAGGGTCCCAGTGGGAGGTGATTGGATCACATAGTAAGGGAGTTCTCATGAGATCTGGTTGTTTGATAAGTGTCTGACACTTCCCCATTCTCTCTATATCTCTTTTGCCACCTTGTGAAGAGGGTGTTTGTTTCTCCTTCACCTTCTGTCATGATTGTAAGTTTCCAGAGGCCTCCCCAGCCATGTGGAACTGTGAGTCAATTGTGCCTCTGTTATTTATAAGTTACCCAGTTTCAGGTATTCCTTATAGCAGTGTGAAAACGGACTAATACAGGAAATTGGTACTGAGGTAGTGGGGCATTACTATAACATACCTGAGAATATGGAAATGACTTTGGAACTAGGCAACAGGGGAAGGTTGGAACAGATTGGAGGGCTCAGAAGACAGAAAGATATGGGAAAGTTTAGACCTTCCTAGAGACTTGGTGAATGGTTTTGACAAAAATGCTGATAGTGATAGAGACAATTATGTGCAAGCTGAGGTGGTTTCAGATGGAGATGAGGAACTTATTGGGAACTGGAGTAAAGATCACTCATGCTATGCTTTAGCAAAGAGATTGGTGGCATTTTCTCCTGCCCTAGAGATCTGTAGAACTTTGAACTTGAGAGAGATGTTTTAGGGTATCTGGTGGAAGAAATTTCTAAGCAGCAAAGCATTCAAAATGTGACCTGAAAGTGTTCCGTTATATGCGTTCACAAAGGGATGATTTGAAATTGGAACTTATGTTTAAAAGGGAAGCAGGGCATAAAGGTTTGGAAAATTTGTAGCCTGACCATGTAGTAAAGAAAAACCCATTTTCTGGGGAGGAATTCAAGCCCACTGCAGAAATTAGCATAAGTAACCAGGAGCAGAATGTTAATAACCAAGACAATGGGGAAAATGTCTCCAGGACATGTCAGCGATCTTGGCAGCACCTTCCATCACAGGTCCAGTGGCCAAGGAGGGGAAAATGGTTTCATGGGCCAGACCCAGGGCCCCACTGCTCTGTGCAGTCCTGGGACATGACACCCTGGATTCCAGCCACTCTAGCTATGGCTAAAAGGGGCTAAGGTACAGCTAAGGCCATTACGTCAGAGGGTGCAAGCCCAAGCCTTGGTGGCTTCTGCATGGTGTTGGGTCTGTGGGTGCACAGAAGACAAGAGTTGAGTTCTGGGAGCCTACACTTAGACTTCAGAGGATGTATGGAAATGCCTGGATGTCCAGGCAGAAGTCTGTTGCATGGGCAGAGCTCTCATGGAGAACCTCTACTAGGTCAATGCAGAGGGGAAATGTGGGATTGGAGCCTTCACACAGAGTCCCCAGTGGGGCACTGCCTAGTGGAGCTGTGAAAAGAGGGCCACTGTCCTCCAGACCCCAGAATGGTAGATCCATCAACAGCTTGCACCATGTACTTGAAGAAGCCATAGGCACTCAATGCCAGCCCAGGAAAGCAGCTTTGGGGGCTGTACCCTGCAGAGGCACAGGGGTAGAGCTGTTCAAGGCCTTGAGAGCCCATCCCTTGCATCAGTGTGCCTTGGATGTGAGACATGGAGTCAAAGGAGATTATTTTGGTGCTTTAAGATTTAATGAGCGCCCTGCCAGTTTTTGGACTCGTATGGGGCCTGTGGCCCCTTTCTTTTGGCCAATTTCTCCTATTTGGAATGGGAACATTTACCCAAAACCAGTACCCCCTTTGTATGTTGGAAGTAACTAATTTGTTTTTTATTTCACAGGCTAACAGGCAGAAGGGACTTGTCTCAGATAACACTTTGGACTTGGACTTTTCAGTTAATGCTGGAATGAGTTCAGACTTCAGGGGACTGTCAGAAAGGCATGATTGATTTTGACATGTGAAAATAACATGAGATTTGGGAGGGGCCAGGGTGGAATAATATGGTTTGGCTCTGTGTCCCCACCCAAATTTCATCTCAAATTGTAATCCCCACCTATTGAGGGAGGAACCTGGTGGGAGGTGATTGGATCATGGGGGTGGTTTCCCCCTTGTTATTCTCATGATAGTGAGGGAGTTCTCACAAGATCTGTTATTTGATAAGGGTCTGGTGCTTCCGCTTTCTCTCTGTCTCTCTCCTGCTGCCTTGTGAAGATGATGCTTGCTTCTCCTTCTGCTATGATTGTAAGTCTGCTGAGGCCTCCTCAGCCATGGGGAACTGTGAATCAATTAAATTTCTTTTATTGATAAATTACCCAGTCTCAGGTATTCTTTATAGCAGTGTGAAAATGGACTAATACAATAGAATTTAGAAATCAAGACCTGGGTGCTAACTGTGCTTATTGCTGCTGGGGTGTCACTGCTTCTAACCCATCTTAGTGGAGGGAGCTAGGAGATATGTATACATACTAACATTCATTGCATTTTAATAGCAAATATATGCATTTACATTACAAAGATTCACATGGTTCACCAAGGCATTTTATAAAAAGTAGCAGTTCTCATTTCCCTCCATCCAGAGGCAATCCCTGCCATTTTATTATTTTCCACCATTTATTATTTTTATATTCATTGCCATTTTATTATTTTCTATTTTAAACAAAATAAATATTTCTATTTTATTATTTATCTCTATGTATTTCAATAACATACCTATATTGCTATTTTTGTCCTTATTTGGAGATTTTTTTTTCTTCCTGTAGCATCTCCATTTCCTCCAAGTTGCTATTTGTTTTGGAATCTATTTTTTATGCAAGAAGGTCTCTCTGTCCCAGTCTCTCTGTCTCCCTCTCTCTCTCCCTCTCTGTGTTTGTGTGTATTTGCTATGTCCTTAGTTTTCTGCTCAGATCAAAGAGTGGGGAACTTCACAGTTGAGCATGTCATGGGGCTTGCCATGGTGGGCTTCACTGTAGATGGTCAGGTGGGCTACTTCAGTTAGGAAACCCTAATGCCAATATGCTTAGACTTATCCACATGGGTTGGTCAAATTCTCCAGAGAACAGTTTTCAACCTCCTTTAGGGAGGGTGGAGCCCTAGTTGTAAGAATGTAGACCCCAACTGGAGAACAGTTTTATGTCTCTGTGTTCTGGATATTTACATGTAAACTGGGCCTGGTTTCCATGTAGATATCCAGATACCCATGCTCAGTCCAGAGGTTGTTTACTTACAGGGATAAATATCAATGTTTTTTAGAAGGGCTAAAAAATGTCTTAGCTCTGTTTCTACTCTCATGTTTGAAGGCACCTGGTGCTAAATTTTCCTGAGCATTTAGGGGTTTCTGTAGTACGAATTGAATTGACTCCTGATTTCCCAGACTGAATGATTCATTGTTCTTGATCTACTGCTGGAATTAAGCATCCAAAAGTTTATGTCCATGGTTTCTGCTCCTAAATTCTTTGTCACTGCGGTTTATGCAAGAGGATACCTCTCTGTCCCAGTCTCTGCCTCTGCCTCAGTGTTTCTCTCTCTCACTCTCTGTGTATTTCCTATCTCCTTAGTTTTAAAGGCTTTATGCCTTTAAAATTAATTTATGCTTCCTTTAGTGCTGTCTTGAAAACAAGTAAAAGTAACTGCTTATGTTAATCTATAATATTTAACACATACAGATTCACTGAATTTTTAATTGCTCATTTAATTGCTTCATTATATATGGACAAAATTATAATGTGGTATAAAATTCAAACTTTTGAAACTAAGGAATTCAATTTAAAGTCACATTTAGCCCCTTAAATTATTCTTTGGTTTTTGGTGCCTTCTAGCTAGTTAAAAACAAACAAACAATCATGGATTGGTGATGATACATATGTTTCTTTTTTCCTTTCTTATTTCAGTAGTTTTGAGTGAAACCTAAGAATTTTGTGGAATTAGAGACATATGGAATAAAGGAAGCAAGAAAGTAAAGATCTATAAACTATTTTTGTTTTTTTCTGTTATGATTTCCTTTTATTATTCAATTTTTCAAGTTAAAAATAAAATAAAATCTCAGTCAAAACACCTACATAACTGCTCTTCGCAGTTCCATAGAGCAGAGACAAAAAGTAATACATATTTATAACTTAAGTTTTCCCTTTAAAAGCTACACTGACTGGGTCAATAGATTTTTGTGCCAAATAATGACAAGTGATCCCTGGGTTTTAGCTCTGGAACACCACATGATTCATGACACCTGTGATCAATAGGTATTATTTGCATGTTTTTCCTACAAAATCAACCCAGCAAGGGAGTAATACAGAGTATCTCATCTTTATCTTAACCAGTGAATAAAGAGTCTTTTTATTTTTACAATTCAAATTAGTACTATATACCTGAATCCTCTTTGCATTTTATCTTTATTACCATGATGATCGTATTAACTGTCATTCACTTCATAGACAATAGTACATTCTTTCCGTGATACAGTAATTGGGGTATAATTTGCAAGTCAAAGACTAAATCAATTCATCCTATAGGATGCTATCCTTTCTTTTAATAAGATTGAAATTAAAATATTTTTAGAAAGTATATTTGTTCTTGCTTGGTTTAACATACGCGTCAATATTTGTGTTCTTTTGTGATGGTGGTGGGAGAGAGAGACCCCAAAGGAATGAAATATACCATTAGGTGCAGTAAACTTATCCCTTGACTCATAAAGCAGCTATTGGCTCTAATTTTAGATTTAGTATTTAAATTC
>NW_012103587.1:2674477-2682026 GCF_000951045.1 Mandrillus leucophaeus
GTGGTTTCACCATGTTGGCCAGGCTGGTCTTGAACTCCTAACCTCAAGTGACCCACCTGCCTTGACCTCCGAAAGTGCTGGGATTACAAGCGTGAACCACTGCTCTCAGCTTGATTTGTTCTTGGAAATAAATCTAGTGACTTTAATTTCTGGATGAAATCTTATTTGCCACAGATTGCTAATAAAGTTCCAATTCCTCTCCTTTGGACATCTGTCCTTGGAAATGTATCCTTTAATACACTGAAATTTTCTTCTATTTATAAACTTATTCTGAAGTGTCATCAGAACCTCAATGCCTTCTTCACCTTTAGGAAGAGGACTCTTCCAAATGTATCTTGTTCTTTTCTCAAAAGAGTCCAGGGTGACCCCAGTGGCATAACGGATGGAGTCAGGACCACTGATTCCCATTGCCTCTGGCTCTCAGCACACTGGATTTGTGTGCAGGGCCTGAGGGTACATCTTAGGCCCTTTTGACCCTATGTTCCTCTTCATAAATGAAATGTTGTTTCTAACCTCACAGTGGGCCTCATCTGTGACTTTCTGACCAGACTGAAATGCACTGGCTTGTCTTTGCACAGGAGAGCCACTGGCCAAGTTGGACAGGTATATCTCAACCTCTATGAAGTTTTATAAATGTCTTCCTACTTACTAAAAATAGAACCACTATGTGATTCAGCAACCCTGCTAGTTGGTATTATCCAAAGGAAAAGAAATCAGTATATCAAAGAGACACCCGGACTTGAGTGTTTGTTGCAACACTATTCACAATAGCAAAGATGTGGAGTCAACCTAAGCATCTATCAATGGATAAATGGATAAAGAAAAATGTGGCTACGTACACTATGGAACACTATCTGGCCACAATAAAGAGTGAAATGTTATTTGCAGCAATGTGGATGAAACTGGAGGTCATGATGCTACATGAAATAAGCTAGGCACAAAAGGGCTCATATCTCATGTTCTCACTCATTGGGGGAGCCATAAAGGCTGATCTCAGGAAGGTAGAGAGCAGAGTAACAGATACCAGAGGCTGGGAAGGGGGAACGCATGAATGGTGGGTATGAAGAGAGGTCAGTTAATGGGTGCAAACATACAGTTAGATGGAAGATACAAGTTCTAATGTTCTATAGCAAGGTAGGGTGACTATGGTTAGCAACAATGTATTGGATATTTTTTAAGTAGCTGGAAGACGGGGCTTGAAATATTCCCAACCAACACATAAAAATGATAGATACTTAAGGTGATGGACACTGCAAATACCCTAACTTGATCACTTCGTGTTCTATGCATGTAACAAAATATCACATGTGCTTCAGAAATATGCAACTTATTAAGTATCAACAAAAAAAGTCCTCAGTTCTCAGCTGAGTCCCTGAGGGACGCGTTACACCATGTCATTACTCTGTGATTACTCTGTTACATTGATTTTCCATCTCTCCTGGCTGTATATTCTGTAGAACTTCCTCCTACAACCAGTAGTTTCAGAAGCTGTCAGGGGTTAACACTGGGGGACCCTGAGTCAGGTGCTTTACTTGGGTTTTACTGTGTGGCCAGGCCAGGTGGACAAACCCATCAAAAAGAACCACAATCAGTTCTCTCATTGCTTTTTCTTGCCCTTGCTTACTTTTCTCTTCTTGAAATTCTTTGAGTGCTATCCTGTTGCATTGGCAGCTGTTCGTATCCATTTAAATCTCTCCAAATCAGCAAGTTCAACTTGCCTTTTCCTTGGTAATTAACTGACACAGATGTTATCATGTGTGGTACTTGTTTGGAGAATCAATATAAGCACTGGCATTTTTTTTCCCAACTACCCTGAGCACCACTTTTAAAACATTTTACATTTAAGGAAGGAAGTTGACAGAGATATGTTCTCATTTTGTTCATCTTAGTGAGAAGAATCGACCTTTCATGTTCTTAATACGATGACAGGGGTGGCCCTGCTAATTCACGCTCTGACAACAGTGATGCAAATGGCCACATTGCTGTTGCCACAAGGAAGGGCACCCTGAAATATTTTTGCCTAATAGAAGTAAAGTTATTTCTTTTGTTCAATATAATTTTGCAACTTTGGAAATCTTTTAAAACTAATAAGGTATTAAGGATTCCCCAGATGTTCCTTATCCTCCACACATCTTTGCCCTTTTGAAAACAGAGTGTCTTTGTAAGCGTTGTTATCAAATGCTTCTGGTTATACATTTCCATGAAAGAATTCTACCTTTTGCATTTTTTCTACCAGCATTTTATTTCTTGAGACTGGAAATATCAAATACTGCATAAAATATTAGTACTTCAAAAATATGTTACCTCCTCCTAAATTTAAATGTTCAACACTGGTACATATTAAAGAAAGTGAATACGATTTTTGCATTGGCATTTGGATTATGCATGTCATTTACTGTTTGAGGGATTTTTTTCCCTTTGTGACCTGAGGTTCAAGTAATCAATGTAGAAAGGAATTATTTAACATATTTCCCTCGTATCTCATTATTTGTCAGTTGAGATTTCTAAAGGTGAAGAGCATAAAATAAAATGGGAATAACTGCAGACACTGAACCCACATCTCACAGGAAAAGAAGGAAGAAGAAGTGTATTGGGAGTGGAATTATCGTTATACCAAGTAACTTTGCAGGATTCACAGTTAAATTTGAAATTCAGATAAATGATGAACAGTTTTTAGTATCAGTATATTCAGAGCAATATTTGGGATATACTTATACCAAAAATTTATAATTTATCCGAAACTAAAATGTAGTTGGATGTTCTATACACTACCAGACAACCCTATGTATGAAGGGGTTGATGGAAAGGAAAGTGTGTGGAAAATAAAATAATAGCTTAATATATTTTACATATATAGGGTCTCAACCAGATAGTTCAGAAGCATGAAATTGCTCTGTGAGAACAAGGGATATTTTTAAAATCATGGTAGAGAGTCAATGTTCCAAGTTGATGACTGTTCTTTTTTTTTTTTTGATAAGAGTCTTGCTCTGTTGCCCAGGCTGGAGTGCAGTGGCATGATCTCAAGTGATTCTCCTGCCTCAGCCTCATGAGTAGCTGGAATTACAGGCACATGCCACCATGCCCGGCTAATTTTTGTATTTTTAGTAGAGATACGGTTTTGCCATGTTGGCCAGGCTAGTCTTGAACTCCTGACCTCAGTAATCCACCCGCCTCTGCCTCCCAAAGTGCTGGGATAACAGGCATGAGCCACCGCGCCCAGTTGACGATTGTGTTTTTATTATTGCACAGCATTTTCCTCCCTTAGGATCTGGGCATCCTGACATCATACATTTTGTGTTGCTTGTGTGTTGCTTACCTTGCTGGGATACACACTAGGAGGCAGTGAGGTATGGTAGGAAGAGCATCCATTCAGATTCAGGAACAGCGGGCTTTGGTCTTATCCGAGCCCAGTACTGGCCAAGTGTCCTAACTTCCTGGATTTCAGCTGTCACACCTAGAAATCGAAAAAATGGCCTTTGTTTTGTCTACTTTTCAGGAATGTTGTAGGAGTCAAATGACTAGATGAATGTGAGTGAAGACTGTGAGTAGATATACTTATTTATATCTTTTAAACTGTAAGTTCTAGATCATCAGCTGCATCTGTCTTGTTCACTATTTCATCCATAGCTCCTAGCAAGTACATAACCCACAGTCAAATTTAAGAACAAAAAATATTCGTTGAGGGAATGGATGAATACCAGTACATACACTGATAAACTTAACTACTCATGTAGAATACAGAAATACCCATTGTGTGTGTGTGTGTGTGTGTGTGTGTGTGTGGTTGTGTCCCATTAATGTAATGATGACTGGTGTTACAAACCCCAGAATACATACAGGCTCAAACATAATTGATGATTAATTCTTATTTGACAAATCCCAAATGCTTTTTCCAGATCACAGGGTGGCTCTCTTCTGAGAGGCAATTAGAGGGACTCAGGCCCTCGTGTCTTGTGGCTTTTGCATTTTCACCAGGTGGCTTCCCAGATGGATGGAAGAATCTGTGACAAAGGCCTCTGGGAAATGTGATCTGGGGCTGGGAAGTTGCTTTCTAGCTAGAACCCCGCACCTTGGAAGGAGATGCCATCTTTGAAGGAGAGTCGGTCATGTCTACCCTAGTATGTGTCTATTTACCAAGCCCAGTGTGGTGGGCAGCTTCCCGCAGGGCTCCCAATCACCCCTGCCTCTTGATCCTCAGTCCTGCAGGTAACCCTTCCTCTTGAAGGTGGGCTCAGTCTAATGTGTTCCTTCTAACATATAGAATGTCACGAAAGTGCTTAAATGTCACTTCTTGATTGGTCATGAAAGACTGTGACTTCTGATGGCTGAGTGTTCTCCCTCCACTTCTCGACACGTTTGTTCTGATGGAGAGGGTAACACAGCAAGGATCCGATCTTTGACCAACAGCCAGCAAAGAGCTCAAGCCTCAGTCCAACAGCCTAGGAGGTATGAGTCATTTTCTAGAAACCATTGGATGAATTTGGAAGCAGACCTTGCCCCAACTCAACCTTGAGATGGCTGCAACCTCAGCTGTTACCTCTATTGGAGCCTTGTGAGGAACCCTGGGCTGGAAACTTGATTACAGCCTTTGGAGACAGCATGAAGCAGAGGGCTTGGCCAAGCTAAGCTGGGATGTCAGAGCCACAGAAATTGTGAGATAAGTGTGTGTTGTTTTACATCTCTGTGTTTTGGAGTAATTTGTTACACAGCAATAGATAATTGCATAGAGATTCCAGCTTAGGAATGGGCAGACCCTAGATGCTCAGGAAGGTAGGAAGTTGGAACCTCATTATCAGTCTCTTAGCATAAAAGTATATAGGCCAGGCGCCATGGCTTATGCCTGTAATCCCAGTATTTTGGGAGGCTGAGGCAGGGAAATCACTTGAGGTTGGGAGTTAGAGACCAGCCTGGCCAACACGATGAAACCCCATCTTTACTACAAATACAAAAATTAGCCAGGTGTGGTGGCGGGTACCTGTACTCCCAGCTACTTGAGAGGCTGAGGTGGGAGAATCGCTTGAACCCGGGAGGCAGAGGTTGCAGGGAGCCAAGATCGTACCACTGCACTCCAGCCTGGGTGACACATTGAGACTCCATCTCAAAAAAAAAAAAAAAAAAAAAGGTATATAGAAAGCAAAACTTTATTGCATGATACAGAACTTGAACCATTTTTAGGTTCTTTGTTCCTCTAAGCACAAAGGACTTCTCATTGGTCTGCCTTGGGTTATGTGATTACTCCTCACACAAGGGAATGGGGCATTCTTACAGCTTCACAGACTGTTGCTTTAATCAACTCCTGTTCACCTCATTGGTGAGGGAAGAATTGCTGCCCTAATGTGAGGAGGATAACCAAACACACAGCAGCCGGCACTGGACAAATGAGATTTATTAATTATGTATACTCAACCCTGGGGAGAAGGACACAGGACACCCTGGAAGGCCACTGTGGGTCGCACTCATTAGTAGCTGACACTTCATGTGGATGATTTTACATAAGAAAAATGATGCAGCCCCTCAAACAGGGGCGGTGGGAAGCAGGTTTTGTAGTGTAAAGAGGCCAGGGTGACCTTCATTCTCACAGGAAGATATGATTGGCTTGTTGGAATAATTCCACTGGTTGGCAAAAACCTAAAGGCTGCTACTCAGGACCAAGAGCTGTGCCTGGTCTGTTTGATAAGGAGGGTTTTGGGGCCAGGGGATCTTATCTGTGAGAGCAGGTGCGTAGTGGAACTTTGGCTTAATCAATTTGAGTTTCTCCTCATTCCTCCAGATGTCAAGGGAGCACATAATATTGGGCCTTCATTTTAGAACTTACTCCAAAACTGTTCAATGAATAAAAAATAATTTTAGCCCGAGAAATAGGATAATATTAAGAAAGAAACCGGAAAGATACATAAAATATAAATCAAATAGGGAATATCCACCTCATTTGGTAGTGCAGTTTTTTATTCTTATCTTTCATCTCTCAGTGGTGAACATTATTTGCATAACAAGGCTCCAATCAACCATCAGTCCTGTGCAAACCAAAGGAATTTTAACCCATTTTTTTTCTAGTTGATTATTCATATTGGCATTACTTGTCTATACGTAAGCACGTTCCTACATCTTGATTTAGTTCAAAGCATAAGAACTATTGATGTGCAATTAATTGCTATTCATCATGGGATAAAATAGAAGCCGACATGATTGAGCCAATTGTCAGCAGGAGCTGAAGATTTCTTTTCCATTTAATAAAATAGTGATAAATTTGAGCCTAATAAAAGCCTAAAATACCAAATTAAGCCTTTATTTTTCATTTTCTCAGCATTTTTAGATGTATGTTCTCTGTTACAAAGAACTTAGAGAGGGAGAGGGCTACGTGTGGACCGATGATCAATCATAAATCCAACCGGGACTACTTCTGCACATTTAGCTGAAAGCCTGTGCAGGAAAAATATGTATTATTTTGTGCAATACCTTTGTAATAAAGAATAAAGCCCATAATCGATTCAGTTTTTCCTTCTCCATACTGAGATCATTTTACTCTGTGTTGGCATTCTTATCCAGATTGCTGTTTAAAACAGATTCCAATGTACTCACTTTAAAAAAAGTACCCACATTGCTTTCTCCCATCCCAATGTAAACTTTTAGGTTATTTTCGGTCATTTTTATCTTTTGGAGTCTTCTGTTTCTCCCGTGCCCATTTCATGGTCAGGGGATTGTTTGGTCTGTACAAACAGTCTCCAGATTCTGGTATAATCTGTATGTCTCAGACTCTCTTGTATACCTGCGGTGCATGTGTTCCAGGTATCAGATCATCTCTCTTCTATTCACAACACATTTTAACACGTGAGGGCATGACACAATCATTTGTAATATCACTAGCTTTCTTGAACCCATATCTGGTCCCTTATCTTATCTTTTTTTTTTTAATTTTGAGACAGGGTCTCGCTCTGTTGTCCAGGCTGGAGTGTAGTGGTGCGATCTTGGCTCACTGCAACCTCTGCCTACTGGGTTCAAGCGATTCTCCTGCCTCAGCCTCCTAAGTAGCCGGGATTACAAGCATATGTGAGCATGCCTGGCTCATTTTCTTGTAGTTTTAGTAGAGACCAGGTTTCACCATGTTGGCCAGGCTAGTCTCATACTCCTGACCTCAAGTGATCCGCCTACCTCAGCCTCCCAAAGTGCTGGGATTACAGCCGTGAGCCAACACTCTTGGCCCCTTATTTTATCCTTTGAATTAACCCCCTAATCTTTCTGGGGTCAGTTGCTTCCTTTCTTTTTGTGACATGAATCATTATCTGGAACTGGGCTTTCTGATGATCTCCTTATTGATCCCCTCACTTTCATTTTTATCTGCCCCAGTTTGCCCTATTCACTTCCAAGTAAATTAATTTCTCTGCCTAGGATAGATCTGTTTTAGTTCTGTGTGTATGTTTGAATACAAATAAAACTGGGTGACTGTGTATGTAAATAGATTTACATATGGATAGGGGATTGGAACAGACTCTCCTTCTTCACCCACTAGGGTACAACCAGATGCCTGACATGCAAAAGGGCTATGGGCAAA
>NW_012103587.1:2683524-2684131 GCF_000951045.1 Mandrillus leucophaeus
GGAAGAAGAGGCTGTTCTAATCCCCCATCCACAGGTGGGAAGACTGAGGCCAAGGGCTCACACTTCAGCATCACGAGCATCACCTGCAGGGCTTGAAATCACAGATCAGTGGTCCCCATCCTTCTGCACACCTGAGGATCCTTACAAATTAATGCTATCTTGTTCCACCCCAAACAGGTGCTTTAACTGGCACTTGGCATGACGTGGGCACTGGGGGACAGGCGATTAAAGTCTTCCCAGTAAATGCTAACGTGCAGCAAAGTTGTATTGTGCGAACTTGGAGTATTGTCCCCACCCCAGAGTTGCTGGGCTGAAGCCTGGGAATTTGCAGTTGTAACATGTTCCCAGGTGGTACTGACATTGCTGGTCTGGAGGCCATACGTTGGTAGCCCCTGGGCAAGGACGCCCTGGCAGAGTTTGGAGAGAATCTGGTTCCCGGTGTCATCTGAGGGATGTGGTCATCAGTGATGCAGCTTGAACTGGGGCAGGTCTGGAACTTTGATGTAGGAAGGACCACAATTCACTTTTCAAGCCTTCTCCTGGAAGGTGCAATCTTTAGAATAGACTCTAATGTTTCAAAATGATCACATCAGACAGGTTTGGTGAA
>NW_012103587.1:2689044-2690394 GCF_000951045.1 Mandrillus leucophaeus
TTTTTTTTTTTTTTTTTTTTAAGTTACCTGCAAGCTATACTTTAGTAAAGCTGACATAAAGCATAAATCTGTATGTATACAGATTTACCCAGTTTTATTTGTACTCATATATGTAGTTGGTTAGAAGCCACTCACAGGTCCTGCCTATACTCTATACATAATAGAAACTTAAAACTTTTTTTTTTTTAATTATACTTTAAGTTCTGGGATACATGTGCAGAATGTGCAGGTTTGTTACATAGGTATACATGTGCCATGGTGGTTTTCTGCAGCCATGAACCCCTCATCTACATTAGGTATTTCTCCTACTGCTATCCCTCCCCTAGCCCCCACCCGCTGACAGGCCCTGGTGTGTGTGATGTTCCCCTCCCTGTGTCAATTTGTTCTCATTGTTCAACTCCCACTTATAAGTGAGAACATGAAGTGTTTAGTTTTCCGTTCTTGTGTTAGTTTGCTGAGAGTGATGGTTTCCAGCTTCATCTGTGTCCTTGCAAAGGACATGAACTCCTCTTTTTTTTATGGCTGCATAGTATTCCGTGGTATATATGTGCCACATTTTCTTTATCCAGACTATCATTGATGGGCATTTGGGTTGGTTCCAAGTCTTTGCTATTGTGAACAGTGCCACAATAAACATACGTGTGCATGTGTCTTTGTAGTAGAATGGTTTATAATACTTTGGGTATATACCCAGTAAGATTTATAATAGAAACTTAAAACAACAATATACGTACAGATTTACCCAGTTTTATTTGTATTCATGTGTGTGTGTCCCTGGTTTTCTTTTTCTATTGTGATAAAATATGCAAAACCCAGAGTTAACCATTTTAACCATTTTTAAGTGTGAAGTTCAGCGGCACTGAGAATATTCACAATGTTCTGTAACCATCATCAATCATCTAGCTCTAGAACTTTTTCATCATCCCATAGTAAAACTCCTTGCCCATTAAACAATACCTCCCCACTCACTGAGATCCACATTCATGAAGATGGAGAGTGATTCTTATAATCTCTGGGGATGATCCACAATCTCCTGTGGATGAGAGAGTTGAGACACACATTCTTTAAATTATCCATCAGACAGCCCTGCTGGCTCCCAAATGGCTTCCTGTGGTTGGTTTAAAATGCCTGGCTGCAGCCAGGTGAAGTGGCTCATGGCTGTAATCCCAGTACTTTGGGAGGCCAAGGAGGGCGGATCACAGAGTCAGGAGATCGAGACCATCCTGGCCAACATGGTGAAACCCCATCTTCACTAAAAGTACAAAAAATTAGCTGGGCACGGTGGTGCTTGCCTGTAGTCCCAGCTACTTGGGAGGCTGAGGCAGGAGAATTTTTTGAACCCAGGAGGTG
>NW_012103587.1:2691174-2724105 GCF_000951045.1 Mandrillus leucophaeus
ACCACAATTCACTTTTCAAGCCTTCTCCTGGAAGGTGCAATCTTTAGAATAGACTCTAATGTTTCAAAATGATCACATCAGACAGGTTTGGTGAACACATTTGTTTTCTTGGTGGAGAGACAGATTCCTGGTGCTTCCTACTTTGCCCTTTTCCCTAACATCACTTCTATATTTTTAATATACTTAAATATTATATTAAACGATGGAAAAGGAGTATAAAAAAGAGGGAAGCTAGAAATTTGTTAAAAATCATTTAGTTATACACTTCAACAGAGTGGATATTTTGGTATATAAATTGTACCTCAATAAAACTGTTAAGAAGCTTTGCCAACTGTGATGATAGTCACATGACCGTGTACATTTGTCAAAACACTTCTAATGGTAAATTTAAAATGGATGAATTCTATTGCCTGTGAGCTATACTTTAGCACAACTGACATAAAACAATGAAAGAGTAATCCCAGCACTTCAGGAGGCCACGGTGGGTGGATCACTTGAGGCCACGAGTTTGAGACCAGCCTGGCCATCGTGGTGAAACCCCATCTCTACAAAACATACAAAAATTAGCCAGGTGTGGTGGTGCGTGCCAGTAATCCCACCTATTTAGGAGGCTGAGGCACGAGAATCGCTTGAACCCTGGAGGCGGAGGTTGCAGTCAGCCGAGATTGCGTCAGTGTACTCCAGCCTGGGCAACAGAGTAAGACTTTGTCTCAAAAACCAAACCAAACCAACCAAACAAACAAACCAATGAAAGAAGGGCTTATTTCCCTGAAAACTAAGTTAAATGAATTGGAGATCTTTATGTGAGTTCCTTTAAAAGTACTTTCATACTTAGTGTATCACTTACAGATTGCTGCATAGCACATTACCACAGATGAGGGCGATTAAAACAACATATATTTATTATCTGACAGATTCGGTCAGGAGTCTGGGCATAGCTTAGCCTGGTCCTCTGTATTAGGGTCTCTCACAGGGCTGCAATCAAAGTGCCAGCCAAGGCTGAGATCTCATGGGAAGGTGTGATCAGGGAAAGATCAGCTTCCAAGCTCATGTGATTGCTGGCAGAATTCAGTTCCTTTCAGGCTCTGGGCTGAAGGCTACTCTCCAGTCTCCTGACATGTAAGCCTCTCCAGCATGGTCACTTGCTACATCAACTTGTGCAAACCAAAGAGGTAACAGAGTCAGCAAGAAGACGACAGTCATAGCTTAGGCAATTCCATCAGGCAAATGGCATTCTATCACTTCTGCTAAATCCTGTCGATTAGAAGCCATTCACGGGTCCTGCCTATACGCAAAGGGAAAGGGTTACATAATGGTGTGAAATTTCAAAACATGTCAGTGGGTCAACATCTTAGAGGCTGCCTGCCATATTAGGTATGAACAAGATATTCCAAAGTTTAGATAAAATTTAAAAAATTGAGGCTTATTTACACAGATTGCTTTCCAGGTACTTTATGTTCTTCCTTCAAGATAAGAAAATTGGCTGGGTGCAGAGGCTCACACCTGTAAGCCAGCACTTTTGGAGGCCAAGGTGGGATGATTGCTTCAGTCTCGGAGTTTGAGACCAGCCTGGTCAAGATAGTGAGACCCTGTCTCTAAAAACAAACAAACAAACAAACAAACAAACAAACATATATATATATATATGCCTAGCATGGTGGTGTGTGCCTGTAGTCCCGGCTACTTAGGAGGCTGAGTTGGGGGGATTGCTTGGACTCAGGAGGTTGAGGCTACAGTGAGCAATGATCCCCACACTGAATTCCAGTCTGGGTCACAGAGTGAGATTCTGTCTCAGAAAAAAAAGAAAATTAAAGATGGACATTATAGTACGTGATAACATGATGGGAGTGGTTTACATAAAGATGATGCAGTGCTTCAGTCTGCAAAATGAAAACTAGAGAAAAGTTCTTATTCGTTGTCTTAGTTTAGGTTCCTCTGAAATCAGAGCCTGGGAAAGAGTTTGGGATAATGTAGCTTATTAGAAAGTAATTCCAGGAATCCGAGGTCAGGGAGTAGGAAAGCTGAGACAAGGATGGGAGAAGAGTGAATAAGGGGTGTATTAATCTGCTAAATACCACTGTGTCAGTGACTGTGTTCTGTGGAACTTCTCCCACAATAGAAACTTGAAGCAATAATTTTTTATCTCAAGGTTTTGTGGGTCAGCAATTTTGGTTGGGTCTTAGATGAACTACTCATATGTCAGAGGTGAATCCGTTGGATTGATGGGGGTGTGCTAGTCCCGGGTAGCTCTGTGCCTGTCACTCGGGTGATTATTGGCAGTGGACAAAGACATGTAGGGCATGTGACTGTTCTTATCCATTAGCCTAGCTTGGGTTTATTCATATGAAACTGGTAGGACTCCAAAGACTGCAATTGCAAAAGTTGCAGAAGTTCATGAAGCGGAGGCTTAGAGCTCACACAAAGATGTGAGTTCCACATTCTGTTGGCCATAGCAAATTATTAGATCAGCTGGACTCGAAAGGTTTGGAAAGTAACTACATCTCTTAAGGAGAAGAAATGCAAACTATTGTGACCTTTTAATTTTTGCAATCTCTCAAACCCTTTTGGCCAATCGGGAATTAGTCATGCTGAGGTCTGAGTGACTGTATAGACTATACCTCAGAATTGTCTCTGTCAAGGACAGGAAGATTGGAGAAATTGTCTGTTGTAGCTTATCCACATTTGTCTGAGTCCTCACCCTGGAGGCAATAATTTCCCTGCCCCTCTAGCTATGCCTGTGTACAGATACAGTTATCAATGGTGGACTTGAAGTGAGACGCTGTGCAGAAATAAGTTGGGCTGAGGGGATACATGTGACATGGAGCAATACAAGCATTACTACAACACCTGATGGGCTAATGAGTGTATCTTATGTTTTAAGTTAAAATAAAATGTCTAGTACAGGGGTCCCCAGTCCCTGGGCCACAGACCAGTACTGATTCATGGTCTGTTAGAAGGCAGGCCACACAGCAGTAGGTGGGCGTTGGGCAAGTGAGCGAAGCTTCATTTGGATTTACAGCCACTCCCCATTGCTCACAGTACTGCCTGAGCTCCACCTCCTGTCAGATCAGCGGTGGCATTAGATCCTCACGGGAGTGCCAACCCTATTGTGAACTGCACATGCGAGGGGTCTAAGTTGTGTGCTCCTTATGAGAATCTAATGCCTGATGATCTGTCATTGTCTCCCATCGCCCCCAGATGGGACCATCTAGTTGCAGGAAGACAAGCTCAGGGCTCCTACTGATTCTACATTATGGTGAGTTGTATAGTTATTTAACTGTATATTACAATGTAATAGTAATGTAAATAAAGTGCATGATAAATGTAATGCGCTTGAATCATCCTAAAACCATCCCACTGTCACTAGTCTGTGGAAAACTGCCTTTCACAAAACCGGTCCCTGGTGCCAAAAATGTTGAGGACTGCTTGTCTAGTAGATATCTACCCCTGACTATGAATTGAGAAACAATTACCAGACTGGACTTTTATCTATAGACAGCAATAAAACCACAAAAAATATGTGAAACAACAATTTTCCGACAGTATATAATATACAATGTAGGAATTTATTCCTGAGAGAAGGAATACAAATGAGGTGAGCCTGGCAATGGTGATACTTCTTTTCTAAAAGCAATATCTGGAGCACACACAAAGGCCTGCGGAAACCAAACACAGCAGAGTGACTTCTCTGAGTAGAGGAAGCTCTGAATTTGGAAGCTCAAGGCAGCTGAAAGTTCTGCAAAACAAAACAAACAAAAAACTGTAAATCTGCTTTGGGGTCACCTTTAGTCTTTGCTGAATGAAAACTTCCTAAACACAGGCGAAAAAGGAAGTGGGAGTTGTGATGAACTCATCCAGTGGAGAGACATTTGAGGTCTGATCAGCCAGAGTGGAAATTCCTTGGGGATCATCTGGAGCATTTAGCGGCGAGGCCCCCAAAAGGTTATATATTATAATAGGAATGAAGGATTCCTAGAGTGAAGGCTACTCTAGACACACCTTAGTGAAATCTGAAAACAGGCCACAAGGCCACAGGCCTCAAACGATTGACAAGTAATTTAAATGCGTGACAGACTAAAGCCCAACACCCTTTAAAGGAAGCCAAAAAAATTCAGACACTTAATATAAATACAAATGTCAAGCATTAAATAAAAAACTTATAGGCATGTAATACTATTGGAAAAAAAGTGTGACCTATAAACGGGAGAAAATTCAGCCAGTAACAGTATACCCAGAAATGACCAAGGGTGAAACTAGCAGACAAGAACATGAAACAGCTCCTGTAAATATGTACAAGGAAAACATGAAGCTAATAGAGAAATGAAATGTTAAAAACACAAATAAAACTTTTAGACATGAAAATACAATATTTGGGCTGAAATATTGCTGATGTAATAAATACTAGTTTACACATCAAAGAAGAAAGGATCAGTGAATTTGCAATATCACCAGCAGCGTATGAGAGTTCCAGCTGCTCTATGTCCTCACTAGCCATTGTTACAGTCAGTTGTTTTCAGTTTAGCTATTCTAATAGATGTAATTGTATGGTTTTATTCTTTTTATTTTTACGTATTTATTTTTTTCGAGACAAGCTCTCACTCTGTCACCCATGCTGGAGTGCAGTGGTGCGATCATAGCTCACTGCAGCCTCAAACTCCTGGGCTCAAGCCATCCTCCTGCCTCAGCCTCCCAAAATACTGGGATTACAGGTGTGAACCACCAAGCCTGGCCCACAAATAATATTTAGGAGATTTTCATGGACTTATGAGACACTCATATTATTTATTGGTGAAATGTCTGCTCAAATCTTTTTCACATTTATCATGCTTGTCTTCTTATGATTGAATTATGAGTTATTAAATTATTATTATGATAAGAGTAACTAGTATTGAGATCTAGTATATTCTGGATACACATTATTTGTTGGGTACATATTTTATAAATATTTTATTAAAGTCTGCAGTTTGCCTTTTCCATTTTTAGTTGATGTATTTCATAGAGCAGATGTTTTAATTTTAATAAAAATGAATTATTTTTATTTTTTGTTCATGCTTTTTTGGGGAGATGTTCCATATAAGAAATATTTTCCTACATGAAGTTTTTAAAGATTTCTCCTAAGTTTTCTTATGGATGTTTCGTAATTGTGTCTCTTACATTAAGGTCTAGGTACCATTTCAAGTAATTTTATGTATGGCATAGGGAAATAAAGTTCATTTTTTTCTTTTAGAAAATCTAGTTCTTCCAGCAATATTTGTTGAAAGATTATCCTTTTCCTCACTGAACTGCATTGGCACCTTGGTTGAAAATCAATGAATCACATGTGTTGATCTGTTTTTAAACTCTATTCTGTTCCATTGGTGCACATCTCTGTGTATACCAAAAATACACTGAATTGATTACTGCATTGATTACTGTAAATTTATAGAAAGCTTTAAACTTACTATTCAGTAAATTGGCCATTATAAGCACATATGCAGTGTTCAATGTCAATATACAGTTCTTCCATGTGGGCTTACCTGGTCTCCTTGGATATCTCCAACCTGGCGTCCTCTGACTCAGCTGTCTTGGTGTGGCTACTGCTTTGCTGTCTACTCATGACTTGCCCTTCAGCCTCTCCGGTTACCATGACTCAACCTGTGCAGCCTCCGTTTGCTGCAGTTCCTTTTCCCTCCCTTGGACGATTTTCATGGTAAAATGCTTAAAAATGTTCCCAAGCCAATTCTGCCTCACAAAGAAGAAGAATGGAGTCACATGTCATCCCCAGAAAACACACACCTTCACCACTGGTAGGAGTGACACTCGCCCTCCATGCCGCCTCCTTCTGTCTTTGCCTGTTGTCAGATTGTCGGTTACAACCAAAATTCTTCGCTTTTAAATTTCTTCTGGTGGGACTTATATTCCTCTCTTCATCTTCCCAACTTCCAAGTATCTTATGTTAAATTTTCTGTTTTTCTCTTGAAAACTCCAACTTGGTTTGAGGCAAGGAAGGCACCCCTCACTGTCCCCCACGAATATCAGAAAATACAGTCTGCCTCAGCAACCCTATTAAAGACTTCCTTGCTCTTGGCCTTTGACTTAACCCCTCATTCTGGAAAAAGGCAAGTGATGGGTAGTGTCTGAGAGCCCCTCTAAGGCTCTCTTGGAGTATCCTGCCCTTGCAGGGTCAGCAGATAGCCAGCGATGCCGAAGCCCTGGCACTCTGACTCAGCATGCACTGCCTGGGGGATCCAGCTCATCACTGAAGCTGCAGGACAGGGAGGCAGTTGACCTACCTGTTTTAACCTTGGCATTTTGGGACCAGCCAAACCGAGATAGAGTCCCATTTCAACATCCTGTTACTTGCGCACTTTCCTTATGAGAGGTTCATAGCTTTCATCATATTATCCAAAAAGCTTATGTCATCAAAAAGAGGTTAAGAACTACTATATAGACAATATTTGCTCACCTGAATTTTAATAAATGCATTCATCACAGTTTTGCAGCAATTTTTTTCCTGCCCAATACTGGGACTCAAAAAAAAAAAAAATCCATCCAAAGTTTGTGTGACTGCCATAGTCCAAAACTAAAGTCTGGATTCGATACCTGTGATCAAGGGACATTTTGTTATCGGGATTAATCTTATTTTTTGAGCTTTACCTATGGTACTACCACCAGCAAAAAATTGTTTTTGAAGTCTTGTGATGTTCTGGATTTGGCTTGTACTGGCTCTCAAGGGCTGATGGTATGCATCTGTCTCTAATTCTAGGTGTGAGTTTCCCTGAAATTGGCCACTGTGAGCGTATTTACACCAAGGAAATTGGCAAACACTAAAAATTCAGGTTTTTATTTTCACAGATCCAGTTGTTAAATCTTTATCATATACCATTAGACAAGACTCTCATCTGGAAAGGTGCTGCTTGATCCAGAGAAACAAACATTAATTTTTAAAAAAATTTGAGACACATGTCAATCCTGCAGGAAAGTATAGAGAATAATATAATAAACATTTGTGTTCCCATCACTAGACATTTTCAAATCTTTATTTTGCCATTTGGTTTTAGGAGGGAGGGAAAAAGACGACAGAGAGAGCGTGTGTGTGTGTGAGAGAAAGTGCATGAGTGTGCTTTTTGTTTTGATAATGGAAAAAAATATAATTTTTCAATTCTGCAGCAAGCTAAAACTATTGCATTAGTTTAGTTTAGGGTGGAGCTAAACTAAAAGTTTGTATATAATCTGATTAGATAATTATAGGTATGTTGCTGTACCAGCTAACTATTTTTAAAGGCAGAATATGAAATGTCTGCTATTACTTTTGGTTCTCTGAGCCCATGTTTCCAATACTCACTAAACCTCATCTTCATAAATAGTGCTGTGCTAGGACCAGTGACTGGAAAAATATCAGTCCTTCATCTTCAGAAATTCACAGCAAAATTTCAGAGTAAAACTTATTATTAATAAATACTTATATTTGGAAAAAGAATAACAATGTTATTTTATAATTAATAATGATAGTTATTATTAACTGAGAAGTAGACTTAAAATGTAGCAGTGGTGCTGATTACTTTACATCTAGTATCTCATATTCTCCCTAACCACCCAATGAACCAGGTACTTTAATTTTTCACATTTTATGGATTTGAAAATTGGATTTGCCTAAAAGATGACTTTTATACATAGCAAGTATCAGTTTCAGGAATGGAACCCAAACCTCTCTGACTGTAAAGCCTTGTTCCTCACCACTGAAGACTGATCAACTCAAGTGGGTGCTTCATGGTGGGGCGGGGTGTGACTGGAGGATGCTTGCAGGACCATTTGCATGGGCCCTTTGAGTTAGGCTGTTCTCACATTGCTGTAAAGAAATATCTGAAACTGGGTCATTTATAAAGAAAAGAGGCTTAATTGGCTTATAGTTCTGCAGGCTGTACAAGCATGGTGCCAGCATCTGCTCTGCTTCTGGGGAGACCTCAGGGAGCTTTTACTCATGGCAGAAGGTGAAATGGGAGCAGGCACCTTACATGGAAAGAGTGGGAGCAAGAGAGAGTGGGACAGGAGGTGCCACACTCATAAACAACCAAATCTTGCAGCTACTCACTCACTATTGCAAGGACAGCACCAGGCCATGAGGGATCCATTCCCAAGACCCAAACATCTGCCACCAGGATCCACCTCCAACGTTGGGGATTACATTCCGACATGGGATTTGAGTGGGGACAAATATCCAAACTATATTATACTGAATTTCTCACTGGCCTCAGGTGAATTCTTTAGCATTATCTGCAAGGAAAGCTGCAGCACTACGAGAGTGCCACTGAAGGATGGGAAGAAGACAGACAGTCCTTAAACAACTTGAAGCTTACATCTTTTTTCCCCAATACAAATTTGCAGTTGCTGTAAATTAACTTTTTAACAAATGCAATAATTACAAGTAACTACTACAATTATGTTACAATGCTTTTGCATGCGTTGATAGTATTTATTTAGAAAATGTCAATATTAATATACTCCACAGTTTCTGTCAACCTGTGTTGGCATTGCTCTTTAAAAGAAAAAGAGGAATTTGCTGGGCTTCTCTTGTCTTTAGATGGACCCATATCTTGTAAATAAGTTGTTGCTGGGTTTTTTTTTTTAAATATGTATAAGTGATAAGAGATGCTCATGACAAGGGAAGGGTTCCATACAGTGGAGGGAGTGAATATGATGATGGCTAGTGTTTGTTTATCCAAATACAATTTTTCTTAATCAAACAAAAACACACAAACCCAGGAAAATTATACTTCCCTCGAACCCCGAATGTCCTCATCTTTTCTTGGAGATGTGTTTTCTATGCTGAGGAAGCCTTGACCTCAGATGAAAGGGAAAAGCCTCCCTCCACCTGATTAGAGAAAATGATGGGTAAGGAAGGCATCACACCTGCCCATGCAGCTGAGCGGGCAGCACAGGGTGAGCATAGCAAATGAGCAAGGGGAGTGGCCATGGCCTCTACTTCATGATTCTGCAGCCACGACCTGAGGAGGCTGCACTCCCAGGGGTGGGGAAAGGCACAGCTGCCCAGATGTTGTGGTTTTCTGGCTCTGAGATACCTGCTGAGCCAGCATGAACACAGCTGACTCTGGCCACTGGTCCTCAGCAGGTGCCACTGATGCAGCCCTGTATTCATTTTCCATGGAACCTTTCAGTGTCTCCTATTGCAGAAATCAATACATGTTGTGAGCCCCATTTTAACAAGAAAGGCAATTGTCAGGGCAATGATCACCACTGCAAAATAAAGTATTTTCTAGAGCATGTTTCCACAGTACAGATTTAACATGGATAAAGAAGAATTTGCTGAAAATTTGACATTTTCGTGGCATTATGTTGGTGATATTGTTAGGATATTATTTCCTAATTGAGTGAACTGTCTAGATTTTCCAATAGCTCCCATACATGGAAAGCGTTACAAAACTTTAGTGTGGATTCTGATATTTTCTCAGTAAAACCTTTCTGTCTGGGACTATATAGCTCCAAATTGGTTAATACATGTAATTTTCCCAAATAAAATATCTAGCAGCCCAAATTCTTTCTCCGGAAGGGGAGCTTTAGCTTTGGTGTCAAATGCTCGTTGCATGATCTGTGGCTTAAATGGGCTGACTTGGCATCCACATACTTTAAAGGCATTTCCATTGACCTTCGAGGACACTCAATGTCCCCTAGTGGATAACACGTGCAGTCTCCACCAACACCCAGCACATTGGTGATGTCACTTCCTGCCCTACAGCCAGGCTCAGGAGTAACTCCTTCAGAAAAGGAAGGGCAGGAAGCCCTTACACCCCATTCCTTCCAAAGTCACACCCAGAGACCGACAGCAGACAAATAGTTTGCCATAGCTTCTAACATCCCTGTCTGGAGACCAAAAATAAACTTAAATGCCTCACCAAGATGTTTTGATTACTTGAATCACACACTGTCACAATCAAAGAACCCAAACGTCTATATTTTTGCTGAAACAGGCGGCTTAGAGCTTTCTGTGTCCCCAACACATATTTTGGTTATTTTCCTAACTCTGCTCTTCCCCTGAGTCCTTTCTTGAGTCCTTCTCCATATTAAAAGTGGTGCTAGCAATGCAGAGACCATGGACTGAATAGTATGCCAAAATTAGCTTGATCAAAACCTATAATTAAAGGGGAAACATTTTGTATTCAAACAAACATTGTGCTTCACAGGATTAAATATCTTGTATTTAAGTCAATGATAATTGTGAATTATGGATCCTTTGCAAGAAGCGATGCAAAATTGGCTGCTGGGCCTGTTTCCAAAGTTTGGGTAAATTTATGACAAATATGATATTGACCAATAATTTTTTAACAGCTTTTAAAATTATTAGCACTGCTGCTTACAAGGAATTTATTAGATGAGATAAAGTAAAATATATTGAAATATATTAGATATCTTTTTGAAATATGAGTAGACCATATACTAAATCACAGTAAATATAAAACTTCTTCTTTATGCGTATTCCTACTTGAAATTATAAACAGTGCTTTTAAGTTTTCATGCCAAGAAGTACCCAAAGTTAAAAGAATATCCCCACAAATAGTGGTTTTCATGGAAGGATTAAAATTAGGGATTTATAATTTAGAGATTTCATAGATTATATTCAAAATTTTTATCCCTAAAGTACTGAGCACATGATTATTTGCTATATTATGCTTTATGCCTGCAACAACATATTGCAAGGGTATTCTTTTTGTCTTAATGAAGCACATTAATTTCCTGGAGTTCACAAGTTCTATAATGAGGTGCCGACCACCATGGGGAAAGGGTACCTGGAGATCTTGAGGTACATGTTGCAAGCAATATAATTGCCTCATCCCCATAATTGTCCAGATCTTAATTCTCATGCTGTGGTTTGAATATGTTCCCCAAAGATTATGTGTTGGAAACTTAAGCCCCAATGCAGCAGTATTGACAGGTGGGACCTATGAAACATGATTAGGTCAAGAAGACTTGGCCTTCATGAATACATTAATGCCATTATTATGAGGGTGGGTTCCTTATTAAATGAAAAGTTTGGCCCAATTTCCTTTCTCTCTCACCCATGTGATGCCTCCACCATGTTATAACACAGCAAGAAAGTTGTCACCAGATAAGATTCCTCAATCTTGGAGTTTCTAGCCTCTGGAATTGTGAGACAAATATATTTCTGTTCATTATAAATTACCCAGACTGTGGTATTCCATTATAGCAACACAAAACAGACTAAGACACCCCAGAACCAGTAAATATGATAGGTTACATGGCAAGGGGAAATTTAGGTAGCCAGTAGAATTAATATTGCTAAGAAGTTGACCTTGAGATGAGAAGATTAGCCTGGGTTATATGAATGAGCTCAATGCTATTACCAGGGTTCTTAGAAGTGACACAGGAGGCAGAAGATGGAGACTGTTAGGTAGGAAGAAAGTTTTGACCAGCCATTGTTGGCCTTGGAGATTAAAGAGGGCCACAAGGTGAGCAATTGGGAAGCCTCCAGAATCTGGAAAAGATGAGAAAATGGGTTCTCTATGGGTATCTAGAAAGGGGCCCTCAATTCTAGCCCAGAGACACCCATTTCAGACTTCTCTCTTTCCAAAATAGAAAACAAACTTGTACTGTTTTAAGCCACTAAGTTTGTGATGATTTGTCACAGGAGCAATAGCAAACTAACATGGTATAAAAGTGTTGACATTTGGGTGAGAGGCCCAAGAAGCAGCACAGTCTAGGAAGCCTCTTGGTCCTTGTGGGCTGGAAACTTCTTTCTTCTGCCTGGAGACATTGGGCTAATTGAAGGACTCTGGTAAGGGGATCCCACCACCAAACCCCTCCCTTCTAAAAGACACCTACCAGTCTGGCCTGGAGAAATCCCTTTTAGCCCCTTAGGCAAAGCCAGCAGGGATCCATGAGAGCTCTAGTGGCACTAGATAAACAAAGGAGACCAAAATAATATCACAAGGGCTCTGAAAATTAAGCTCTCTTTGGAACCATAGTCCACAAAACTGACCAAGACCCACATGCTAAACATCAACAAAGTAACTGCCTAGTTAAACAAACAAACAAACAAACAAAAACAAACAAACAAAAAACTGAATGAAAGCAAGTTGTCACACTTCAGTTGTTGCGATAAAATGTTGGCACCAGTAGATTGCAATACATCACACAAGCATATTGTGACACACCCAGAACAACCACTACCAAATCTACACAAAACTACATACTCTAAAACACTAAATAAATCAGAATGGAATCCTAACAAAGTTCAAATAACCTGTGGTATTGTAAGATAAGCAAAATAGGAATGAGAATCATAAAAGCAGTCTCCTAACGTAATTGACAAATTTTACAGAATGATATAGAAATTACCATATCAGGATGCTAAAAAATCACAAGTTAAATGAAAAAAAATCAACTGATGCCAATGCTAAGATGAATAAGATATTGGAATTATCTAAAAGAAACTTAAAGCAGGCATCATAAAATTGTGTCTCAACAGTTACAAAATCTTTCAAAACAGAAGAAAATATAAAATCTCAGTGAAACAGCAAATGCTATTTTAAAAACCAAGTGGAAATGTTATAACTAAAAAATACAGTAACAACGTGAGCTCAATAATAGAATGGAGATAACAGAGGACAGAAGCATTGAATTTAAGTAAAGAAAAAGAAAATTTATCCAATTTGAATAGCAGAGAAAGAATAGACTGAAATAAATAAATAGAGCTTCAGTGACCTGTGAGACAATACGAAAAGACTCAATGTCTGTATCATTGCATTTCCAAAAGGAGAGGAGTAAAAAAGTAGCTGAAAGATTGACTTAAGAAAGAATGTCTTAAAACATGCCAAATTTGGTGAAAGATACAAACCTACATATCCCAGAAGCTGAGAAAACTCCAAACAGGACAAAAAATGCATGCCAGATTGTTTCATAATTAAACTTTTGAAAAGTGACCAAAAAGTAAAAAATGTGAAAACACCAAAGCGAAATGATAAATTGTCTTTAGGGAAACAATTTAAAGAACAGTGGATTTCTCCTCTGAACCACAGAAGACAGGAAGAAGTGATACAATATTTTCAAGTGCAGAGAGAAAAGAACTATGAATTCTATATCTAGTGAAACTATTCATCAGAAATAAAGGAAAACTAAAAGAATTTGCTATAGACCTACCATTAAAAATTGTTAAAATAAGAAACAGAAAGAAAATGAGAAAGCTTAGATGCATCAGGAATTATGACGGACAAATAAAAAGAACAGAAATGATACATCCAATGGACTACTTTTTGCTTCATGAGTTTTGAAAATCATATTTGATTAAAAAGTACCATCTAAAACTCAAGACAATACCATTTAAAAGAAGGAAAGCAAAAATAACCTAAATGGCAATGAAGCTTTCACACTTTACTTGTGGTAAAATGTTGACACCAGTGATTGTGATACATCATATAAGCATATTTGGGACACATCCAGAGCAACACTACCAAACCTACAAAAATATACACTCTAAAATGCCATAAACCAATCAAAAGGAATCCTTTAAAAAGTTCAAATAACCTGCAGGAATGTAAGAGAAGAGAAACAGGAATTGTAGGGAGACCCCCTGAAACTATTGCTATGGAATAAAAGATGAAATGCTCCTGATTATTGTAAATACAAAATTGCATATGCATGATTGTGTAAAGACAATGCGAGGTTGGACTGCCAGAATGAGCCAACAGTGTGTGATGTGCTTCCCCCTGCAGACAGCCTATGAATGGACGTGCAGTCAGGGAGGTTCCACATCACCAAGATTCCTATCCCAGAAAAGCAGATGTTCATAGCTCTGGGAATGGAAGGCGACACTCGTGGAGAGCCTATAAACGGACGCATGGGGGTGCCTGTCCATATGGATAAGATAGGGCTATAAACACCCTCATCTTGCCATGGCTCTTCTAGGCCTCTTTAGGGTTCAGGCATACTCCCTTCTGAGAATTTCTGGTCTAACCAGTTGTCTAACTTCACCTCCTGTTTCTATGAATTTTTTGTAACCAGCTTTTGCTGCAACTGTTACTGCTGATTAATGTCTGGCTAATCATAGGTTATGGAAAGACTGTGTTCCTGTTTTAAGGCTCTGTTAGAAATTAAACTTCACGTCCTGTTTCTATGAATTGTTTGTAACCAGCTTTTGCTGCAACTATTACTGCTGTTCCTGTTTTACGGCTCTGTTAGAAATTACTGATGCACACACTGTATTGTAAATTCTTATCTCTGTACACTGTACTTCTGCATACAGATGTCATGTTAAAGAATTACTTCATCCCCATGTGACCATCTCACCTCATCATCAAATGACCCTAAATCCCTCAATAACCTACCCCCGCCCTCACTAAACTTAATAGTAAATGCTGGCATATCCAGTGCATTGTTGGCACCGTGGGACCAGAAAGTGGTGACCCCCTGGACCCAGCTTTCACTATCTTGTGTGTGTGTCTATTATTTCTCCACCTGCCGATCCACCTAGGAACAAAGACAGAGCCCCATTGCATTGCAGGCTGCTGGCCAGATCCCGCAATAAGGAATGGAAAACCATCGAAAGGAAATTGGAAAATAACAGATTTAAAAACTAAAAAATCAATATTTACCTTACATTAATATATAAACAATGTAAATACACCAATCCAAAGACAGAGATTAGCAGAGAGGATAAAAATAGTATGAGTCTACTGTATGTTACTTAAACTCACTTCAAATTCAGTGACGTCAGTAGGTTGAATGCAAAAGGATTGAAAAAGATATGAAATGCCATCATTAAAAAAACGAACTGGAGTAGCTGTATTAGTATCTGGTAAAGTAGACATCAGAGCAAAGAAAATTACTAAAGAGAAATGAGAACATTACATAATGATAAAAGGATCAAGCAACCAGAAAGACAACAATCCTGTATATGTGTACACCAAACACCAGAGCCTCAAAATGCATGAAATAAAAACTAATAGAGCTGAAAAGGAGAAACAGAAAATCCACAGTTAAAGTTGGAGACATCAATAAACTCAGCAACCGATAGAACAGCTACTCAGAAAATTAACAAGGATATAGCAAATGTGAACAACACAATCAATTGACAGGATCTAATTGACATTCATTCCAACCACAGAGGAATACTCATTTTTTTAAGTACCCATGGAATATTCAGCCAAGGTAGACCACATTAAGGACCATAAAACTAAGCTCAACAAACCTAGAAAAGTTAAAATCATGCAGAATGTGTTTTCTCACTGTAATAAAATCAAAGTAGAAATTAATAACAGAAAGACAACAGGACACTCCCCAAATACATGGAAATTAAACCACATGCTTATGAACAATTTATGTGTAAAAAAGGAGGTTTTGAAGGCACTAAATAAAGCACATAACACTGAGTGAAAATGAAAACACCATATATCAGAATGCATGGGATGCAACTAAAGTGGTGCTAAGAGGAAACTTTGCAGCAAAATCTCTTAAAACTTTTATTAGAAACAAAGAAAGATCTCAAATCAACAACCTAAGTTTCTACCTGAAGATAACAGAAAATAAGGAGAAAAATAAAACCAAAGCAAGTAAAAGTTAGGAAATGATGAAAATATGAGTAGGAAACAATCAAATTGGAGGTAGAGGCTAGGCCCGGTGGCTCACACCTGTAATCCCAGCACTTTGGGAGACTGAAGCTGATGGATTAGTTGAGGTCAGGCGTTCGAGACCAGCCTGGCCAATGTGGTGAAACCCCCGTCTCTACTAAAAGGACAAAAATTAGCTGGGTGTTTTGACACACACCTGTAAATCCCAGCTGTTCGAGAGACTGAGGCACAAGAATCACTTGAACCCAGGAGGCGGAGGTTGCAGTGAGCCGAGATCATGCCACTGTGCACTAGCATGGGTGGCAGAGTGAGTGAGACTCCATCTCAAAAAAAAAGAAAGAAAGAAAATTAATAATAACAACAAAAACCCCCAAACTGGAGGCAGGAAACTAATACAGAAAATCAATAAAATAAAAGTTGATTCTTAAACAAGGAACAGTACTTGTGTGACCTTAAACAGATCAGGATCTCAGAAAAAGTAGCCCCTTTCAGCTTTTGGAGTGTTTGAAACAGTTCCATATTTTAGAGTTTTTGCATAATACCAAGTCTATTACTACAGAGAAAAAAGCAATTTAAAAATTATTCGTAATTAAAACTTTCACGTTAGTGACATTTTTCAAATTTGACATGTCACTTTTATAACGTGTTTAATATCAGAAAAGATTTTAGGTATTGCCATATGGGAATTAGGTAATGCTGAAATGGAAATAAAATATTGTGTTCTCAAGACAGAATCAAGTGGAAAATATTATTTATAAGAAAACTAGCTTGCATCATAAATAAGATTCAACAAGTATTTTAAATTCTCTGGAGGCATTTTTCTCATCTTTGAACTAGCTCTTTAGACAGTTACATCAACTCTGTTCGTTTTTTTCTATGAAAATAAAAGCAGAACTGCCTATCACACTTTAGGGATGGCCAAGAAACATGGAGGGCCTGGCTGGCTAACAAATTGAGACTCTAAGTCAATATTCTAAAAAATATAATTCAACATTAATTTAGAGGAAAGGAAGAAGTGCGTAAGAAAAAAGAGGACAAAAATAGACATTATTCAGTCTTAGCCTTGTTATAAGCAACTCAACAATGGCCCTCATTTGCATACTTCATTCAACAACACAACAATAGCAACAAAGCAATGCACTAAGACGTTAATCAGGAACATCTTCCTTAGCAGATCTTCTCCTCTACACAGTAGAGATTTAGCAAGGATTCTTCTATCTCCTTATGACCCCACAAGTGTTGACTTTTGAGTGGTTGTCCATTTTGATCACATCTTCATCTGGATCTGATGGTATGACCTAGAAAAAGTTGGTTATGTATAAAAACGGGAAGAAAGATGGGACTGATGGTATCAAGACTTGGACTTGGGAGAGACTTGGAGGCGCTGTTTTCAGTGTAATTTGCATATGGTAGGAAGTAAATGTTTTCTTCCATAGGAAGGCTAATATATTTATTAAACTTACACCCATCTCCCCTTAATTTACACTGTCTGCTCTATAATTTATCAAATATCCACATGTGTTTAGCTTAGTTTCCTGGTATCTCAATTTATTCCATTGGTCTATTTTGTTAGCCTTGAGTTTTGGCCTGGCCAAGTAGATCCCTGTGCCCAGACCTGGTCCCAGGCAACTATTGTTTTCTACTAAAATGTGCTGCACATTGGAACCTCTGCTAAGTATTTTGCAATATAGCCAGCATTGAGGCCATGCCATGAAGTTGGCTAGCAGTGTGGGCTTGGTAACTTTGCCACTTATTAGGTAATGTTTTGGGAAAAGTACCTATCCCGTAAGCATCCTTTTCTTCATGTGTAAATTAGTGTACAAATAGTGCCCACTCACTTGTTTTCTGTAAGACTAAAGTTAGAAAAGTATATCTAAGTGCTCAGCCCATTAATTGCAACATAAAAAGTGCTTAATCAGTGACATTATTTACATTAGTCATTGCACTATAAATTATAGTACCCGGAACACAATAGCTTTATAATGATTACAATAGTTAGTGTAAGTAAAACACCTAATACAAAGTAATGGCTACCACATGTTAAATGGCTAATAAATGTTAATTGCTTCCCTAATACTGCTCCACTTATTTCATTCCCTAATGCATCTCCTTCTCTGCACATGCATTTGGTATCATTAGGATAGAATTTGGGGGAAAATGTGCAAAAATAATGTGAAACAGCACAGGAATGTATATTTTAAAATTCTTGAAGGGCAATCTTTCCAAAGTGTCAATAAATAACATACCCTGGGGTAGGAGTTTAGGGTCTTGTTTCATTTTTAAGCATTTTCTGCCATGAACAAATTGTTGAACACGGAGATTTAGAATAAGTCAGTGTGTTGCAACGTTCTACATGTGTGAAGTAAAAAAAAATTAACAGAGAACTTCTATTTAGATACCAGAAGTGACTTTTCTCCAGTAATTTCCCTTTTATTTCACTCCATCCAGATCTCTTTTTAAAATCTCTGTCTGAATTAAGCATCTGCTACTAATTATGACAGCATTTCAAATCAGAAGGAGTGAAAAAGTACTACAAAAAGGGAAAGATCTATTTTTGAAAAAAAATAATTCTTTTTTATTCTGCAACTGGGGCTCCATTTTAATGCTTCAGAAATTCCACAAGCATTAAGTGAAACTGAAAAGGGAGGGCGTGAGTTGGGAATGACTACTTGGCTTCGTGCTGAGAAAGGGACTTGTGTGTGGCGATGATGAATGTGCTGCTGCATGTACTTAGGCTGGTCTCAATTACATGAATGTTTGTCTCTATATGGAAACACCGACAAGGTGATACGATGAAGAATGTTTGTGTAGAGTACACAATTCTAAAGGGCTGTGAAAATCCCTACATCTGTGTCCATGTCACACTACATCCATGTCACACTAGCTGCATATATTCTGCACGCACATAAGTCTTTACATCTTACATATATGCAAGCATACATGTCACACTAACTACATCTTACATATATGCAAACATACACATCACACTAATGACACATGTTCTATGTATGTATAAAATATTATATCTCTTGTCTATGTACAAGCTTCAATTTACACTAACTGCATATATATGTCTATAAAGTTGTACGTACCAAATGTACAAAATACCAATATCACACTCTCTCCATATAATATGAATGGATATAAAATCACTGTACATTTATACAACCCTTTAGGATAGGGTTGTATAAATCCCTTTAATAAATCAGATCACCCAGCTGAAAGAATAAATGCAATTGGTTTGAAAGTGCTTTGGAGGTTTATACTCCCTACAGAAACCCAAGTGCCTTTTCTAGTATTACTGTCTTCTCTGCCAGGGATAGCCTGAGATTAAGACATACATTGATTATGAGACCAGTTAGTCAAGGACTAAATATAATAGCAATCGAAATCCTTTATTGTATCTAAAGCTCATGTGTTTTATATGCATTCTGTGAAAGCCCGTGACCTCTGGGTTCTGAAAATTGCTCCAATCCTGTATAGTAGGAGGTGGACTGCAAGACTAGATTTCGAACTTTTGTAGCAAAAATCCTTAACGAATTCAGACAAGTATGTATTGGGCAGCACACTCTAGTGGCAAAATGTTCACTATGTCTGTTTATCAGGTTTAATCATATTTATAATAATTAAATTATTATTAACGATTCTTGTGGAATTGTTATTATTAAGTCTTCCATAGTCTTGACTAAATATCTCTAATATCTGTATATGTCTATGTGTGTATACATTAGCACATTTTGCATGTTTAAGTTTGCTAAAGCTTGCTAACGCTTATTCTTCACTTTTATTTTTCAAGTCTCTTAGTGGGGTAAGTACCAGAACACCCTATCAAAGCAGTTTATACCTAAAATAGGAATTTACTAGCCCATGTAGTCAGGAATTTAAGTCTTGGCTGGATCTAGAGGCCACTGCCTCTCTTTACTTTTCTTTCGTTTACTGAAATCTGCTTCTGCTCTGCTGTTGACGTTTTAATTTTCTTTTTTCTTTTTTTGAGACAGAGTCTCACTCTGTTGCCCAAGCTGGAGTGCAGTGGCGTGATCTCTGCCCACTGCAACCTCTGCTTCCCGAGTTCAAGCAATTCTCCTGCCTCAGCCTCGCAAGTAGCTGGGACTATAGGCGCATGCCACCACGCCTGGCTAATTTTTTGTATTTTAATAGAGATGGGGTTTCACTGTGTTGCCCAGGCTGGTCGCGAACTCCTGAGCTCAGGCAATCCACCTGCCTTGGTCTCCCAAAGTGCTGGGATGACAGGCGTGAGCCACCGTGCCCGGCCTGCTGTTGACATTTATCTCAGGCAGCTTCTCTCCACGAGCTGAAAAGATACTCCCCAGCAGTTCCAGGCTTATGCCTCCCTTACAAGTAGCAGTTTCAGAGTAAATAGAGTGAAGTTCTCTCCCCGAGTAGCAGATCAATCCTTGCAACAGAGTCTATCTGGAGCTGCAAACTTACTTTTCAATTCCAGCTGAGCACTCGTTTCCAGGGGCTGGTGAAACGTAACTGGCCAGGCTGAATTAAAGCTTACGTGCTAAACATGGATATGCATGGTATAGATAAGTAGTTATAGATAAATAGTTATGTTCAGATCTAGAGTTGGATTGCCTGGTCTCAAATCCCTACTCAGCCACTTAATAACTACGTAAATTTCAGCACGTCTTATGACCTTCTCTCGAAGTTTCCTTACCTGTAAAATAAATACAATCATGCCTAACATATAGGGTTGTTCTGAAGGTTAAATGAATTATTGTCTGTAGAGGATTTAAAACAGTGACTAGCATGTAGTAGGCACTACATACTACATAAGTGTTACTAATTAATGAAGCTGCAGACTTGAAAACCCCAACAGGAGCCCATGGAATTGGATAGAGGAAGTTCTTAAAAGGAAAATTACAGGGCACACACACATATGTACAAGGGATTGTTGACCACGCCCCAATTTGCTTATTGCTGATTTAATGAGCATAGCAACTATATGAAGAAGACGCTGTTATTATGTCCATTTTAGAGATGAGAAAGCTGAGGCTCAAGATGTTCAAGCAAATCGACTGAAGTCACCTCATTGCCAAGTGGCAAGGCAGGTACCTGAATCCAGGTCTGCTGTAAACCAAGTTCGTGCTCCAAATTCCACTTTAAACTGCTCGTCCCTGCTTACACCCATGCCTCAGAGGGCTTTTATATAGATTTATAAAGAAAAACCTCAATTAAAGTGACAAACTGAAAACAAGCAGCTCCCCTGTCCTTATTGGTGCCATATTAATAGGATAAGTATCTCCGTGAGCAAAGCTAGTTATCTTGGCTCCACAGAGCCCAGGAGCAGCGCGGACCCTCAAAGGGTACACAGCCCTGGGGTCACTGTCAGCACAAACTCTCTGTCACTATTTCTCCTTGGGGAAAATCAAGCTTCATAGCACCAGTGGAAAAACCAATGAGGATTCAAAATGACAATTGGTAACTTTTTATATGGTGCACCCATTGTACAGTCCAATACAAGAATGTGCAGAGAACATGAAAACTATGAATTCTATGGAATATCTTAAATAAAAATGTTCACATTATAAGATCTTAACGTTAGCAGATTTTTCAGGCTGGGCGTGGTGGCTTTGGGAGGGCAAGGTGGGTGGGCAAGGTGAGTGGATAAAGTCAGGAGTTGGAGACCAGCCTGACCAACACAGTGAAACCTTGTCTCTACTAAAAAAATACAAAAAATTAGCTGGGTATGGTGGCAGGTGCCTGTAATCCCAGCTACTTGGGAGGCTGAGGCAGGAGAATCTCTTGAACCTGGGAGATGAAAGTTGCAGTGAGCCGAGATTGTGCCACTGCACTCCAGCCTGGGCGACAGAGTGAGACTCTGTCTCAAAAAAATAAATAAATAAAACAAATAAAATAAATAGAAGAATTTTCAAATGTTCCTAGCTCAAATTTGTAGCTTCCCCCACCTCGAGTACAGCTATTCTTTAAGTGAGAGGATTTTTTTTTTTTCTTCGAGACGGAGTCTCACTCTGTCTCCCAGGCTGGAGTGCAGTGGTAGGATCTCAGCTCACTATAGCCTCTGCCTCCTGGGTTCAAGTAATTCTCCTACCTCAGCCTTCTGAGTAGCTGGAATTGCAAGTGTGTGGCATCACATCCAGCTAACTTTTGTATTTTTAGTAGAGAAGATATTTTGCAATGTTGGCCAGGCTGGTCTTGAACTCCTGACCTCAGGTAATCCTCCCACCTGGCCCTCCCAAAGTGCTGGGATTCCAGGTGTGAGCCATCACGCCCAGCCTAAGTGAGACTACTTCTAAAGTGAGATGAAATCGTAGACACTGGATAAAAATTAGCTTATATTATGAAAAATATACCTAAGAACTATGCTTTCAAATATACTGTTAAAAATAAATTTCTGGAACAACAAGAAAAGGAGAATCAGATGCTGAATTAAAGAAAATCTTAATTCCTTCAGTCCTTGTCTTAATGAAGCTATGCAGTTGACTTATTCAAGAATGGTTCCACACATGAAATTAGAGAGATTAAATGATACCGCAAACTGTTTTATTTACGTGAAATGTGGGTTTATTGGCATCCAGATTGCTGTAAGTTTTTTTTTTCTTAAGTGTTAGAAACAATTTGGGGAAATTATCTTTGCTTTTCTTTAAGTCCAAGAGTTAAAGACCCAATGTCAAATAGTGGGTCCTCTTTCTCCCAAATTAGTAATGTTCTTGATGGTGTCTATTCTGTTCATTATTTTGGCCATTTTCTTGTCCTGTAGCCAGACATTCATTACTGTACTAGAAGTGGTTACAAACGTCATTTTACAAAGGACAAGCTGAGGAAGATGTCCATCAACATCAGAGGTCCCAAGAGCATGAATCTACACGACCTCCTCTACCTTTCTTTCTGTCTCCTTAAATACGGAATTGGAGGAGGAACATCTGTCACTCTGAATGAACAAATTCTAACAGAAATTCCTGATATATTACTACGGTCATTATTATCTATTTTGCTTCCCAGGAATTAATACTTTAGCTCATCACCAACAGGCAACAGAATAGGTATAAAGATCTATTTATATGGGATTTTGTCTCATCCATCTTAATAAACTTATCGGGGCTTATAGCCTGTGAAGCTGCAAACCTTGGTCATTTTAGACGTTTCCCTCTTCCTCATGGTTTGAAAAAATTTTCTTCAGCTCAAATCCCAGCAAACAAAAAGTCCTTGATGTCAAGACAATTGAGAGATGGTGCTCTCAAAGTGGTAATAACTGTGTGTGTGTGTGTGTGTGTGTGTGTGTGTGTGTGTATGTGAAAGAGAGAGAGAGAGAGAGAGAGAGAGCTTCTCACCTGGAAAAAAAAAAAAAAGAACTAACATTTTTCCTCTCACTTGAATCAAAAGCAAACATGTGGGTCACAGCATCTCTTTCGCATATGAGTAAATTTGCCTCTTCATAGTAGGGAGAGACGAAACCAACCATGTGCCCTTGAGTAAAGCAAGAACAAGGACGCTTGTGGCTCTCCGCTCTTATTTCTGTCACCTGGACCTCATACAAGATGTGGCCAACTCTCTGGGCCTTAATATCTCCAATTACAAAAGAGATACAATAATAATGCTGCCTGAGTAGCATGCACTGTGAGGATGCACAGAAGAGGGGAAGGAGATTTACTGCTGGTGATATCCTTTGACCTTGAAATCACTGCTTCCTGCTCAGGAATTTAAGTCTGTCTTCTGCAGTGAAGGAGGCACGAATCATCTTCTGAGCCAGACCTTTTGCTAGTGAGGAGGAGATACTGGCTTTCCCAGAAATGTTACCTTCCCTGCTTCCAACATCTAGTATTTCCCCAAGGCTCTACCATATCAAGAGTTCTGGTTGGAAAATCTGAGTTTCAATACTAATGTTACCATCAGCCTTCTGTGTGATTCATCTTCAGTAACTTCTAACCTCAATTGTTTTCACAAGGGATTATTAATATATTCTTCATCTTAGTGTGGGAATAGATAATCAATTTTTGTTTAGTTGAGTCCGTGGAAGCATTAAGCATTCATTAAGAAATGAGCATGTGAGGACATTTTATAAAACAAATGTGAAAGTGCTAATCTATCCCCAGGGACAGTCTTCTCTAATTTTCTTTTTCTTTTTCTTTTTTTTAATAGGAAGTCAGTATCCAAGAGAAGGCAAATGCCTACCCTGAGTGCAGACCTCCCACCCCTGAAGTCTTAACCCCTAGTATCCCTTAATTGAAAATAGGGTTGTTGCAAATGTAGTTAGTTAAGATGGGGTCATATTGGAGTATGGTGGACCCCTAATCAAATATGACTGGTGACATTATCACAAAGGAAATTGGGACATAGGGGCAGGCATGTACGCAGAGAGAATGGCAGGTGAAGGCTGGAGTTATGCTGCCACAAACTAAGGAGTACCAAGAGCTGGGAGATAGGCCTGGGACAGACCTTTTTCTCAAAACTTCAGAGGGAACGTGGACCTGCCTACGCCTCAATATCAGACTCCTAAACTCCAGAAGTGTGAGGCATACATTTCTGTTGTACTAAACCACCCAGTTTGTGGTACTTTTTATGGAAGCCCCAGGAAATGAATACAGCTGGACTAGTCAATCATCACATGCTTCCTGGCCCACCTGCCTGCTTTCATTTGTGACCATGAATTCTTCCCAATACATTTCTCTAGGAAACCAATTAGAGCTGGCCTGTGAGAGATCGACCCGCTGCAGTCTTTGTACTGGGGAGGTGTGTTATATAACAGCATGGACTTTGGAGTGGAGGAACTTGCATTTGGGCTATGGTCACTACTTACCATTATCACGTGACTTGGAGAAAATAATTTATCATCTTCAAGCCTCAGTTTCCTCTTCTGAAAAATGGGAGTAATAGACCTACCTCACGGATTGTTATAAGCATTGAATGGAATAATGCTGAGAAGCACTGGGGCAGAGGGCCTGGTACATAAATAGCTTCCATAAAAAGCAGCTGTTATGATTACACTTTAAGCTCCTTGAGAACTGAAGAATATTATTTTTTTCTTCACTATTATTCATTGGATTAATTAATAAATTAATTGTTTATTCCCTCGAGTAAAACTGAGTTGGTATGGCAGCTGCCATTAATCATCAACTAAGTGGCTTCATTAATTCAAAGTCACAAGGGACCCGGACTCTTTCTCTTTTGTTGCTTGTCCGTTCCTGGGGTGTTATCCACTTGGTCCCATGTGGTTCAACACATCCCAGTACAACCAGCAGGAAGGAGATAAGGGGAAACAGAGTCATGCCTTGGAAAAGGCCCATCATTCCATTGGCCTGAGCACAGTAACATGGCTACATCTTCCTACAAGGGGTGCTGGAAAATGTGGCCTTGATGCTGAGAAGCTAGTGAAAAGTGGGTATTCTATTACTCGCTGAAAGAAGAGGAGGATGGGCTTGAGGGCCACTGCCTATCTCCATCCCAACTATACATCAGCACATAGATGGCAGTCAACAAAATATGGTTAATGCATCATTATATTTGTTACTATTATGATGATGATGAATATCTGACATCAAAGAATATCTCTTGTCTTAAACAACTAGAGAACAATTTTTATGCCATCAATTAAGGATTGCCTAGGACCACTGTATTTTTAAAAAGTTAATCAACTTGCATTACAATTTATTTTACAAATATGAGGAAATTGTTTTCCCTGGTTTCTAGATACTTGTGCAATGATTTTGATTGTTAGAAAATCGGTGGAGCTATGAGATTCCTTCCAAGTAATGGTCCGCCAGAACACAGGAGACTTAAAAATGCATTAACACTGAGAACTCCCTTCTTCATCCAATCATTTTCCCACACTGTGGCTACTACTGTGCTGTATTCTATAATTTAAAAATGGTGGAATTAGAGAAAGCTGTTTAGTGTTACTCAGCCTAATTGTCAGACATGCCTTTTTTTCTCCAAAACTGCAAAATCACCAGATAGGTAAAAGTTAATCATAAGGGATGGTGCATAACAGAGAGAGGTAACTGGAGTGAGCATTCTGAGCCTGGTCTTCCATGCGACTCTCCTGTTGTATTAGTCCACACTGCTATAAAGAACTCTCCGAGGCTGAGTAATTTCTAAAGAAAAGGGGTTTAGTTGACTCACAGTTCCACATGGCTAGGGAGGCCTCAGGAAACTTACAATTATGGCAGAAGGTGAAGGGGAAGTAAGGCACATTTCACATGCTGGCAAAAGAAAGAGAAGAGGGGAAGTGTCACACTTTTAAACCATCAGATCTCATCAGAACCCACTCACTATCATGAGAACAACCTGGGAGAAATCCGCCCCCATGATCTGTCACCTCCCACCAGGTCCCTCCCCCAACACCTGGATATTACAATTCAGTATGAGATTTGGGTGGGGACACAGAGCCAGCCAAAATACTCCGTGGAAAAGTAGCAAGTTTGGAAAAGAAGTCCACGTTCCTGTATGAGACGTAGTGCATTTTGCTTTTAAAATCAGTGCAAAATCTGATTTGTATGCTAAATTATTAATGATTTATCTCTATATTTAGAAATTTGTTTTAACTTTAAAGACGATGAAGCACCATTTAAATGGGAAAGAAAAGCTATTGAATGTGAAAACATCTGTAACTAGGTAACTGAATTGCTTATCTGCCAAAGACATATGTCAAAAATAAGAAAAGAGCAAAACAACTAACTCAACTCTCAGAGTAATATTTTTGATAGGCTGCATGGTGCTAAACGAAAAAGAAAGTTAGAAGTATTCATGCATTTTTAGCTTTGGGTGAGCTGGTGAGTTTAATTTCCCGATTTGTTGCTGAGAAACACAATTTTTCTGTATGGGTAATTACATAGTTGTATTGTTAAATTGCATTCAGAGTTGACAATAGTTAAACAACAATAACACTTTAACACAATAGTTAAAGAACAACAACACAAAGAGCCTATAGCAGCAGAGCTGGAGAGAGGGGAAAATTCTCTGCTGCTCTTGGAGGGTGACTCTAAGTGTTAGGAATCTTGGAGACATATTACAACACAGTCAACAGTCAAAATATTGGTATGGGGATATTTTTAAAGATGGCAATGGGCTGGAGCAAGGAACTCCATACTGAAAGGGGCTGTGCTATTCTGCCTGGAACAGAAGCTCAGGGGTCCTGAGGACTCAGAAACATCTAGTGGGAAAGATGGGACTTGTCTGTACCAAGGAAATTTTGCTTGGGTAGATTTAGCAGATATAGCAGCTTTTCCAGAGGAGGGTTTTGGGAAGACCTATGGACGGATATGTATAAGAAAAAGGGTCAAATTTTAACACCTTAGGGCCAGGCACGGTGGCACACACCTGTAATCCCAGGACTTTGGGAGGCCAAGGCAGGCAGATTGCCTGAGCTCAGGAATTCAAGACCACCCTGGGCAATATGGTGAAACCCTGTCTCTGCTAAAATACAAAAAATTAGCCAGGCATGGTGGCAGGCACCTGTAGTTCCAGCTACTCGGGGGGCTGAGGCAGGAGAATCTCTTGAACCTGGGAGGTGGAGGTTGCAGTGAGCCGAGATTGCACCACTGCACTCCAGCCTGTGTGACAGAGGGAGAACTTGTCTCCAAAAAAAAAAAAAAAATTAACACCTTCCACGTCTGGGGGATGCAAAGCCACCTTACTTAATGCTAATCAAAGAAGAATATATTTGCTTGATTTATATACTGCTCTTGGTATCAAAAACCTTAGCTAGTGCTATAGACAGAAGGCTGTGTCCCCCTCCCTAATTCATAAGTTGAGATCTTAACACCCAAAGTGATGGTATGAGGAACTGGGGCCTTTGAGAGGTGATTAGATCATGAGGGTGGAGCCCACATGAATGGAATTAGTGCCTGATATGGTCTGGCTGTGTCCCCAACCAAATTTTACCTTGAATTGTAATAATCCTCATGTGTCATGGGAGGGGCCCGGTGGAAGGTAATTGAATCATGGGGACAGGTCTTTCCCATGCTGTTCTTATGATAGTGAGTAAGTCTCATGAGATCTGATTGTTTTACAAAGGGGAGTTCCCCTGCACATGCTCTCTCACCTGCCACCATGTAAGATGTGACTTTGCTCCTCCTTCGCCTTCCTGCGTGATTGTGAGGCCACCCCAGCTATGTGGAACTATGAACCCATTAAACCTCTTTCCTTTATAGATTACCTAGTCTAGCATGTGTCTTTATTAGCAGCGTGAAAACACACTAATACAGTGTCCTTATAAAAGGGATCCCAGACAGCTCCCTCCCTCCTTCTACTGCATGAAGACACAGAGAGAAAAGAGTCCTCTATGAACCAGGAGGCAGCAGGTTCTCACCAGACACTGAATCTTTAGAGCCTTAACTTTGGACTTTTTAGCCTGCAGAACTGTGAGAGATAAACTGTTGTCGATAAGCCACCCAGGCTATTGCACTTTGTTACAAAAGCCCAAACAGACAAAGGCAGCTAGCAGATATGGGGGAGAAGGAACAATGTTCAGTGGGGAGGGAGCCAGACTTAAACAGGGAGGACATTTTACTTATAGCAGGTTTATAAAGTTTTGATTTATGTAATATAATTTTCAAACAACACATCGAGACTATATGATCTTAAAGATATGATAAGACTGATTATAGGGGAATATAATACAATAGCAGTAACTGGAATACCAAATAAATCCCCAAATCTCAACTGACAGACACAAGAGAATTATGTCCCCCTTACATCTGGCTAGTGGAAGTCCTTCTGAAACCAGCCTAAGTGTCCCATAGACAGTTGCTTTTGGATAAACATAGAAATGGGCCCTTCTGCTGTTAAAGCTTGAAATGTATATTTGTTTTATCTGAGTTCCTTTCTCAGGAAACGACCTCAGGCTTCTCACAAAAAATATCAAAGAAGTAAAACTAGATCACCACACCAGAAGCTGGACCCCTCATTCACCATGATGGCTTCCTTGTCCTTTCCAAGTTCCTGTTTCCTTACACATTGTACATTTCTTGCCTGCTATGTAAAGTCCTGGTTTTAGTCAGTCAAGGATATGGATTTGAGACTGAGCTCCCATCTCCTCAGCTGCAGCAACCAATTAAAGCTTTCTTCCTTGGCAATACTTGGCATCTCAGTGATTTGCTTTCTGTGCAGTGATCAGTAGGACTGAGACCAAACCCCTGGTGTTTCACTAACAACTTCCCAGCTATTTCCCAGCTATTTCCATTTTGTATATTTGTATTTGGATGGGGAAGAGAAAGTACGAAGTTGACACTCTGTTCCTACACACCTTGGCTCAGAAGCAACACATCACCACTGCTCACACCCTATTGGTGACAACTAGCCACACACCCCCATCTAAATGCCATGGTGGCAAATGTTATCCCCAGCTGGACAACTGCTTCCCTGTGACAGCTCTGCATGTTGGAAGAGGGAGTGACACATTGTTGGATAACAACCTTTCTGTGTCAGAACTTGTGAGCTGTAAACCCTCCTGGTCATCATCCAGGGGGAAGACAAAGGATCATCCCTCTAAGTGGTAGAAAGGGAAGGAAAAGACAAAACCAGAATTGTTTCTAGATTATTTGCCTTGCATCCTGATGGTTCAATGCAGCAGTTATTTATGGCACAGGGTTCTAGTGGGGACACAAGATACCATGGGAAGCCACAGCAGAGACGGTGAACACACACTTGAGAGGATTGAGCAAATCAAATGTTTAAACAGGAAACTTAGAGTTGAGGAGGAGCTAGCCAAACACCAATGGGGCTTAGGGAACGTCCAGGCAAACATGGCACCCAGAAAAGCCTTAGCAGGGGGAGAGCGTGATGCATTCTTGGGACTGAATGGTCCTATGGGGTGTGAAGGATGAAAGGGATGGGGCTGAAGGGTTAGCAGCCACCAAATGGGGACGCATATTGTTACCCACTAGGCATTTGGGGAGCCCTTGGAACGTCTTCAGAAGGTAGTGGGGTAATTATATTTACATTTCAGGAAGATCCCTGGGGCTAGAGGGGGAAAAGCCTGGGGGAGCAGAACTGAAGGGGTCAGCCCAGATGGCACTGGTAATCTGGGGGTAAGAAAACTGTGGCTTAAAGGAAGGCAGAAGCCATGGGTGTGAAGCAAGTGGGTACATTTGAGAGATGGTTAGGAGGCAACACCTCACTTCTCTGTATCTAAACATGATGCTCAAGTCCTGCCTCTTTTAAAGAGTTTTCCCTGCATGCTCCATCTTTGCACTCATACAATAATTAGAGTCTGTTTTGAATAACTTAATCTGTAGTTACATATTCCATAAACAGACAACCTCAAAACTATATGGATTAAAGGATATTATTTTATATAGCAGTAAGAAGCAAACATCATATATTGTAACACACAATCGATGGTAAGATGGTTTCTAAATTAAGTGATATGAAACAGAAAAAATGTCATGTAAGAATTTATGAAATACTCAAAGTTACTTTACTCTTTTATGTCTTCCCAATTTCTCCAGTGTGGATTGTGGGTTCTTTAAGTATAGACTGTGATTTATACTTCCGTAAAGTATAAGACCTATCTTTGAATCAGTTATACAGTGAGTGGTAAATGCATGCATAGAAATGAACTACAAAATGTCAGAACCTTTGAAGAGGAAATAAAAAGTTCCAACGGATTATGAAATAGTCTCATCTTTAAGTGAAGAAATTGGACATTTGGGAGAAAAACTACAGAGAAAACTTACAAGAATTCACTGTATTTTTAATAAATCAAAGTTATACATTACCTAATTTAAAGATTCAAATATTTCAACCAGACTTGTTAAAAATCCAAACCAAACCAAACCAAAACAGTTCCCTACTATTTGCCTATTTCCCCTGAGCTACAGGCAACTGCTTTAAACGGTTTTGGTAATTTTTGTGGCACTTTGCTCTATAATTCTAGGTGATATATTTTTATTTAAGTGTTATTTTTCAGCTTTTGTTCTTCCTGACTTCCTGCTGTTGAACCTAAGAATTCAGTTTCAGTGCAGCTCTAATTCTCTTTTTGACACACACTGAAATATATTCACCTTTTGTGCCCCATCACCTACAAGTTATATTGTTATCTAGATTAGGTCATATAATTTTTACATATTTTGGATGATGAAACATGATTCACATGTAAACCATGTGGATTGCTAGATTACATTTTATTTTATGTTACTTTTTGTTTTACCTGGAGTTAGTAATTGTGTTAGGCTTTTGCATTGCTCTAAAGAAATACCTGAGACTGGGTAATTTATAAGAAAAGAGGTTTCATTGGTTCATGATTCTGTAGGGTGTACAGGAAGCATAGCAACATTTGTTTCTGGCAAGACCTCAGGAGGCTTCCAAGCATGGCGGAAGGCAAGTGAGGATCAGGCACACCACATGGCGAAAGCAGGAGCAAGAGAGAGAGTAGGAGGGGAGGTGCCACACACTTTTAAATGACCAGATCTTGTGTGAGCTCAGAGCCGTAGCTCGCTTGTCACCAAGGGGATGGCCCAAGCCATTCACGAGTGATCCGCTCCCAAGGGCCAGACACTTCCCACGAGCACACACCTCCAGCACTGGACATTACATTTCAACATAATGGGTGGGGACAAATATCCAAACTATGTCAGTAATTGTCCTGGTACTTTATTTTATTTTATATTTTTAAGAAACTCATCATTAACAACCCCATATTGTCCACTAGTTGTCTAAACCCCCAATCAATATATTCCATCAATTTTGTTTTTTTGATGGTCATCTCTCCTAGAGTCTTTTGACCCACTCCAGCATGGGCAAGTTGCTGTCTACACTTAGTGAGCAGCTCCCATCTTTGATCTTCCTTTAGCAACATCCCAGGGATTCTGTTTGCTTCTTTTATGTTTTAGTCTTCCTTCTTCTTGACTCACTTCCTAATCTTTGTGGTTTATGTCATTACTGGCTTTCCAAAAGACCTAGAATATATGAGAATGTCTTTATTTTCCTGTCATACTTTAATTTGTGTAGGTATGGAATTCTTGGTTAAAAATGTCTCTTTCTTTAGAATATTGAAGGCGTTTATCTACAGTCTTTGTTGTTGAGAGGTTTGAAGCTCTCCTGGGATAAACCAAAGATTAGGAAACAGACGCTCTCTGCTGATGTTTTAAAATCTCAGCATTATTGGTATTTTGGATTTTATAATTCTGTGTTGTAGAAAGTGTCCTGTGCATGGTAAGGTGCTGATCAGCGTCCAGGACTCTGCCTACAAGCTGCCAGTAGCACCCCCTGTCCAAATGTGACAATCAACAATAAATGTCTCCAGACACTGCCCCTGGGGAAAGTAGAGAGCAAAATTACCTCCAGTTGAGAACCACTGCTCTCAACTTCAGTTCAGACGTAGCCTTGCTAAATGTTTGACTATGGGAAAGTTGTTGATAGTCTGGATTTATAGTTGGAAATGGAGGTAATGATCTCTGCTTTGCCTACACTAAAGAAATGTGAGAATCACATGAGTTAGTAGATGTGAAAAATGACTTTATATATTAATGTGTTATATAAATGGAAAGCCATATTATTACTTGATTAAATATTTTAAGCTGTGTATTCTAGGATGTTGGAAACTCGACAGACCTGGTTTGAATTATATTTGCAAGTCCTAACAGAATACTTATCAAATGATAGATTTCAGCTAATACTTGTTCAGTGAATAACATTGTCTAAAACAAAGCAGACATGTAAAATATAGAAATTTCTATTGTGTGTGTATCTGAGTGTGCTGTTTAGGATAATACTGGTTGCTATGACAAATAAATCTAAAAATGCAAAATGGCTCAAACACAATAGATGTTTATTTCTTACTGCTAGAACCCTCCAAATGGTTGCTCTGAGTCATTAGATGAATCACTTTTCAGCAGTGATTAGTTCTATACATGACTCTGCCAACTTCAACACATGGCTTCCAAAATGGATGTGATAACCCATGACAAGATGGCAACAAAGGAAAAAAAAAAGTAGAGAAAACACAGCTGCATCTTAAGACACATCAACACATACTGCTTCTGTTCATATTTCCTGGGTGGATTCTAGTCACATGATCCCATCTAGTTTCTGGGAAAGGGGATACTAGGGAATGTAGCTGTGGGACAAGCCTTAGTTGCCTTCCAGCAAGTGCACGGAGAAAGTGTATTTGATGAACAGGTGGCCATGCCCATTACCAGGTATTAATATGTATCCTCACCAGCCCAGGTATTCTAGCTCAGTTCCAATGCTAGAAATCATTGAATTACTAGAAATCAGATCAATGCAGATCCAAAGCTCCAATATTTAGAGCTTTCCGTGCCTTTATTAAAGTCTCTCTCTGTTTGTGTGCTTATAATGTAAACATGATTCTTTGTTTCAAAGTATAAAGACATATCCAGCATTTTTCACATTGTGGACATTTCTTCTC
>NW_012103587.1:2724205-2736917 GCF_000951045.1 Mandrillus leucophaeus
TTTTTCGAGATGGAGTCTCGCTTTGTCACCCAGGCTGGAGTGCAGTGGTGAGATCTTGGCTCACTGCAACCTCTGCCTCCTGGGTTCAAGCTATTCTCCTGCCTCAGCTTCTTGAGTAGCTGGGACTACAGGCGTACACCACTATGCCCAGCTAATTTTTGTATTTTTTTTGTAGAGACGGAGTTTCACCATGTTGGCCAGGATGGTCTCGATCTCTTGACCTCGTTACCCATCTGCCTCAGCCTCCCAAAGTGCTGGGATTACAGGCATGATCCACTGCGCCTGGCCCCCTCCCTTTTTTTCTTTACTGAAACCTTCCCAGTCCATATCCATGGTCTATCGGGGGATTTCTTGAGGTTTTGGGGGCAGAGATTGTACAGATCTTTCAGAGTGCTAAGCTAAACTCTGGGCACTTAATTGCTACTCAATAGATAAAATAGTAGATCAAGGATATTTTAAAAATATGTAGAAATATGGCCTTGAATTCTTTCTTTGCAAGCAAAAAGAAATCAACTTCGGTTTAATGTAAGCACAAGGTGATTTGTTGAACAGAGATAAGGGTGGTGGAGAGTGTGTGCTCTGGAATTAGTGGGATGCTCAGTACTGGCCTGGGTGGCCCAAAGCAGCCCAGGAAGACACTGGGAACCTCATCAGTGCTCCCTAGATATAAAGGGATTAGAGGACAAGCCATCTTTCAAATGAAATTGAACATAAGCTCCTTTCAATTATTTGTCCCTCTGTTTAAAAAGGGATGCCTAGTTGACCTACCTTGGCGGAAGTAACTACCGGAATAGATCATGTCTAACATAGAAGAGGTAATTCCAATTTAACTAGAGTGTTGTTAGGAAAGAGAAGCTGGTGCTGGGAATCCACAAGGAGAAACAAATAAACAAGAAATGTTCACCACATTTGGTGCTATTCTTTTTTTATTCTCAAAGCACATAGTCCTCTGAGAGGTGAAGATTCATTTGCATCACAAGACTCCAATCACCCATTATTTGAGCAGAAGCCAAAGGAATTTTGACCTCTCTTTGCTATTTAGTTTTCAATATTGACATACCTGAGGTTGGGTAAACATGTTACTACATCTCAATTTTAGTTCAAAGCTCAGAAACAGTTAACTGACCATTAGTATTGATATGCCATAAATTGCTTTTCATTATGGGCTCAAGTAGAAACCATCCAGATTGAGCCACTTGCTGCAAGAGCTGAGATTAAGTTTCAAGCATTTATGCCCTCATTATAGAAATGAGATTCAGTTACAGAAAACCCTCTCTGTCTCTTTCTTTCTGTAACACATTTAAAACAATACCCTTATATGTAGAGAGAGAAGGTGATGTGAAGGGATGATATAGCATGAATGTGCAAATTTACATCTATAAAGTAGGAAGAGATTTAATTTTTCTTTTCTTGGTCCTGCAGCATCTTTTTAAAAAATGCCTTGATATAATAGCAAGAGACCTTCATTTAGTCTCCATTAGTGCAGTGGCTGCTCACACAATCAGTCACAGGACGCATGAAATCATCAATAACCAAAGCAGGATAGTAATTGAATGTTTCTGTTCATGGAAGCCAAATTCATCTGTAACGCCACTCAAGGTCTTACATCCCACTGGAGTGCCCATATGAAATGCAAAAGACAAGAAGAGCACGACTCTGCACTTTCTTTTCCAGTTGGAACCCCAGATTCTTGAGTTTGTGGGACGAGCTGTTTCCTTCATCTCAGTCTTACTCCATCAAGCATCCTTCGACCACATCTGATGGCAGCAGAAACGCTTTGCAGGAGGAGCCTTGGTTGTCTTGACCATTGGGTGCCGTGGAGAGCTGCAGGGCAGGTCAGCCCTGCTCTACTGCTGGCTTCTCACATGAAGCAACTGAATGGCTCATCTTTGTGAGAATGGGGAATGTGTACTGAAGGAAGGCATGGCAGTCACTGCTGCTGAAGGATTTGAAGGACAAATGTTGAACCGTAATGACTGGCAGAGGCAAAAGGAATGTACGGCAATTGTCATGGGATTGTCAAATCAGTGTGGCCAAGGCATATTCATATTGGGGTCTTGAGCTGTTATGTTAGCTTTGGCAAATCTTATATAATTAGAAAATAAAGACCTATTATTACACATACACACATACACACATACATCCACATCCACATGCTGTAGTTTACACATTTGTATTTAGGGTAAAATTAAGCTAATTTTGTCTTGAGGAATTTATGGTATGTGTAATATTCATAACCATGGTTGATAGGTTACAAAGCTAAATTTAGTGATAAGTAAAATAAAATAACTCTCAAATTCCTACGTGCAAGAAGGAAAAGATGGGCCTATAGGGTTAGTCACTGAGCAAATATTTAAAACTATGACCATAGGGAGTCAATGTACTGGAAACCCCTTAGGTCAACTTAGCTTTTTGTAAGCAATAATAGAGAGAATCCTGTGAAATTCTCTCTAGACCATATTCCCAAAGTGATTAATTATCTGAAAATGACCACCATCCAGTGTATTTTACTCTGCTTCCTCTGAGCCTGTGGTCTTGCCAACTGAGCCCATTTTCTGATTCTCTTAGGGCATGCTAGGCAGTCACGGCTTAATTATAAAATAACTCTTAATCATTACCTCAAGAAATCTTTGCTGAGCACTAAATATACTTAGGCCTTATTTCTAGGACTGAAAAGACACAGATGAATAACATTGTCCTTGCCCTCAAGAAGCTTTTAGTTCACTGGAAAAGATCTGAGTTTGTGCTATACTGACCTTGAGTGTTATCATGTAGTTGGATCATAAGAATGCAGACTCCAATACCTAATTCCAGCCCCATCCTGCACTGGCTGTATGGTCTCAGGCCAGTTACATGCCTTCTCTGGGCATCCATTGCCTTACGCGTGAGTTGGGTGTGCTAACCACACCCAATATCCTAGGGTTGTGGTGGGGATTAAATGAGGTGATACATGCACAGCACCGTCAAGCTCCTGTTGGGTGCTCAGGGACACTAGTTATGATTCCCGTTCCTCCAGAGGACTCTGAGACTCAGTTAGTGATTGACAAGGGGGTGGGGGCAGATCAAGATCTCTGAGGGAGAGTCACCTATGTCTTAGCAATTCAAGATTACAATTTTTTTTTTCTTTTTTTTTCTGAGACAGGGTCTCACTCGGTTGCCCAGGCTGCAGTGCAGTGGCACCACCTCAGCTCACTGCAACCTCCACCTCCGGAGCTCAAGTGATTATGCCAACCTCAGCTTCCTGAGTAGCTGGAACTACAGGAACGTGCCTGCATGGGCAGTGCATCATGCCTGGCTAATTTTTTTTTTTTTTTTTTTTTTAGAGACAGGGTCTCTCTGTGTTACCCAGGCTGGTCTTGAACATCTGGGCTCAAGTGATCTGCCCACCTCAGCCTCTCAAAGTGGTGGGATTACAGGTGTGAACCACCATGTCCAGCTTACAAAATCTTTAAATAATAAGATATATTTAACAAAAAACCTGGCGGTGTTTTTAGCCTCAACATTAGAGTTTATTTCCTGAAGTGTTTTTTTCATTGTTACAATCAATTTTCATGTATAAATTGGGTTATATTTTCATGAACAGCTCTACTTAATATGCTGATAGCATAAATCAACTGAGAGTAGCATTATTGTGTTTGTGTTCCATAAAGGAAAAAATATGTAAATTGTATGAGTCCTGTTGTTTTATTTAAATCTTTATGCAATTGTAGACACTTAATAATAAATTTCGCAATATATTGGTAATCTTGGTCCTAAATAAATAGCAAATAGCTTAATGTAAAGAGAATCAATATAATCATGTAAGAGAAATCATTAATAAGAACGTGTTGACTATGTTATGCCAGGCACTGTCTTCACAGAATTTGTTTCATCTTGCATCTTTGTGCTTTGTAGTTTCAGAAATTAACAGGATAAATCTGTGAAATAAAATTTTACGATTTGATGAAAATAAAACAAGTTTGACTCTCTCAATGAGGGCTGTTTAGAAAAAAAATAGAAAATGTGCTAGTATGCTGAGGAAATATCAAGACCCAAAATAATCTGCTAGAGTTTTTTTTTATTTTTTATTGTACATCTTTCTGGTGCACAATATGATGTTTTGATATATTCATCCATGGTAAAATGGTTACTGTAGTCAAGCAAATTAACATTTCCGTCATCTCACAGAGTTAGGTTTTTATGTGTGGCAAGAGCCTCTAAAATCTGCTCTCAACAAAAATCTCTAATACAGTAAAATGAAAACCTTGTTTCTGTAATACAGTCTGGAGAAGGCAACCCTCAGCACATACTTGGTGGGCAAATGAAGAATGCAGCAATGGTTTTCGATGGAAAGGGTTGGAAAAAGAGGAAGATTCCCCAACTCTGCCCCAGCTCCATGGCGGAGGCAGAATGGACTATCAAGACATGTAAATTTTTTTGGAAAAGAAGGAATGAGTTAAATAAAACAATTTTGGAAACTCCAGCCTAAATCCGCTTGGATCAAGAAAGTCCTTAGGAATAAAGTTAGTGGGGGGGATTTTTGACAATGCCACTGAACAAAGAGATTTAGGAGAAGAGTTACTTGAACAGCTCTATCCTATGGCAGGGGCCTTCTGCAGGAGCATAAGGCTGCTCTTAAGAGCTAGGGCACACAGTTATCACGATAAATGAAACAGGAGTACCTCCTCCCACCACAGACAAAGCCTCTGGCAATAGGTGGCCAAACTTGGGCTGATCCTATCCAGGTTGTACCATTTGCTACGCTGTGTAGGGTGCAGTGAAGCTTTTTAGGTTGAGCCTGAAGAACACATGTTGGCCACACCAAAATGATATTTAACACTTGCACTTGCTGGTGCTTGCTACGTAAAGTGTCCTTGTAGAAGGTGGCACACACAGAGATGACACAGAGAAAGAGGATCCTGGTGCTACCAAGTCAGGCAATCTTGTTCCTTGTCTTTCTGTTCTCTGTACCTCTTGGAGGTGATGAAGGCCAAAGAGGCCCTAGAGAGTAGCCTCACTTTCCACGCTAATCTGCGTTCATGAGAAGGACATCAGTGAGTACTGCTGACATTAACAAAACAAAATAATAAAGTCTTGAAATATGCATCCTCCTTATGAACTGGACCCACAGAATGCCCAAATATGCTTTGTGTTGATTTTGCTTTTGGTCCAATTAGTGTTTCTCAACCCTGGCTGCACAATGGAATAAATAATCTTAGGAGCTTTAAAACATAATCACGCCCAGAATTCATCCCCAAAATTCAGATTCAGTTGTTTTGAGATGAGACCCAATCGATGATACCTTTTTGAAATTAATTAATTAATTAGTTAATTTTTTTTCTGAGACAGAGTCTCGTCCTATTGCCCAGGCTGGAGTGCAATGGCGTGATCTTGGCTCACTGCAACCTCTGCCTCCCAGGTACAAGCAATTCTCCTGCCTCAGCCTTCTGAGTAGCTGGGACTACAGGAGTGCACCACCACGCCCGGCTAATTTTTGTATTTTTAGTACAGACAGGGTTTCACCATGTTGGCCAGGATGGTCTTGATCTTTTGACCTCGTGATCTGCCTGTCTTGGCCTCCCAAAGTGCTGGGATTACAGGCGTGAGCCACCGCGACCAGCCTCGATGATATTATTAAAAAGATTCTCCAGTGATTGTAGTGTGAAGCTGGAGCTGAGAATCCCTGGCTTAGGGTTGAAATCTTTGCAAGGAAAGCTTATCATGTGGATTGGAATGTACATTAGGCCAGCTTTTTGTCCTGACAGACTGTGGGGGATTTATTTCATGTTAAAGGGTGACAATGACAAAGACTTGAGATGCACCCTGTGACAACCATTTATCATGAACATCACCACGCATGTCACCTCTTACGACTGGAGGTGGAAGATTCTTCAGAATTAGGATCTAGGAGGATGCATTTCTTGTCTTCTTCTTTTTTTAGAGACAGGGTCTCACTCCGTTGCCCAGGCTGGAGTGCAGTGGTGCCATGATAGCTCACTGCAGCCTCAAACTCCTGAACTCAGGTGGTCCTCTCACCCAAGTCTCCCGAATAGCTGGGATTACAGGCGTGTGCCACCTCACCCTACTAATTTTTTATTTTTTTGTATAGATGAGGTCTTGCTCTGTTGCCCAGGCTGGTCTCAAACTCCTGGCCTCAAGCAATCCTCCTGCCTGGGCCTCCCAAAGTGCTGGGATTGCAGGCATGAACGACTGTGCTCAGAGATGGGGGGGTGTATTTCTTTTTATAAAATAAATGTTCTAATGTCGACACCATTTCATGGCACAGGTTAACGAATTGCATTTCTGGTTTAAGTTTAACAAAGGGTAAAATAAGGCAGAAGGTTTGTGGAGCGTCATTTTCCCAATTTGCTGGCCTGGAGTTGCTGTGGGAAACCACGGAGAAATAACAAAACTTCCTAACTTAGAATGCTGCCTGTCTCAGGGTCCTTCCGATCTCTTTTGGCCAAGATGTGCAGTAACTTAGAAACTCACAACAGGGGAGTTGCCACAACTTTTAAGAAAAATGATGATGGATATAAAAATATCTATTAGACCTGCTTTTAAGTGTTTTCGTAATATGACTTTATTGAGCTACACTTCACATAACATAAAATTTATCCTTTAAAAGTATACAATTCAGCTGTTTTTCGTACATTCGCAGAATTGAACAGCCATCACCACTATCTGATTCTGAAATATTTTTGTTACTCCATTAGCATTACTTCCCATTTCAACCACTGGCCCTTGGCAACCACCACTCTGTCTTTATGGATTTTGTCATTACAGACATTTCATATAAACAGAATCATATGATGTATGTCCTTTTGTGTCTGACTTCTCTCACTTTGTATAATGTTTTCAAGATTTATCTATGTTAGTTTATGTATCAGTACTTCCTTTCTTTTTATGGCATAATAATATTCCGTGGCATGGATAAGCACATTTTGTTTATTAATACATCAGTTGAGAGATATTTGGTTTGAATTCTTGGTATTACGAATAATGCCAATGTGGACATTTGTGTACAAATCTTTGCAGGAACATTTGTTTTCAATTCTGTTAGGAAGATATTTAGAGGTGGAACTTCTGGATCACATAGTAACTTGATGTTTCAATTTTTGAGGAATTGCTAAAATGTTTTCCAAAGGGACTGTGCAATTTTATATTTCTGCCAGCAATTTTCTTGTTTTTAAAAATGTCTTCACCAATTCATGGGCATTAGGCCATTCTTGCATTGCTATAAAGGAGTACCTGAGGCTGGGTATTTTATGAAGGAGAGAGGTTTAACTGGCTTGCAGCTCTGCAGGCTGTACAAGCACGGCACCAACATCTGCTTGGCCTCTGGCGAGGGCCTCAGGAAGCTTACAATCATGGTGGAAGGCGAAGTAGGAGCAGGTGCGTCACATGGCAAGAGCAGAAGCGAGAGAGAGGGAAGAGGAAGGCCCCACATTCTTTTAAACAACCAGATCTTGTGTGGATTAACTGAGTGAGAACCCATTCACCACCAAGAAGACGGTGCTAAGCCATTCATGAGGGAACCACACCCATGATCCAATCACCTCCCACCTGGCTCCACCTCCAACACTGGGGGTCACACTTCAAAATGAGATTTTGTGGGGACACACATCCAACCCATATCAACATGGTGTTGTCTAACTTTGGGTTCTAGTCATCCTAGTGGGCTTGAAATGATGATCTCATTGTGGTTTTGATTTGCATTTCCCTAAGGACTATATTGTTGAATACATGTTTTAGTCTCTTTGAAAGAGAAATGTCTATTAATTTTTTTTTTGCCTGTTTTTTGGTCGAGTTAGGTGTATTTTGATTGTTGAGTTGTAAGAGTACTTTATATACTCAGGATATAAGTTCCATGTCAGATATATGATTTTCAAATATTTTCTCCCTGTAGCAAAATCCCCACTCACATTTACAGAATTTCTGAACTTTATGGTGCCTTACTACTACTTACTTACTACTCTAAGCTTTATGGCGCCTCTCTACTTTTATGAAGAGACCTTCAAGAGTTATCTGAGAGTGGCTGGGCACAGCGGCTCATGCTTGTAGTCCCAGCACTTTGGGAGGCCGAGGTGGGCGCATCATGAGATCCAGAGATCGAGAATAACCTGGATAACAGGCTGAAACCCTGTCTCCACTAAAAAATACAAAAAATTAGCCGAGCATGGTGGTGGGCGCCTGTAGTCCCAGCTACTTAGGAGGCTGAGGCAGGAGAATGGCATGAACCCGGGAGGCGGAGCTTGCAGTGAGCCCAGATCACACCACTGCACTCCAGCCTGGGCAACAGAGCGAGACTCCATCTCAAAAAAAAAAAAAAAGACAGAAAGAAAATACAGAGGCTATACTCAACCAACAGACGAAAGGAACTTGGAGGAAACAGAGAATACAGGGAGAGGACAATAAAAAATATACATAATTAATGAAATAAAAAAGATATGGAATCTCTAAAATAAGAAGCTATAAAAGAGAAATGTTAGAGAAAAAGATATCTTTTAGAAATAGTGGATGATCTTTGATTCTTGGCATAGCATCTGATTCTAGAAGTAGAAATTTCAAGATGCTCTTTGCCTTGATTTTCCAAGAAATAAGTTTTGTGTAATGAAGCTAACTATTCACATCTCTCTTTGATACTGACCTTGATTAATCCATTAAGCAAATACTTACTAAGCACCTACTATGTACCAAGCACAGTTTTAGCTGGCTGGAATAGGGCACTGGAACAAAATATATAAAAGCTCTCATCTTGATGGTATTGACCATCTAGCTGGGTGAGGCAGACAATTTAACTAAAAACGGTAAGTGCTAGAGAAATTTAATATAGCTGGGTAAAAAATACTAAGGCACCCTGCTAGTGATGGGAGTGGTGGGGACCAATAGTTTAAATTAGATCAGTGTTGACCACTCTGATAAGAGAACATTGGAAATAAGCTTGAATGAGGTGAAGGACTGAGCCTGGATTTTATTTTATTTATTATCATTATTTTTTGAGATGGAGTTTCACTCTTGTTGCCTAGGCTGGAGGGTAATTGCACAATCTCGGCTCACTACAACCTCCAGCTCCTGGGTTCAAGAGATTTTCCTGCCTCAACCTCCCTAGTAGCTGGGATTACAGGCATGCAGCAACATGCCTGGCTAATTTTTTATTTTTAGTAGAGACAAGACAGGGTTTCTCCATGTTGGTCAGGCTGGTCTCGAACTCATGGCCTCAGGTGATCTGCCCCAAAGTGCTGGGATTACAGACGTGAGCCACCGCACCCGGCCTGAGCCTGGATATTGATGTGAATCTCCAGGCTGAAACTCCAACCAGTGCCAATGCACAGAGGTACATTGATGGAACAGTGGGAAGTCGAGTGTGGCTGTAGAGGAGTGAGCAAGGGTACCCCATGGTGGAGAATAGCCCATAGGGCTTTGCAATACTGGTACATACTCGGATTCTCAACTTCAAGTGGAATGGAAGCCATGGGAGGGTTTTGAACAGAAGAGAAGCTCAGTGTGACTTACGCTTTAACGAGGTTACTCTGGTTGCTGATGGAGAACGGATTGCAGGAGGCAGCATAGGTGCAAAGCAGAAAGAGCCATTAGGAGATAGAGTGATAACAGAGAAGAGGGATGGTGGCACAGGGCAGGCTGGCGGCAATCCAGGCAGGTGCAGCAGGAGTTTTGAAATATTGGATGTGGGGCATGAAGATAAAAAGAGGAGTCAAGGCTGGTTCTAAGACTTCTGCCCTGAGCAGCTAACAGGTGGAGGGATATTTAATGGGATGGAGAAGGCGGTGTGTGTGTGTGTGTGTGTGTATAGAACTGCAGTTCAGCTTTTCATATATTCAGTTTGAGATGTTTATGAGACATCCGATACTGATCAAAGGGCTCATCCTTACAAACTAACTCAGGGTTGCTGGGCTTATCACTGGGAAGAAGAAATGGGAGCCCTTCATGGTTTCCAGGAGAGTCTCAAGTACAAGATCTGCTCACCTCCAGCTGGACACTACAGAATCCTTCTCTGAGAGTCGATAATCTTGCACTTAGATATGGGGCATGAGGATAAAAAGAGGAGTCACAAATAGTTCTAAGACTTCTGCATTGGCAGAAGGTGAGGTGACCACGACCTTAAATATCAGTCTCTCAAATGACTTTAGGCAGTTCCTTGTCTCTTCCTCTTTCCTTTCCTTCCTCTTTCTTTCTGTCCCTCCTTTCTTCCTTAGTCTGTGCATTCTCCTCACTCATTCTGTAAATATTTCCTGAGTGCACACCAAATGCCTGCTATTTCCACAGGCAAATAGCACAGAACCAGTCCCCCGTCTCTTAGTTCTTTTGGCCCAATGCAAGAGTTTAATGCAGACATTAAACAAATATTCACAAAATAAACACACAATTACATACGGGGCTAAGCTATGGTAGGAACATCTAAAGTACTGTAAGAAAGATGTAAGAAATGAGTTAGCTTTGATGCGGGTTAGGAATTCTTTGACTGAACAAGTCAACATCAAATTAAAATGTGAAGAATTAGAAACTGGCAACCGGGTTAAGAATGAACAAAGAGCATTTCAGGCAGAGGGAACCACGAATGTGTAAGGGCCCAGGCACAGGGAGAAGATTGACAGGTCTCTAAGAAACTCATTCAACTTTCTTTCAGGTTTTGTCCCAGATATTTTAAGCAGTTTATGCACCTTCAGAGAAAAAAGTGGGACTCACAATACAGTGGAATTCAATTGGGAAAAATAATTATTTGTAAAATCTGGATTATTGACCTCTTTTTTTCCTTAAATTTTAAAATTTGATTCATTTGCAAATTTACACAGAAGTTTCAAGGGCAATACAAAGAATTCCTGAATAAGATCACTCAAACTTATTATCAACATTTTTTCTTACTTGTTTTATCTCTCTTTCTCCATATAGGTAGGTGTGTGCACATGCGTATGTTTATATATGTATATTCTGACCCATTTAGTAGCAAGTTGCAAAAATCAAACTTCAGTATGTGTTTTCTAAGCATAAGGGTATGATTTTTTCCTAACCACACTGTAATGATCAAAATCAGGAAGAATACTGCATATTACCAAATTAGTCAGTGATTTTTAGACTGGGTGATGGTGTTACCATGGAGAAGTGTTTGGTAAATGTCTCACCTCACTTCTCTTCTCTTCCTGGCCAGTGGGGAGCCTACTGATGGGAGAGGTGGCTGATTCTCAGGGTCTCAGATTCCATCTGCGCATCCTCTGCAGCCTGAGCCTGCCTCTTAAGCTGCGTCTGTAATGGGCTGTTACCAGGTGGAATACATCCCTTCCCCATGGACTATCACCTTTTCCTTCTACAGGATAAAGGATGGAAGCATTTAAGTAAATCTTTTGGGTACCAGCGGGACTGAGGAATCTGTGATGACAGGCCTGGTGGATGCTGAGTTGCTCCTGACCAATTGGGATTTTGCTTTTAACTTAACCAATGGGATAAGGCCAATTAAATTCCTTTCTGTCCCTGTCTGTGTCTCTGTCTCTGTCTCTATTACTCTGTGTGTGTGTGTGTGTGTGTGTGTGTGTGTCCTGTCTTCTTTGTTTACCCTTAATTTGGGAAGGAAAGTATTATTACATTGCCCATTTTCTCTCTACATCCCACAAAAATTAAGTTGAATGAAGACTGGGGTTCCATGCACTTTGCTTACTGCATATTTCCAGGGCCTGTCACCTAATACAAGCCCAATAAATGATTGTTGAATGACTATATAAATGAATAAGCACATGGCATTCTATTCGAAGGGTTGCTTTTGCTCTTTGCAGAGGGTGCAGGGGTTGAAGGAATAAGGGTGAGGCAGTTGGTGCCCATTGCCAGGTCCTCTCCTGGCTGGTGAACCCCATGACACAGGAAATGACGGGTGATGGAGGCTGTTCCTGGACATTGCGTGAGTCGGAGGACCACTACCAAGTGCTCCTCTCTATCTTAGGTGCACTGCTCATGGTTTTTATTTTTTATTTGTTTAATTATTATTAGGTTTTCTGAGATGGAGTCTCGCTCTGTCACCCAGGCTGGAGTGCAGTGGCATGATCTCTTCTCACTACAACCTCCGCCTCCCAGGTTCAAACAATTCTCCTGCCTCAGCCTCCGGAGTAGCTGGGATTACAGGCATGTGCTACCACACCCGGCTAATTTTTGTATTTTTCGTAGAGACAGGGTTTCACTATGTTGGCCAGGCTGCTCTCGAACTCCTAACCTCAAGTCATCCACCCACCTCGGCCTCCCAAAGTGCTGGGATTGCAGGCATGAGCCACCGTGCCAGGCCTGCTCATGGCTTTTAAAGCAACTCCACATGATGCGATGCTTCCTTCCCAGATGAATGTTATTTTAAAAGCTTCTTTCCTGCTTCATGTGAATGCAGATTTGCATTCATCCCTCGTCATATTAATTTTGCATTATGGGTGGGGGTGAGGAAGAGCATAGTCCCTAAAGCGAGTGTCTTCAATCTGTTTATAATTCATCTCTCAGCCAGGGAGCAGCGTCCATGTCACCTGAGGAGGCAGATGCTCCCCTGCCCTGACATCTGGAGGGAAGACGGCGCCAAGGCTGAGGCACGGGAGCATCTTTCATTCCCCCCCCCAATGCTTGCTGCTTCATCAACATCAACGTCCTGCTGCCAGGGCTGATGAATGGCTCAGGAGCATCACAGCTCGGTGGCTCTTATGCCATGTGCACTGGCAGCTGCCACCGCCGTCCTACCTGTGACCCACAC
>NW_012103587.1:2739162-2742121 GCF_000951045.1 Mandrillus leucophaeus
GTTGCAACAGACAGCAATCATATTTATATGCATCCCCAAATTGCAACGAGTTCTGGTCCCTACCTAGGGACTTAGCCACTTTAGATTTCCAGGGTTTTCTTTCTATAAAATCTCGGTGGGGCATCTCACCTGAGCCCACAAACTAGCCTTTATGTCTTCCCAGCCACCATCCAGGAGAGCCCATCACTGTCCCTGCTGACAGTGCCCTGTTATGACAATACCAATGACTACATTTTTCCCCAATGTTGTCAAGCTGCCTGTACACAGGATGCCCAAATGGTGTTTGGTCCCTTGTACAGGCAGAGTCCCGAGCCCCCTCCCCAGCTGTCTTCCACACTTGGACATCTCTTAGCAGATGGAGTCTCCATCCTTTCAGTTGCTCATGTTATGAGTCTCCTGGTCACCTGGGACTCACTGCTTTTTCTTACCCCACATCCGTCCTGTCAGACTATCCTTTGGCTCTGCCTTCAAAGTATGTGTAGATTCTGACCATGCCTGTTGTAGGCCAAAAAAGACCCTCCAAAAATGTCCCTCCAAAAATGTCTGTCATAACCCCCAGAACCTGTGAATATATTACCTTCCATGAAAAAAGGAGATTTGCAGATGTGATGAAGATCCTTGATATGGGCAGAGTATCCTGTATTATCAAAGTGGTCCAATGTAATCCCTTGTGTCCTTAGAGGAGGAAGGCAGGAGGGTCAGAGTCAGAGAATATGATGTGGTGATGGAAACAGAGGAGAGAGAGATGAGGGCGAGAATTTGAAGATGTTGTCCTGATGGCTTTGAAGATGGAGGAAGGAGCTACAAACCAAGGGATGCAGGCAGTCTCTTGTCTCTAGAAGCTGGAAAAGGAAAGAAAACAGATATTTCTTTAGAGCTTCCACAGGGAAAACAACCCTCCCAGCACCTTGCCTTTAGGACTTACCTTCAGAGATTTAATAGGAAACATTTGCATTGTTTTCAGCCACTGCTGGTGATATTTGTTATAGCAGCAATAGGTCACAAATACAACATCTTATCCCTGCAACCACCACCACCTGGTCTGAATCCATCATCTCTCACCCGGATTTTGCAGCAGCCTCACAACTGATCTCCTTCCTTCTACTTTTCCCCTTTTCAGAGACGACGCAGCAGCCAGTGTGATCCTTTGGAAATGTAAGTCTGATCATACCTTGCCTCTCTTCTGCTGAAACCTAAATGGCTCCCCATTTTACTCTGAGTAAAAGGCAGCATCCTTATCTTTGCTTCATAGGTGTTGCATCTCCCGTGGCCTGTACCTGCCTTACCTCTGACTTCCCTTCCACTGCCCGTGCCCTAAATGACTCCACTCCAGCCTTGCCAGCCTCCCAACAATTTCTGGAATACACTAGGGTTTCTTCCACAGCAGTCTTGAAATTTAACATTTCCTTTGCAAGACCAATAAATTCCCTCCGCAAAATCAAGCCTTAGCTAAATGTCATCTTTTCAATTAGATTTTTCTCTACCCTGTTATTTAAAAATCACCCAAATGCTATCAACACCCCCTCTCCCTGCCTTACTTCCTATTTTTATAGCACTTGTCACTTTCTAATATCCCTTAGAATTTAGTTACTTATGCTGTATCATTTTTTCCTTCCATCAGAATATTCACAAGAGAGAGATCTTTGTTTTTTTAACTAGCACATTCACATAAATGTATTTGATAAATAGCAGCGCTGTTTGTTCCCATAGCCACACAAAGTGTTTGATGAAAACTGGCCTATTTGCTTTCTTGAAATAATTGGATTCCTGAGTAAATGGAATGTAATTAACATATGCACATATCTGAGAACATATGTCCAGCACATGGTTACTGAACAATAAAAGTTAACTGTCATTTCTGTATTATTATAAAACGGGTCCTTTCTCTTCTAAATAGAGAAACTAAATTTAGTCCAGAGTCAGATGGCAAATGCATGCCAGCCCTGCCCGTCTCTATCATTGCACTGCCTCTCCTGGTCTTCCCTGCATCCAACCAAACAGCATCCTCCAGCTGCAAAAGGAAATCTGCAAAACGTGCATGTTCATGGGTGCAAGGGTTGCCACTTCTGTGCAGCATTTGCAGGGCAAGGTTGCCTACACCTATCCCAGCTGGAGCAAGCTTCCAAGGAGAATATTATTCCAGCTTTATTATTTGTAGTGTTATATAAAACCCATTTTACCGCAGCTATTAAAACAATCTGTGTAAACATAATTTTTATGGCTGAATGATACTCTAGCATATGGCTACACCATCATTTACTTATTTCTTTGTTGTTGAACATTTAGGATGTTCCTAGTTTTTTGTTATTATGAGCAGGGTGATGATTTTCCTCCTTGAACATAAAATAGAAAGTCCTCCTGAGGGGAACTTTGATGATGGCATAAAAAGACTAAACTCGGCCATAACCCTCTATAGTAAAATGCTTTGCCGTAGCTGCGATGACAGGTGCCTTTTTGGGGCAAGGGCTTCACCAGGGTGCTGGGAATGAAGTCCTGGCCCCTCAAGGCCAGGTGTGACCCGCACTTAGATCCATGGAAAAGATGGCCTGAGAGACGGCACATTGTGCAAGAGAGCAATCATCTCTTGGGTATGTCCACAGAGGCTTATTAATAATCAGGGGACACCATAAAGCCTCCATTCATTTATCTGTTTTACAAATATTTATTAAGTACCTACAATGGGCCAATAGTCATTCAGGTGGTGGTTCTAGAAGTGTGATCGCTAGACCAGAAGCATCGATATAACCAGGGAACTTGCTGGAAACAAAAATTCTTGAGTACCACCCCAGACCTACTACATCAGAAACCCTAGCGATGGGGCCTGACAATGTCTGTTTTAACAAAGCTTCCAGGGGATTCCAATACATGCTGAGGGTTTGAGGACAGTGGTTGTAAAATGTCCTGGGGTTGGGTGTGGTGGCTCACGCCTGTAATCCTAGCACTTTGGGAGGCCGAGTTG
>NW_012103587.1:2743926-2748166 GCF_000951045.1 Mandrillus leucophaeus
GTTCTGGATAACACAGTGAAACCCTGTCTCTACTAAAAATACAATAAATTAGCTGGGTGTGGTGGCAGGCACCTGTAGTCCCAGCTACTCGGGAGGCTGAGGTAGGAGAACGGCCTGAACCTGGGAGGCAGAGCTTGCAGTGAGCCGAAATCACACCACTGCACTGTAGCCTGGGCGACAGAGCGAGACTCCATCTCAAAAAATAAAAAATTTGCTAGATGTCTCCTGTGAAACAGTATCTGGAAAATGCTTTGCAGCATCTGTTAATATAAATGATTCACCATTAACTGATTCCAGGGATGCCCCTGAAACCACCATGCCAAATAGGACAACAGTGTAATGGAAAGTGATAATACGATGATTATTTGTTCCATCACCCCGTGTAGGTTACAACAAAAAGAAAGGGCCCAGGTTCCTTCTGATTTGTCTATGAATTAGTCACAGACAGATGTTTATGAAAACAGTGTGTTATGTGGCCTTCATGTTCTAGGTAAAGATGCTACAGTTTTAATTTAATGGTAAATTATTTTTTCAGTTTCTGGTTTCAATCAGGATTTTTGAGATAACATATATTTGACTGGAATGACTCAATATGAGTCTTGACTGGGCAACTCAATTTTCCAGAATGTACTATTAGAGTAGGAGAGAAGGAAGGTGGAAGACAGATGTTTAACCAGGTATAAAACTCACATAAGGCCTCACAAGTAGTCATTTAACTTTATCTCAAAAGACCATCATTATATTTTGGAGCATATGTTTAAAAAAAACACAATAATTAATTAAACATATTAATTTGTTAAATGTAAGCACTTAAAATATTAACCTTTTTTTGTTAGCTTTCTCAGATTTTAATGGATACAGAGACTCATAATAAAGCCCGGGTCTGGGTTGTTCTGAGATAAGGCCCAACCCTCTTCTCTGGAACTCTCACCTTTCCCAGTCTCTGTCCTACACCCGGCTCCACATGGGGCCCATTAACCTACAATACTTCAATTAACCTTATCCTTCCTGAAGCTGAACTACCAAACTCAATGCTGGTGGAATGGCAGGGCTCCTTATACAGGTCACTGATAGTCTAATGCCCATTTCTGCTTTTAGGTAGTGAGCTCATACTGCTTGGGGATAACATGTCAATTTTTTCATTATTGTGTCTCAGCATCTCTTACAAGACTGGGTCTGACATACAGTCATCTTTGAAAGTGGATTCATAAGATCAAAGCACAGTTAAATTGAAAATTTTGGCATGATGTATCTTTGCAATCAATACAGATGAAAATGCAAATAGAAAAAAATGACCACGCACAACATGGCATGTTGTTAAGTCAATGTATTCTGTTCATTTGTGGCCAGCAGGCAACAGAAAAATAAGTGAGCTCCAACGTAACATTTCCAGTTCCTGACAAAGATTTCTGAATAAAAATATAAACTTTGTTTGCTGGCTAAAAAAATGGAATCTTCTGTATTTGAAGGATGTTTTTAAGGAATTCTCCCTGTGCTCCCTCATTTTTCCCTCTTGGAGGAAGCCTTTCCTGCTGCTTCAGACCATGTTGCCTCCTCCTTTATCATAGCTCCTCTGCCAGCACTCAGATGGTAAAAGCCCTGGATTATCTCAAGGTGTTAACTCCAGGGTCTCCAGGGTCTCCAGGGGCCCAGCAGATGATGTGAAATATAAGTGGGGACAGCTGCTCCTCATCCAGCTGAGAGTTGCCTTGTGGAGGCACAGGGCTGATGTCACAGATCTTCAATTTTTTTTTTCTTTGAGATGGATTCTTGCTCTGTTGCCAGGCTGGAGTGCAGTAGCATGATCTTGGCTGCAACCTCTGCCTCTCAGGTTCAAGTGATTCCCGTGCCTCAGCCTTCTGAGTAGTTGGGACTACAGGCACGCGCCATGAAGCCCAGCTAATTTTTTGTATTTTTTTAGTAGAGACGGGGTTTTATCATGTTGACCAAGATAGTCTATATCCCCTGACCTTGTGATCTGCCCACCTTAGCCTCTCAAAGTTCTGGGATTACAGGCATAGGCCACTGTGCCCAGGCCACAGATCTCCAATTTTTGAAGAGAAGTTAGAAATAAGGGTTAACTCAAGCAGGCCTTTGTTGTCCAAACCCTGCACATTTCAAAGTGGGGTTTGGTCCTTGACCTGCCTTGGGTCACACCAGATAGTCTATGTTAATAATGTGATTTATGGTATCAGTTTGATCTTTGGAGGAGCTAAAGACTGAGTAACTACGGTCAGCCTCATGCATGCTTATGTGGCCAACCCCCCAGTAAAAACTCTGAACACCAAGGATCAGGTGCGCTTCTTTGGTTGGCAATATTTCATGTGCATTGCCTTACATTATTGCTGAGAGAGGTTGAAGCTGGCATGTGGTCTCTTCTAGACTCGATCCTATATGCCTTTTACCTTCGCTGATTTTAATCAGCATCATTTTGCTATAGTAAACCATAGCTATGAATACAATGGCTTTTTTTCTGAGTTTTGTGCCTCCTTCTAGCAAACTATTGAAACTGAGGGTGATCTTGAGGACAACTGACCACAATTTTGAAAAATTCTACATGAGATGACTACAACTTATCCCTTCATAGAAATCAGTCCGTGAGTCACCTTTTCATCATCTCTTATTTATACCCTTAATTTGTTTTCCATTTCTTTATAGTGAATCCAAGCAGAGTGAGCTCATTAAAGGCTCAAGCAGGCTCCCATTGCCTCTGAGCATTTTGCACCTTTCCTCCCTCTCCACACAACTGCATCTCGACCTGGGCCAAGCACAGGAGGTTAATAGGTACTGATTAATTGGTTGACTGTTTCATTAAAAAGATAGTGCAGATGCTGCAACATGGCAGGCCTTGAGCTGCCCTCAAATCATAGTCGTGTTTCATCTGATCTGCACACAGTACAGGTGGCCTCTTGAGTAGATTTGCAGTTTATCAGTTCATGACAGTTTCCATTTTCATTCACTTATTTGTTCATTCATTTATTCCACCAATACTCATTAGTTATCTCCTAAGTTTCAGGAACTGGTCTAATCTCTGAGACAGAGCAGTGAACATAAAAGATCCTTGTCCCCAGAAAACTTTCATTCTGGAAGACAGAAAACAGACAATAAATGCTTAAACAAATGCTATGTTTCAGGAGCTCCTAAGTCCTAAGTCCTGAGTCCTAAGGCAAAAAACAAACAAACAAACAAAAAAAACCAAAACGTAAGTTTGCCACTAAACTTACTATCTTTCCCCAAGGAGAGATAGAAACAGCAGGGTATAATTCGTATTTCATAAGGATGTGTCCCTCTGGGTGGACAAGGGCTCCAGATGAAAGAAAGAACAAATGTAATGGCCCTTAGTGGGAATAATTCTGGCTCATTCTAGGGATGGTGAAGGGCCAATGACTGGAGTCAGAAAGAAGGATTAACTCAGCAGGACCGTGTTGTCCAAACCGTGCACATTTCAAAGTTTGGCCCTTGACCTACCTTGGACCACACCAGATAGTCTATGTTAATAATATAATTTATGGCAACAGTTTGATCTTTGGAGGGACTAAAGACTGAGTAACTAGAGTACAGTGGGTAGGGCTGAAAGGTAGGGGGAAGTAGAAGGAAATCGAAGAAGTTAGAAGTCAGGACGGGAAGGGGATCAGAGCAGGCCAGGTCTAATTTTAGGCCCTTAAAAATAATTTGATTGCTTTTACCCTAAATGAGATGAGAGGCCACGGATGGTTTTGAGCAGAGCATAACACAATCTGCATCAAACTTTCATAGGAATTCTCTTCCAACAGTGCCTATGACATCAGGGTCAGGTATGCAACTGGCCCTGCACCATCGCAGCTGTGCTGCTGTTTCTAAACCAGGCTTACGTCTGTCATGGACATCACCTGCCTGGCCCATGCAGTCATTTCGTTGCATAATCCCCAGTTGATAGCGAAAGTGCAGGATTGAAAGAGGCAAAGGTATTTGGAGGTGAAAAAGAAGGCCCATATATTTTAGGTTACACTCTGTCTTAGTTTGTGTCCCTATAACAAAATAACTGAGACTGTGTAATTTGCAAACAACAGAAATGTATTTCTCATAGTTCTGGAGGCAGGAAGTCCAAGATCAAAGTACCAAAAGGTTTGGTGTCTGCTGAGGACCCCAGTCTCTGCTTCTAAGATGGTACCTTGAACACTGTGTCCTCCAGAGGGGATGAATGTTGTGTCCTCATATGTGGGAAAAACAGAAAGGCAAAGGGGCTGAACACTGTGTGCAA
>NW_012103587.1:2748216-2748756 GCF_000951045.1 Mandrillus leucophaeus
TGGAAGAAAGTGATTATTAGATCATTGTTGTAAAGCAACTTACTGTCTTACTCCTTTGTCTTTGTTTGCCTTTAGTTGCAGTGACCAATTTCTAGTAAATGAGTAGAAGTAGAAATGGGGATGTGGGAAAGCATTTGATTTTCTGATAATTCTATCCTTTTCTGTCTTCCCCCTTCTTCTTGCCTTGAATATAGCAATGATGGCTGGGTTACAGCAGCCATCTTGTGACCACGAGTCAAAGGGTCAAAAAATCGAAACTCTTGATCCAGACATCACTGAGCCCCTGAGTCAACGCTAAAGTCTTTTTTTCCTAGACGTTTTACTATATAAGAAAACTAGGCTGGGCGGTGGCTCATGCCTGTAATCCCTGCACTTTGGTAGGCTGAGGTGGGCAGATCCCAAGGACAAGAGATTAAGACCAGCCTGGCCAACATGGTGAAACCCTATCCGTTCTATAAATACAAAAATTAGCTAGGCGTGGTGGCACATGCCTATAGTACCAGCTACTGAGGAGGCTGAGGCAGGAGAATTGCTTGAACC
>NW_012103587.1:2756401-2759708 GCF_000951045.1 Mandrillus leucophaeus
GGTGAGCTGAGATCGCACCACTGCACTCCAGCCTGAGGGACAAGAGCAAAACTCCAAAAAAAAAAAAAAGTTCTGGGATTACAGCAGTGGATAAGATCCCTGCTTTCTTTGAACTTACATATTAAGGAAAGGAGACAGAGAATAAGCGTGTATTTAAATACAATCTAGTATATTGAGTGGTAAGCTTGAAGGAACAAAATAAAGCAGGGGTGTTTGAATGGATACATGGAGGAGAGGAAGGAGCAAACCATCAGGAGAGAAACCACAGCAAGCATTGAGGCAGCATAGATGGGATGGGTTGGCCAAATTATGCATCTCCACATTGGACAATGGACTAGAGAGCTCGTTTATCACCTCAGTGCTGCTGGTGGAGCGACCTGCAATGGAGGGTGGGTACCCAGAGGTGGAAGGGGACCATGAGTGGGGTGGGTCCTGGAGGAAGTCCCAGGAGGAGGGCACAGAGCAGGTGTGTGTGTGCGCGTGTGTATGTGTGTGTGCGCTTAACATTATTCTAACATTCTCAGGGAACTATGCATTAGCTCTCAGATCTGAAAACATCCTGAAAACATAAGCAGCATTATGAGTAGATGAGCTTCTTCCCATGCTCCTCTTTTTTCTTCTTACTCAGCAACCTCGCTCAGGATGAGAATGAAGAAGGGTGAGAAAACTCTGAAAAGCTCTGCTTAGCAGGATTAAAATAATTGATGATGTTTGAAATAGAGTCCAATTTACATCATCATCAAAGAACCCAAGAGGACCACTGTCTCCGCCTGAAGTTGTCAGGCGATGCAAGGACATTTTGTGACTGTTCCTAATGTTGCCTCTTTCAGAGATCCTTTTTTTAAACGCCAAGAAGATGCTCATTAACATGAGAATCTTCCCTCAGCATTTGGTCAATTCATTAACACTTACTGAACACATTACCCGCAAACCTCTTCTCTATTACCAGAAAAGCTGTCATCTTGGGAATGGAAGAGAGGGGACATGAGGGTACAAGCCACTGAATGGAAATGTTTTGATGTGCAAAGGAGTTGCAACAAAAGTCTGAATGATATCAACTCATTTCTTTGGAAGGCATTATTATTTTGGCTTTCTGTTAGAGTCTTGTTTTGATTGGCAGGGAAGAGTCCATGTCTTTCAGTAGCAATTTGGAAAGGAAGGGAGATAATTGGGTACTTGAGGGGCATCCCCCTGTGGCTTCTCAAGTGTGAAGTGGTGAGCTCTAACCTGGGACAGTCAAAGCCACTGCATTTAGTGAGGGGAAGAACCTCCCACTTCCGTTTCCATTAGACCAGAACACTGTAGCAAGTAAGAGTCTTATCTCGTAAACTTACAGCTAAAACTAGACGGAGATAATTGATATTTCAGTTTTCCACGCAGAGAGACTCTATGTGTGATCATATCTTTATGTGTGGAAGAGGGAAAAGAAAATCCCTTTCATTTTGATGTTGAATTCGGTCACTTTACATGGGCCTTGGACAGAGTTTAAAAAGTGCTAGATGTTGGCCAGGTGCGGTGGCTCACGCCTGTAATCCCAGCACTTTGGGAGGCCGAGGCGGGTGGATCACGAGGTCAGGAGATCGAGACTGTTCTGGATAACACAGTGAAACCCTGTCTCTACTAAAAATACAATAAATTAGCTGGGTGTGGTGGCAGGCACCTGTAGTCCCAGCTACTCGGGAGGCTGAGGTAGGAGAACGGCCTGAACCTGGGAGGCAGAGCTTGCAGTGAGCCGAAATCACACCACTGCACTGTAGCCTGGGCGACAGAGCGAGACTCCATCTCAAAAAATAAAAAATTTGCTAGATGTCTCCTGTGAAACAGTATCTGGAAAATGCTTTGCAGCATCTGTTAATATAAATGATTCACCATTAACTGATTCCAGGGATGCCCCTGAAACCACCATGCCAAATAGGACAACAGTGTAATGGAAAGTGATAATACGATGATTATTTGTTCCATCACCCCGTGTAGGTTACAACAAAAAGAAAGGGCCCAGGTTCCTTCTGATTTGTCTATGAATTAGTCACAGACAGATGTTTATGAAAACAGTGTGTTATGTGGCCTTCATGTTCTAGGTAAAGATGCTACAGTTTTAATTTAATGGTAAATTATTTTTTCAGTTTCTGGTTTCAATCAGGATTTTTGAGATAACATATATTTGACTGGAATGACTCAATATGAGTCTTGACTGGGCAACTCAATTTTCCAGAATGTACTATTAGAGTAGGAGAGAAGGAAGGTGGAAGACAGATGTTTAACCAGGTATAAAACTCACATAAGGCCTCACAAGTAGTCATTTAACTTTATCTCAAAAGACCATCATTATATTTTGGAGCATATGTTTAAAAAAAACACAATAATTAATTAAACATATTAATTTGTTAAATGTAAGCACTTAAAATATTAACCTTTTTTTGTTAGCTTTCTCAGATTTTAATGGATACAGAGACTCATAATAAAGCCCGGGTCTGGGTTGTTCTGAGATAAGGCCCAACCCTCTTCTCTGGAACTCTCACCTTTCCCAGTCTCTGTCCTACACCCGGCTCCACATGGGGCCCATTAACCTACAATACTTCAATTAACCTTATCCTTCCTGAAGCTGAACTACCAAACTCAATGCTGGTGGAATGGCAGGGCTCCTTATACAGGTCACTGATAGTCTAATGCCCATTTCTGCTTTTAGGTAGTGAGCTCATACTGCTTGGGGATAACATGTCAATTTTTTCATTATTGTGTCTCAGCATCTCTTACAAGACTGGGTCTGACATACAGTCATCTTTGAAAGTGGATTCATAAGATCAAAGCACAGTTAAATTGAAAATTTTAGCATGATGTATCTTTGCAATCAATACAGATGAAAATGCAAATAGAAAAAAATGACCACGCACAACATGGCATGTTGTTAAGTCAATGTATTCTGTTCATTTGTGGCCAGCAGGCAACAGAAAAATAAGTGAGCTCCAACGTAACATTTCCAGTTCCTGACAAAGATTTCTGAATAAAAATATAAACTTTGTTTGCTGGCTAAAAAAATGGAATCTTCTGTATTTGAAGGATGTTTTTAAGGAATTCTCCCTGTGCTCCCTCATTTTTCCCTCTTGGAGGAAGCCTTTCCTGCTGCTTCAGACCATGTTGCCTCCTCCTTTATCATAGCTCCTCTGCCAGCACTCAGATGGTAAAAGCCCTGGATTATCTCAAGGTGTTAACTCCAGGGTCTCCAGGGTCTCCAGGGGCCCAGCAGATGATGTGAAATATAAGTGGGGACAGCTGCTCCTCATCCAGCTGAGAGTTGCCTTGTGGAGGC